>NW_026859558.1:0-600000 GCF_026571515.1 Ruditapes philippinarum | reverse complement strand
GACACCTATTGAGTTTTGGGTCAAGAGGTCAAAGGTTAAGGTCATGACCAGTAGATACTTGATAACCCTTATTAATTGTTTGATCACTGGGTCAGAAGTCATGCATAATAACCTTATCACATGACTAATTGGCTGCATATAGGGGGCATACATGTTTTACAAACATATCTTGTTTTGTTTTGATTTTTAGTTTTATTTTAAATTGTTGCACGCACACACACTGGTTCAGATGTTGAAGTTGTACACAGTGTAGATACAGTAATACACAGTGTTGATAGTTGTACTCATTGTTGATTCAGTTGTACTAATTGTTGATTCAGTTTTACTGACATTGTTGATTCAGTTGTACACATTGTTGATTTAGTTGTACTTATTGTTGATTCAGTTGTACACATTGTTGATTCAGTTGTACACAATGTTGATTCAGTTGTACTTATTGTTGATACAGTTGTACACATTGATTCAGTTGTACACATTGTTGTACATTGTTGATTTTATTGTGCACAGCTGATAAGCTGTACACATTGTTGATGGTTGAACAGTATTGATACCATTTGTACACAGAAGTGACACACTTGTACATAGTGTTGACTAACAGCTGTACACTTTGTTGATTGATCATTCAGTTGTACACATTGTTGATATGGTTCTACACATTTTTATGTTTAGTGTTGTCAAGTATACATGATTTATGTAAATCAAGATAAGAGATAAGTAAAATAAAAATGATATCAAAAGATACTAAAAATTTTGATATTTCATTTTTATATGCCCTAAAGAATTTCGGACATATTATGTTATACCACCTGGCGTCTGTCTGTCCATCCGTCTGTCCGTCTGTTAGCAATTTGGTTTCTGGAGCATAACTTAAGTTCCAATTGTCCCACAATATTCAAACTTCATAGGATGATTGTCCATATTGGATAGAAGATCCCTATTGATTTTGGGGTCATAAGGTCAAAGGTCAAGGTCACTATGACCTTAAAACTGAAAACAGTTTCAGGAGCATAACTTAAGTTCCATTTGGACCACAATATTGAAACTTCAAAGGAGGATTGTTATTTGAAGGAGGTAATACTTCATTTAATTCCAATGTCTTACAAATGCTTCATCTTTACTAAAAAAAAATTCACTTTTGGGCATATAATGCTCCGCCTAGCTGTGCTCTTGTTTTAAGAATTGAGGAATATGTATCATTCAAGACTTGATATTTTAACATTACATTATTCAGCTTTGACGTCAAAAACATACAGAACATTTGTACATTGACCTCCTCCTCCAGAAAAAAATTAGTTGCAGACTGCACAGGTGCCAGCTTGCTTGTATTTTATGTCTTGTTTAATTGGTGGAAGGGCAATCTGATGTTGACATTAAGGGAGGAAAACACCATTATATAACAACCATAAAATCTTTGCTGTCTCAACAAGACATTTTGTTAAAAGATAAAAATATTATCTTATATAGTGCACAGACAAAAAGAATGGGACATTTACTTAGCTAATCCTTTCTTTAACTGTCTTCCTATAATGGACCACTTATAATGTTTGAAATATTGTCAATATTTTGGTTTGGTAGGATTTAAATGATGTGACTCAAGCAGTGAAAAGATGTAGATGTACGATATTGCCTCCAGGGTACATAAATTCAATTGGAAGTAAATGGGTGAATGGACTCCAAAGAGCCAAAGCTTATGCCTTAAAAGTTAGAAACAAATGAAATAAAAATGATGAAAAAAATGAATAAGGAAAAGAAATAAAACAAAAAGGAAAAGGAATTACTTATAGATTAAAAATAATAAAAAAATAAAGAAAAAATTAAAGGAAGAGGTAAAAAAAGGACAAAATAAGAAAATTGGTTAAAAAAATTAAATAAGAAAATTGAATAAAAAATATTCGTAATAAAAAGAAAACAGCTTAAAATTTTATTAAAAAAAATTAAGTAAAAGATAAATACTAATAACTGCCTTTGGTAAAAAGAAGAGAAAAAATCGAGCGTGGGCCCCTGCTTGCAGACTGTGGCTCTTGTCTCAAGTAGCTTTGTTTTATGTGTGCATAAGAGGCTCTAACTCCCCTAAAGTCATGGGGAATAATGAAATGTTTAATAGACAAATAGTTATTAAATATATTACTTCATGAATGTGTTTTCTACTCTAGGAACAGCTGTATCTTAACATACAATAGAAAATGTTGATTCAAACAAAACTTCATAGTTCTATATACCTTATAGCAGAATGGGATGAAAATTTATCTCAATTGCTTTTAGTTGGGAAAGAAATTTTCCTTACATTTCCTTACTCTCCTGTTAAAATGAATTATTCTTACAGTAAAATGAAAATTCTTTAAACTTTTTAAGGTGGGACATTATGGTGAGACATACATAATTATACTCTTTTGTCTTTGAAGAAGGTGACGTCCTTGACCTAGTGGTTAAAGCTTACATCTGTCATGAATCAGTAGCTCCTCACCTGTAGGTTTAAATCTTTGGATTATTTGTATGTTATGAAGTTAAATAATCTGATTAATGTAATTTAATTTTTTGGCCTATATAAAGGCACTAAAATAGAAAAAAACAATAAACTAAAGTGTTGTTTGATTTTTTAATGTACCAAGTACTCATATAAACATTTACAAATAACATCGTTCATAACAACATAATATGAATACAGTAAATTATAGCAGTAAACCTTCAACACTGTACAATATTGATTTCTTTTTGTTTGCCCAGATGAAGGCAACAATTTATATTAATTTTTTTACAAACACAGTTTTTTGATGATTTTTTTTTGTCAAGTAAACTTCTTTCATGGATAACAACAATATATTAATTTTTTACAAAAGGCAGTTTTCCATTGATTTCTTTTTTTATCAAGATTTTATTAAACTTCTTTGAATGAAAGCAACAATATGATACTTTGAAGCTATTTGCTAGTCAGTTATCGAGTATTTTGCTTAAATATATTAAAGATAACAAATTATTATATTGATTTATGTTATGTAAAGCAATAGTAATAAAGTGTTATTTTGTTGTAGTGAATAATATGTGTAATTGCTTTTTCTGAAGCCAACAGTTCATTGATTTCTTGACCAAAGTTTGTTGTTAATTACCTTTATTGAAAAGCAATAAATACAATATTATCAATGTGACATTTATTGTCTGATAACATTGGTATGTTTAATGAAGATAAAAGTATATTCATTAATTATCAGCTCATTATTGAATAGATTGCTTTTATTGAAGGTAACATTATTTTTATTTATTGCTCATGATTTAAAGCTACAATTTGCTTTTGTTGAAAGCAATAATGTGTTGTGAAGTCCAATAAAGAATAAGTAATTGCATTTACTGAAGGTACTAACATCATAATATTGATATCTTGCCAAAGTCATTTGCCTGTTGATTTGAAAAAAAAAATATAAGTCAATAATTATATTGATTTTAATGAATCTAGATTGATTACCATCATGACTGTATTGTAATGTATTGTAATAAAGTCAATGTAATATTAGGTTAACTGAAGGCAATAATATATTGATTTATGTTAAAATCAGTATATGTTTTACCCTTGCTGAAATGTAACAATAATATTGTTAAATTGTTGAAGACAATAGGAGATTGTATAAAGAAATATTGTTGTAATTCTTATCATAGTTTTTACTAAAGGTAACTATTTTGTTGACAAACTCAAGAACTTTACAACATTATACTGTTTCCAAAGGGACAGTTTCGACAAATGTGTAATGCATTAAGTTGTAAAGGTGCAAAAATATATTAGAATATGAATGTGTCTTTTAGAAATCAGGGCTACAAAGTTATATAAAAATTTTGATCAACAAGTGCAAGTTAATAAAATATCCCAGATTTGTGAGAATAATACAAAGTAATTTTATTTTAAAAGGTGATGAATTTATATTATCATTATTTTTGTTGTAAGTGCCAATAGATATTTATTTTTCATTTCAGAAAGTTTTTGTCATCCCTGTCAAGAGTAACTTCTACATCCTCGTAATTTATTGTAAATTAAATTGAGTTGTTTCAAAACTAATGACTGTTTCTATTGGTTCCCATCATTGTCACTCTGGAAAGTTCGTGTTACATTCATTGCTCACAAAGTTTGAGAACCTTTTTGGGTGGCAATTTGTGAGAATAACAGTGCATTACTTCCGTAACTGCTGTCAATAAATCTGTTTTTCTCGAATTTGATTTACGACTCTGATTCAGAGAATTCCATTTTGTGACAGTAGGCACGTTCTAATGATCTGAGTTTAAACGCATGACGTCCCCTTTTGCAGAAGAAGCAGAAAATTGCAGCAAGGCTACTCCTAAATGACTTGTTCACCGCACAATACAACACGAAATTTACAGAAAAGTTGATTGCCTGCATTAAGTTTGTAATACTTTGTACAATTTTACTTGTGTAAGTGTTACTTCCTCCGCCAACTTGGTAAATGAACTTTAAAATTTCTGAAGGCGATACTAAAATGAGGAATAGGACTACAACAGCAACGAGGGTTGCCGTTACACTGTTTAAGGCGTTATCTGTTTGCCGCCGTCTCGCTCGCATTTGTTTCTTTTGTGGCGTTGCGTTCCGCGATAATGATTGTTGAGGACTGTAACGCCAGCTTTTATTAGTGTATGTCCGGTGTTCATCATTATTTGAATGTCGTCGATGTTTGTGATGTGTTGGTGAATAGTGTATGAAAGAATGGGCGTGTCTATCTTTCACAGAGTAATTTGATGACATACTGTTCGAATTGTAAGAGAACAGCTCTCGTGGATATTTTGTAAGAAGGACTTCATTTTTCTGAGCAGGAGCCATTGCATTTCTGAGCGTTTTGGCTGTGTGAATTTTATAGATCAGGCAGACATTGAAATATAGTAGGGCTATGCATGGAATGAAGTCAAACAGTATAGCCCAAATAAGCCTTCGTATCACAACAACCTTTTCAGTAAATTCTGGTCTTGATTCTATCTTGTAATAAATTTTACCATCACAGTCTAAATGTTCTTTTATTATCTTCTCGAAGCCTATGGGAATGGTTAATGCTAAGCATACAAAATACACAACTGCAATGATAATCCTGGTCTTTTTTAACGATATCAGTTTTCGTGCTTTGAATGGATGACACACAGCAAGATAGCGTTCACCTGCCATAGCAACTGTCAGCCAAGTGCTTGTCACGATAAACCATGTAATAAGGGCTCCGCCCAACCAATGAAAGAACAGTACCCCACTAAATTCTGAGTACTTTTTATCGAACTCAATTTGAGTGTAGATGAATGCCAGTAGGCAAAACATGAAGTCTGAAATCGCAAGTCCGATTAATCCAATGTGAGCCGATTTTTCCATTTTTGTCAATGACCTACTTATTTTTTCACGAGTGAGCACCATAAAATTGAGCACATTTCCAATCATTCCAAAACCACACACAATAGGCACACCTACTTCCATTGTGTAGTAAGTGATAAGTTTTTCCATGTCCGCCTGCTCGGTCGAGATTGATTCCGACCCATTTTGTGGCGCTAACAACGATGACGCTGATATGTTTTCAGTGATTGTACTGTTACACGGGTCCATTGCAACCTGAAAATAGAAAAAAATATTTAATGGTTAAAAATAAACCTTATACAAGTAAATGTGAAGAATTTTATATTTGGCATAGTTGTACTCATAATTATACTAATCAACTTGAAGCATCTTTTTTGTGACAACTGGCATTATAAAGAGACTTTAAATTCCTTTTTGTGAAAGAACTGACCAACTCCACCTGTGTTGATAGATATACATTAGCTCTTCCTTTGGATAGTGTTTTGAATACTTTTTGATATGATAGATATTTGCAATGCATTTTATACTGACACACTAATGCCATGCCATGCTGATTATTCTAATTTAAAACAAAAAAAAATTGTGAAACACATGGGGGAGGTCTAAATGTTATTTAATAAAAAAAGCCCCCTAACTCTTTGATCCTAGAATATCAGAATTTAATTGCAACACTGTGTTAACTAGTTCTTCAAGTTTATTATGGTACAGCAATGTTGTGTTTGGCTGGCAAATTGTCAGGTACAATGAATGATCACTCTTGTGTTATGATGTGTATTGTGTCACACATGAAAAGTATCGGAAGTGAAAGTCCCTGATGCATAGACAAGGTGTTTGATTGCAGCGTTTGATTCCGACATAAATAACATATAAGTAACTGTTGTCCCACTGTTTTATTGTGTGAATAGGAACATTTAAACTTACTGACATTTACTGAAACATGACTGTAATATTGTCAGTGGGTCTGTTGCAAGCCATTTCAAAGCTAAAATGGATTAGATTTTGGGGGCGTTTAACTAGGCTTTTTATAATTTAAATGTGAGCGAATGTTTTGACATGAAAATGGAGACAAGTTCCTGCTTAACAAATAAAATAAATAGATTTAGTCAGCAAATAATTTAATTTGAAAACTGGCCTATTATTTTCAGTGCAGTGAAACCTGTAGCTAAGAATTGATTTACACTAGAATCTTTAGAAATCATTTTTTATTTATAATTATTGAATATAATGGAAACATAATGCTTAAGTGGACTGGAATTTTTTTCCAGAGATTTCTATACCATTTGATGAAGATCTTTACAAAAAACTTTTACCTGTGTCTGTAACTATGAAATAATTGTGCAAGATGACTTGATAGGGGGCGTGGACGGTAACTTGCACTTTCCAGTACCGTCCATGAACAGGCTCAATCAAACCGAGCCTGCAACATTTTCAATTTTGCCGTGTTGGGCTTTCTTTAGGGATTCTTTATTTATCTATTTGATAAACTCAAATTGAGCAAATTTGATAAAATATTTTATTACCCTTTTCATATTTCTCTATATTAAGCATTTTAGGATTTTTATTCTCAGCCAAACACTTAAAATGCTGCCTTAGGCAATATGGTAATAGATTTTTAGAGTAATTCTACACTAGTTCATGACAAAAAATTGAGTGTAGGACAAAAGCCCCCCCGGACGAAAGCCCCCCCATCCAAAAATGACAAGGTGGACAAAAGCCCCCCCCATGAAATTTTCACATAGGACAAAAGCCCCCCCCCCCCCATCAAAAATACAGGTAGGACAAAAGCCCCCATCTTTTTTTCACACGCGCAGGTGCTCAAATTCATCAAATTTCACACAAACTTTTAAATAAAAATGAATAATTTTGTTTAATGCTTTATTTATAATGTAGGAATGTTGAATGAATGGAGAAAGTTTGATAAAAAATTAAGATAAATGCATGCAGCAATATAATTATATTTTGAAAATACCAATCATTCAGTGCAGAAATGTAGTAAGATTTTAATTTTACACTAAATTTTTAACAGATCAATTTTAATTATATAATGGACTATGTTACATACATGTGATTTTTCCAGAATTTCATACCTTTGATGAAGACACAAAAAAACACCTTTAACTAACTTATATGTCAAATTTGACTTGAACTAAATTGGGGGGGCAAATTTGATCAATATTTTATTTTTTCTTTTGTCCTATGTAAGATTTAGGAGGTGCTTTTTCAGCCAACACTTCAATTTTTAGAATATGGAAAGATTTTCTAGAGTTATTGTACCGTTATGCCAAAAAATTAAGCAAACTTGGCATAAATTGTGTACTTTGCAGCACTTGGTTTTCAGTAAACGTAATTTTCTACTCAAAGTATCATTAAGCCATCAAAATGCTATGATCTTTATTTTTCGAATAATATTTTTTTGGTTTCCTGTAACAATTTCTTCACATATGCAAATTTGCCATATTGCTGAGCTGACGTACTGTTGCTTTTTTATCTTTTTGGAAATAAGTACAGATAAGTGATTTAGTATTTTGTATGGAAGTCAAAATACCAATTTTGTTACCTTTTTCACAAATATTTTATATTCAGCACTAATTCCTGAAGGTGATAAGCACTTCACATGATCCTAATTCATTATTACAACATTATTAAACACATGTTCCCTAATTCTCATCAAAAAGAAAAAAATATTCATTTCTGAGGCTAATGTGTTTTTAATTATGTGTTTTTTTTTGTATACATGTTTGACTATAGTTTGAACATCTTTCAAAGTATGCATGTAGATTCTCCAATGATAAATTAAATTTTGAAAAAAAGTTATTCTTAAATGCTTAGAGTTGAATAATAAATAAACGTTTGAAACATTTTGGTAATTATTTTGAAATACAAGTTTCATAAAGTTGTGAATGCAGATTAGATTTGTAATTAATTTGTTAGAATTTGCATTTGAATGTTAAGAGATTCAGTATCAATTCAATATTGTAAGATTGTTTTTCTTTAAGCATCTGTTTATCTATAAATAGATTTTATGTTTTCTGAAAGGCATTGAATAAAACAAACCAGGAGTACACCAAAAAACTGAGGTACTCAGGGAGTGTAAGAACTGAAATTGATCTTAAAATTGATGTAGACCAATGACCAGCATTGTTGTATTAAAGCCAGATGTTCAGACGCTTATCATTGTTGTTAGTAAAAATAAATTATTAGGCTTTTGATTTTAGAATCCTCAAATCCCTATTATCTACAAATGGGTAGTTCCGAATTCATACGAGGCCTGAGGTCCATTCTACAAATTCAGCATACTGCAAGCCTGGGTTCAGCATGAACAGACCATAGATCATTTAAAACCAAACTGTCTAGGTACCATATGACCTAAACTGTGTTAGTGCACCGTAAAAACCAAACCAAATAAACAAAGACAAATTAAATTATTTTTCCTGATTAACAAAAAGGCCAATTTGCTAAAAAAATTGTTTTCTGTTAGGTTTTTAACCCTTTACTTGTTGATTTTTTTTAATAGATTTGCCTAGCTTTGAATTTAGATCAGTATATATAAATCTTAACAAATTTCAATAACAAAATACAATAGTTAAGCCACTAACAGTATATATAGCCGCTGGTCTGATACTTGATTAAAGTAAATATGGTATTTTAATGCTTTTTATTTCAATATGTAAAATTAGAAATCAAATTTTGTATATTTTAACTCTGTTTCAAACAGAATTATAGGACTTATATTTTATCACAATTATATGAACTTACACTAAAACAGTGTTATAGGACTTATATTTTATCACAATTATATGAACTTACACAAAATCAAGTCTAAAATTTTCCCCATTGCTGTATGGACAAATGCATAATTTCTACTAGACGCCGCTTGCAATCGGCGTCTAATGAACTTGATAATGCAATTACACCTGATCATATGGATTGACAATTAAAAATGTATATTTCACACAGTTTCTTACAGTGTTATATGATTTATATTTCATCAATGTTGCAATTATATTAACCTAGTTATGCAATCTCCATCTGATCATGCAATTTCCTGGATAGGATCACATTCTCTTGCATACATCCTATAAACTCATTTCCTCAAAGTGAAATATAGTCATAAACTTATTATTTTTCCATAATCACAGGAGTAAATTTCGTTTCTTTGTAATAAGCTGGTGCAATTTGAGAGTTTCTTCAGGCAAATATACCAAGATGCCAAGAAATGATCTTATTTCCTTTATATAATTAAGTATTTTCAAATGCACAAAATAAAGAACATGTTTCTGAGTGATGAATATCATTTGTTGAATTTTTGTGAAATGGACTGCTCTTACTTTGAATTTTGGAATAGTCCATTTCAAAACTGTTAATGTGGGGAATTGCCCTGGATTCCGGCAAAAGAATTCGTAAATTGAGGGCCCTGTAGAGCATATTAAGTATCATTTCACTCAACTTGAGAATCCACCACATAAGTATAGGAACTGGTTAGCAGTAATAGAATATGCTTTTTGAAAGTAAAGCTACAGTCTCAGTTACATCCCGGCAGAGCCCCGGTAGACGTCTGGGGTGATACGGGAACAAGTGGGTACATCCGTAACTCTGCCGGAACATCCTGGATGATCCGAGTAGATCTGACATTTGACCCTGGATGGAATAAAATATTTAATATCGCCGGGGTGTTCCAGGATGATCAGGGCAGTATAGCTTTGCCGGCTTTATCCTGAACTCTGCAGGGAACGACCAGGGAAGCACCGTAGCTCTACCGGCACAAACTTGGGATGATCCGGGGTATGATATAGCCGGTAGAGCCCCGGTGAATGCTGGCAGAGCTCCAGAGGATGACGATGGAGCTACGGTTGATCCCAGTAGAGCCCCAGCAAAGCACGGTTCATTTCAAAAGAACCACGACAATTTGCGATGATTGCACTTGTTTATATTAAAACCGTTCCAATTTCCCTTCCATCCAGTCTTGCATTAGGATATTTCAGAAAATCATCATGAATTACTATTCTGGAACAATAGATATTATATTAAATAAAAATTATTTAATGTATCAATGTAATCATTTTCGCGCGTTTTCTATCCACCGGGGTTCTACTGGGGGCTCTGCCTGGATCATCCTTGGCTCCACCGGGGCTCTGCCTGGATTGACAGGGGCTCTGCCTGGGTCAACCGAGGCTCTTCCGGGAACAACGGTGGAAGTAACGGCATGTCAACCAGAGTTTTTGCCCCTATTTGATTGATTGATTCTTACCCCTGTTTAATAGTTACAACCCCTGTTTGTTTGTTTAATTCATTTCCCTTCTTTGATTGACTTTCTCCATCCTTTTTCCTTGCCCTTCCCCCAATTAATGGCTGTCTTTAAGATTTCAATATAAAATTGTATATTAAATTTAAAAAAAAAAAGAAAAAAACCCCAAAAAACCCAGATAATGAATGGAATAATTAAGTAATAAATAAATGGTCTTCCTTTTATAACTTGCATTATGAAAGCACTGTGATTGAAGAGTAATCACAGATAATTCATTTTGTATAAATGACGTGAGCATGATATTTGTGGGGAAATGGTTCTGGGAAAACAGTTAAATAACAGAAATGGACGTGAATGTTGATATTGTTATTGGTTATAGATGAATTATCGCATTCTTGCTGCACATTATTGCCTTCCTCATAGTTTGCCATTTCTATCTCTATCATATGTTTTGGTGACAAAGGGGTCAATAAGAGATAATAACAAAGGTGTTAACAATTTATAAGCTGATACAAAAAACAACAATTATGTAGGATATTGCGCATTCTATTTTTTGTAATATTCGTGTTAATTAAATGTGTAGGCTGTAGTTGACAAAAGTTGCCTAGCTAGTTGCCCATCGTTACTTATTTTACAGTACGAATGTACCTGAAACTGCCTTGCATACATATGTAACCCACCCCTGTTTATCAAGTTACGTTTTTCTATATTAGGATAAGTAGATCAAAAACCAACACAATTTTAAATATCAATACATGTTTTGCTTTATTAGCGTCATCAGTAGATACATAACAAAGGAAATGATGTAAATGTACCATACAGACGTCTACGTTAATATACACCACGTTTTTCTAAATTGTGTAAGCGGTAATAATTAATGTAAAATATACACCCCCTTATTTTAACCATGCTTGTGAAATAACATGTTTGTAATTTTGTATAACAAGGGATGTGATCTACATACTGTGATATGAAACATTCAGCTTCAAATAAGCTGACAGTTTAATTTCAGTTTCCCAGCATGACTGTTTGCAATGATTGTCAAAGTGAAAGTAGTAACAGCTGATAACAAATGGGCTAATATAAAAACTCAACACTTTGTAGGATGCAAAAATTTACCCCTTTACACCCTATATATCTTTAATAGATTTGTCCATATTTCAATCTTGGCAAAACTTGATTTATCTCTTTAACGAAATATTTCAAAACAAGAATTGACTGTCTGAATAGTGAAAAGTGTAGACAATGTTCAGATGTGTTCTGCACTGATTGCATTGTTTATTTAAGTCACCACTTTCAGACTCCATCAGCAATGTGTAAGGGTTAAATTGAAATTACCCATTTAAATGTGAAGAAACTAACAAAACAAAAATAATAATAAAAAAATAAAGGGTAAAGTTTTCATTTACTTTTTTTTTATACCTCATTTCTAGTATCACTTGAAATAGAAAGGCATTAAAATGTCTATATGCATTATGCCAATAACAGTATAATGTTATATACCTTATCACTTAGGAAAGAGATTTTAATCCATACATTACAAATAATTTCTTTTGTAAAACACAAAATAGTTGCTCCTATTTCTTCAGTGAAACACAAATAATATACTGCTCCTTAGAATCTTAAATAGAGGTTGAAAACAATTGACCCTTTTTTCATGCATTATCATCATAATTCTGCAGAAGTACAGAAATGCATTTTAAACCATATCCTGTAAGGTGAGGGTTTTCATAAGTTTGATGACCTCCAGCATATGAAAATATATGTTTGATATGGTAATAATGTGTATCAAATTTACTTGATTTTTCCTGTAAAGAAACTAGTTTCATCATGCTAAATTTCTTATGCAAGAGTATGATGTTATTTGACAATTATGATCTGATAATGAACTTACAGGGGCCATCGATTGCAGTCAACTATTTTTACATGAGAGTCTCTGGCCCAGAGTTAAGGATATTAAAATCATGCATCAATGGCAACTACTTGTATGATTTCATCCATTAATTGCATGATTATATACCTTAAGCTTTGTGCAAGAATATTTCTTAATCAAGTTACATTGATATTTCTTGATGTTTGAAAATTGATTCCTGAAGTTTAAGAAATATACTGCACCCAATGATATTCATTACATCACATCTCTATATTTTATTTATGTTGCTGAAAATTATGTCTTGATATTTGCCAGTGATGTCTGTTTTCTCAGGAGTGAAAAAAACAAACAGATTGTGACAAAATAGATAACAAAAAACATGAACAATATCGTAACTGTCTTGTACTCCATTACTTTTGAGTAGGGGTAATAAAATAGTGGTAAAAATTCTTAATTTAGCTGTTATATTTTGCGGAAATATTATAGAGATAAGTTTTCATAAAACTTTTAATTCTTCTTATATCAGAAAGATTATATCATAATCAGAGCTGCATCAGTACTAAGGGTGTAGTACTTAAGTACCAGTACCAGTACTTGGCAAATTATGCAGTACCATTACCAGTACCAGTACTAGATTTTAGCTCGGTACTGCAGTACCAGTACTTTTTTTGGTGAAGTAATTAAGTATCAGTACCATTACTTTTATATATTCATCAAAGTTTGAATAAATACAGTGTCAAACAAATAATTGCAAATATTATTCAGCAAAGAAATAAAATCATAATTTACTTTAAAGTTAACATAACATGTTTACAACTTTATAGTTTTAACATACTTTTTACAAACAATATTTACAACATACATGTATATTCATGTCATATCTAATTGTTTAGTAACCAATCAACTGTATAAATACAATGCAAACATCTTTCATTTAAAACACAACAGTCTTTTGTTGCCTTTCACACCTTCACACCTCTGTTCAATTTATACCAAAGTAATATCAACGTTTTTTTTGGTGCTAACAATATCACTTTTTTCACTTGAAATGGGTTTATTTAGAATAGAAGAAATTAATAAGTGTTTATTTTGCTCTTTTACTAGTAAATACAAAGTAATAAAAGATTTTAATAAGGATATTTTAGAGTGAATAGTTATTGAGTCTGTTTATCTTAATTTAATTTTTACTTAAAGTCTTTGGTGTTTTTTATGATGAATACTATGTTAACATTTGAAGAGATATTGCAGCAAATTATCACTTACTTTTTCACAAAAATAAAATATAGTTCATGTCATTTACAGCTTTATTTTATGAGAAAAATTGATGCTTTTTAAATTTTTATCAAAACCAAAAATACTGGGTAATGCAGTAGCAGTACCACTTTTTAAGACAGTAATGCAGTACCAGTACCAGTAGTAGCCAAATTTTGTAAGAGTAATTCAGTATCAGTACCAATACTTGCAAAATCGCTGCAGTACGTACTGCAGTACCAGTACCAGTACCAGTAATGCAGCTCTGAGGACCACACATTAAGAACCTACCAGGCAGTCACTCTTGGACGTTTTAACATTTTAGATTAACATTCCCCTGTACATTTTACCAACCAATTAATTCTGATATAATAAAGTTTGTACCATTTCAATACTTTTTATCAATTCCTCGAGATTAGTTTACAATTTTTCATATTCTGTAATCAGTAAACAAATGAGAATTTTATGCCATGAGATTTCACATATAATCCCTACATAATTATCAAGCTTAACGGTTTTTCATTGATGTTTAAAGTGCCAATATTACCTTATCTTCATGAAATTCAATTATTAGGCAATTCCTGCGAGGTTCTCAAAATATACCTTAGCCATTAATTTCATTTGATGACATGTTATCTTCATCTTCTTTGTACAAAATCAGTTTCTGTTTTCTAATGGCCATCTTTTTTTTAACAGAAACCAAAGATCTTGGGGAGTTTATTGCTCATCCTACCATGCAGGTTGATCCCCTTATACCAGATTACATCAGCATTCAGATTATTTTTAGCCTTAATAATCATTGATATGAAGTAATGTAACTTAAGTCCTAAACAATTTCAAACCTCTTATGAATCAAGTCCTAAACAATTTCAAATTTCTTTTGAATCTATCTTGGTACAGAAGATGCCACACACATTCGAAGTATTGTCTTTATTTCAAATCTAAACTTTGACTCATTGAATTCCATGGGATGTAATAATTTGCCTTGTGAACCTTCTTTTGAAATCTAGGGGATATAATCACTTACCTATGAACTGGTTGATTAAAGGGGAGATAATTTGACTATGAACTGTTTTGTTCTAGGGGATATAATGATTTGCCTATGAACTCTTAGGTTTATTGGAGGTATTGCAGACTTGCTTATGAACTTTTTTTATTCAAGTGAAAGAATGCATATGAATTGGGGTTTTCTTCAGAGGGAGATACGACTTTGCCTATGAACTATTTTATTCAAGGGGAGGAGACTATTAGTCTATTGTTCACATTTTTTCTTCTCAATGTAAAACAATTTTATTCTCAAATTATTTTATTCAACTTGAATAATCCAATAGTTAACCAACAAAAATTGAAGAAAAAAACACAACATCCATTTTGTAACAGTCATCATAGTTTTGATTGCTTCATCATTAAAAGACTTCAACTTTTATTTTCTGTATGATTATTATTATGCATTAATAAATTTATTAAAATGTTTAAAAAGAGTTCAAATTCATATTTTACCAAAACATTAAAAGAAAAAATCCAAAATACTTTTAAAAAAATAAAACTCAAAGGACACTGACCTTTATTTTTTGTCTTCAAATGTTTTTTTTTTCTCATTAGTTATCCAATTTGTAATAGTTTACGATCACATTCCTTTATCCGACATACTTTCACAGGTTGGACAATGTAGTATAAGTATTTAAATAGTTTAAACTTTTTAAAATCCATGCAATTTCAAATATGTATACAGCACTCTTATATTAGTCTTTTTCTCTTGTATATTAAACTATACAGTACAAAACGGTAGATAAACAATTTAACTATTTAATCGAGTTGAAAAATTGAGAATATTTGAAACAAAAAACCAAAATTAAATGATTCCTTCCTTTGTTGAGACATTGAAAAAACTTGATTGTAATGCAATGTATATGTAAAGACACATATATATGTAGGAGGATGTTCCTAGTGGAATAATTGACAGCTGATTACCTTCCTTTATATGCGAGATGACCGCATTGAATTTTTTAATCAGTTGATATTTTCATCTAATTATCTTCTTTTTTTGTTTCGAAAAAGAAATAAATTCAATGTATTTATTTAGAAATGTATCTCTCCATACTATTTATACTGACTAAATAAATTTTTATCAACTGCCGAATTTTGGATACAATTTCATCTTAATGTATACATTATTATGCATGTATCCGGTATTATGTCCAGTAAATGTTTGTTGGCTTATGGATTGCACATGATTTATATAGCAACATAATGGCAGAACCTGTGAAATCAGGTACTGAAGGTATTGACTGATAAATACAAAGCATCTACAATTCACAAATTAGCGAATTTAACCAATTCTGTTGATAATTGTGCCATTGGTTTATTCACTAATTGGCTTATATTTTGCCGTCTCTCAACGATGAAATTTAAAATGGTTGGTTTTTTTAGATACTATATATAAATATATACTTATTACATCATTTAAAGCATGGTTAACTCTAATAAAAATTATAATTCTTTAATCAAACCCACTTATAATTCTCTAATCAAACATGTGTACAGAACTATCCAATGTTGGTGGTTCTACTCAGGTGCCCGTTTGTGCATGAAATTATGTAAGGAAATTAAGGCACTTGAGGTCTTCCTCCACCAGCAAAAGCTGGAATGTTGCCATAATTATGCTTAAACTGTTTTGGTGCAATGTAAACCCCCCACCCCAGCAAAAAAATAAATAAACCAAAAAAAATAAATAAATAAAACCATTGGTTTAAAACAGTAAAGCAATAAATAGCACTTTTTCTATAATATAAAATTTAAATTAAACATCAAGGTCATTTGTTTGGTATGCAATAACTGTTCTTCAATAAATTTATTGTTTGGACATATTGTACATTTTGTACAGACAAATTTAACAATAAATTCTTCGAACAGAATACCCTTTGTTTAAAATTTATATTAATAACAAAATAGTAACTGAGGCAAAATGATAATAACTTGATTTAGCAAGTTATGACAAAAAATTAATTATGATGTATTTATTATACATATTTATATTTCATTATGCAATATTATTATGAGAAATGTTGTAAACATATTGACTGTACTCATGTTACATTAATACATGTACTAATAAATTTCCATGAATGTGTGAAACGAATGACAAACAGTAAATATATTGTTACATTATACTAGAGATTTCGTAATGCCATTATTTACAGGCTTGCGAAATATGCAAACATTATTTACAGAAATACATATCCTTTTATCGTCAGTGACGTTTTGCTGGCAATATTTGAAAACATATGCAAATTAGGTGTGATAACAAGCTCATGAGACTGATTAGCGATTTATTATACATGTATATTACGATTTCACAATTGTCATTGTTATGATGTTTATTATGCGATCTAAACCTAGTGTAGAATAAGCAAGTCGTGACAAAAAATCAGGAGTGCTGAATGAGGTACGTAATAGTATTTGGCTTATTTGAATACGTGTATAAAGCTGGTTATTAGTGTGTAGATATTTATGGTATAATTACTAAACAGATGCTTATAGTCACAGTTGACATGATTGGTGGTTGACATGATAGTGCAGCAGTGCCGATTTTCAGATTATAAAGCTGGCTATGTAAATATCGACTTTCTTTGAATTTTGGAACAGTCCATCCTTATCATCATCAACATCATCATCAACATCATCGTCAACATCGATAACATCATCAATATCATCATCATGATTGATTACAACCACCAAGAAGATTATCATTGTTATTGTCATTATAAGAGTCATTATTCTAAAAAAGATAATATCAGGAAACTAGCAGAAGTTTTGTCGGTTTTTTAGCTCGACTATACGAAGTATATGGAGAGCTGTCCTACTCGCCCCGGCGTCCGCGTCCCCGTCCGCGTCCAGATTTTAGATTAAAGTTTTGGTGCAGTAAAATATTTTTCACTATAACTTTGTCATTTCTTAAGGTATCAACTTCAAACTTCAAATATATGTTCCTTATCATCAACCACATCTTATGTGACAAGGTTCATAACTCTAACACCAATATTTTCAGATTTATCTCCCCTTGAACTTAGAATTTTCCTTAAAAAATACTATTTTTTACTGATACTTCTTTATTTCTTAAGGGATCAAACTCATACTTCAAATATATGTACCTTATCATCATCCTCATCTTATGTGACAAGGTTCATAACTCTAGCACCAATATTTTCAGATTTATCTCCCCTTGAACTTAGAATTTTCTTCAAAAAATACTTTTTCTTACTGTTTCTTCTTTGTTTCTTAAGGGATCAACCTCATACTTCAAATTTATTTACGTTATCATCATCCCCATCTTATGTGACAAGGTTCATAACTCTAGCACCAATATTTTCAGATTTATCTCCCTTTGAACTTAGAATTTTCCATAAAAAAATATTATTTTTTACTGTAACTTATTTATTTCTAAAGGGATCAAATTCATACTTCAAATATATTTACGTTATCATCATCCACATCTTATGTGACAAGGTTCATAACTCTAGCACCAGAATTGCAAGAATTATCTCCCCATAAACTTAGATTTATTTACTAGAAAAATGTTATTTTTTATTTCAACTTTTTTATTTTTAAAGGTATCTACCTCAAACTTCAAATACTTATTCCTTATCATCAATTACATTTTATGTGACAATGTTCATTACTCTTGAAGCAATATTTACAGATTTATCTCTCTTTGAACTTAGGATTTTCTTTAAGAAATATAATAACTTCTTTATTTTTTAAGGTATCTACTTCAAACTTCAAATATATATTTCTTATCATTACACAAATGTTGTGTGGCAAGGTCCATAACTCTAGCATGACTATTTCTAGAATTATTCCCCTTGATCTTGGAATTTATGTTAACAAATGTTATTTTTTTACTATAACTTAATACATAATTATACATAATTGATTTTTCTTTCATAGTTTTGTCTTCCTTACTGCGTCCAGTATTTTATTAGTCGAGCTTGGCTGTCTCCTGTGACAGCTCTTGTTCTTATCGTTATGATCTTATTACAGACTACAAACAAACTTTTGTTGTTAATGCTGATGTGTATATCCTGTTATACATGAATGTAAAAGTAATGCAGAAATTGTGCAATTAAGTAACATAGTCCTAAATACTAGGAACAGAGTAAGTAATCAGACCAATTTATTTTAATGTAAGACTAGTAGAAATAAATAAAATGAATTTTGGCATATGGCTATTGCATGGTGCATGCATTTTCAAGAAATTGGTTACTTTTCAGCATCATTTTATAAGAATGACAACCTGACTACGATAAAGAAGTTGACTTAGTGTATCAGATATAAGTTCTATTAATAATCACTAAGCATAGAGGATTTTTAGAAGATTTGGCTAGGATAACAGAGTAATTAACAATTTAGGTATATCTTTACATTGGACTGGTTCAACTTTAAATTTGCAAGAGTTCATTCAAAGTGTATGGGGTTTTGATAAAAAAATAGAGCTACAAACACAATTGAACATGCTGGCCTGACTCTGTACTAGTGTCAGAGGCTAAAACACAATTATACAGGCTGGCCTGACTCTGTACTAGTGTCAGAGGCTAAAACACAATTATACAGGCTGGCCTGACTCTGTACTAGTGTCAGAGGCTTCTCCCACGTTTGGTTCCAACAGGGTAAAAGTAACTAATTGGAAGTTGGCTAAATGTTTTGGTATATTTAGTATTTCTGTTTATTAGTCCCCTACCGGTTTAACCGGAGGGGACTTTAGGTTAACCCTCTGTCCGTCTGTCTGTCTGTCCGTCTGTCTGTCAGTCTGTCCGTCCACAAAACTGGATCCCGCGATAAAGCAAAAAGTACTGAAAATATTTTTATGAAACTTGATATATGGATAGATGGCAGTATGGAGATTATGCACGTCTTTTTTTTTCTTCCTATGTTGAAAATTCTGGTTGCTATGGCAACAAATAGTCTGAAAATATGGCAAATTTAACACATAAACTGGATCCAGTGATAACTCAAAAAGTACTGAAAATATTTTTATGAAACTTGAAATATGGGTAGATGGCAGTCTGGAGATTATGCACATCTTTTTCTTTTCTTCCTATGTTGAAAATTCTGGTTGCTATGGCAACAAATAGCCTGAATTTCAAGATTTCTGATTTAAATTTTTCAGCTTTTTCACTATATGTTCTTTATTTCTTAAGGTGTTTACTTCAAACTTTAAATATAAGTTTCTGGTCATCAACCACATCATATGTGACAAGGTTTATAACTCTAGCACAAAAAATATCAGAATTACGTCCCTTGAACTTAGATTTTTTGGGGGAAAAATGTTGTCTTTTTTAAATAACTTCTTTATTTCCTAATGTATCTACTTCAAACTTCATATATATGTTTCTTATTATCACTCGACATTTTTGAGAAGGTTAAATACTCTAGCAAGACTATTTCCAGAATTATGTCCCCCTTGAACTTAGATTTTTTTTCGAGAAACTGATATTTTCACTCCAACTTCTTCATTCCTTATAGGATTTACTTTAAAATCCCACATCATAATAATAATGACACGGTTGTATAAACATAATTTCCTTACTAAGCATGGAAACTTAACACATTACTGTGATATAGACAAACTTATTAGTCCCCTACCGTTTTACCGGAGGGGACTTTAGGTTTACCCTCCGTCCGTCTGTCCGTCTGTCAGTCCGTCAGTCCGTCCGTCCGTCCGAAAAACTGGATTCCGCGAGAACTTGAAAAGTACTGAAAATATTTTTATGAAACTTGGTATATGGATAGATGGCAGTATGGAGATTATGCACGTCTTTTTCTTTTCTTCCTATGTTGGAAATTCTGGTTGCTATGGCAACAAATAGGCTGAAAATATGGCAAATTTTACACATAAACTGGATCCAGTGATAACGCAAAAAGTACTGGAAATATTTTTATGAAACTTGACATATGGGTAGATGGCAGTCTTGGAATTATGCACGTCTTTTTCTTTTCTTCCTATGTTGAAAATTCTGGTTGCTATGGCAACAAATAGGCTGAAATTATGGCAAATTTTACACATAAACTGGATCCAATGATTAAGCAAAAAGTACTGGAAATATTTTTATGAAACTTGACATATGGGTAGATGGCAGTCTTGAGATTATGCACGTCTTTTTCTTTTCTTCCTATGTTGAGAATTCTGGTTGCTATGGCAACAAATAGGCTGAAATTATGGCAAATTTTACACATAAACTGGATCCAGTGATAAAGCAAAAAGTACTGGAAATATTTTTATGAAACTTGACATAATTATGGGTAGATGGCAGTCTTGAGATTATGCACGTCTTTTTCTTTTCTTCCTATGTTGAGAATTCTGGTTGCTATGGCAACACATAGACTGAAAATATGGCAAATTTTACACATAAACTGAATCCAGTGATAACTCAAAAAGTACTGGAAATATTTTTATGAAACTTGACATATGGGTAGATTATAAACAGTCTTGAGATTATGCATGTCTTATCTGTTCTTCCTATTTTGAAAAAATATCAGTTGCCTTGGCAACAAATAGGCTTAAAACATGGCAAATATAACAATATTCGTGATTAGTCAAAAAGAGCTGAAATTTTTTATGAAATTGCATCTTTAATTCAAGAGTTATCTCTTCTTTAAGAATTTTGCTTTTAAAATGTTATATTTTGGTAACAGGGATGTTTCAAATATTAACTTTAGAGTGTCCTTCAGTCCGTCTGTCTGTCTGTTCATAAAAACTGTTTCCTGTGATCACTTTTAAAGAACTTTTCCAACAAGTTTACTTAAAATAGAGAAAATTGAAACATTAGTGAATGGCCAATGGCCCTTCAGAATGTTGATGGGGTTCTAAACGGTAGGGGACTTATGGATTGCTTGCAATACTATGATAATTGCTTGTTTTATTATGTTTTGTGGTTGATATTTTCAAATACAGACTTCATCCTCAAATTCATTATAAATGGCAATACACAGGAGTGTATGACAATTAAAGAACTTTTTGAGGGACCGGTAGGGGACTACTGTATTGCCCGCAATACTATCAAATGCTTGTTTTAAAAGAAATATGTTGCAAGTAAATTGTGTTAATTAGAGATGTTTCTCTTATGTCATTAAGGAACACTGTAAAACAAACAAAATGAAGAATTTTAAACTTTAAGAACTGTATGCAATGTATACATAATAATACCTTGGTTCACTTCACAATATTTTACTTTTGAATACATTTTTTTGGAAATTTTCATGAAAATTGGCATTAGGTCAAGGTCAACTAATTAAGACTTATAATTAAGTTGATGGCAATGAGATATCTTCAGTTGGATATTGTTGTTGGTTACAAAATAAACTTAAAGACCATGTAACCTAAAAAAAATGGTTTTATATCATAAATCTGATGCTCAAATAAAGATTTATCAATATTGTAAGTTTCAAAAGGCATTGTTAAGATATTACTGAATTTATTTCATGTTAATAAAGGGAGGTAGTTTGAAATTTATTTTCAATAAAGTCTAAGTTAGTTTTTTTTTTTAGATAAAAAAAATGAATGCATTTAAATTTCAACTTTTAATTATAATGTATGTAAACATTTGTTGCACATATCTAACATATTCTTAGAAGTTTGGAAATTCTTTTAGAAGAATAATTATATACATACAGGTATATAAAACTTCACATAACTGTATGTTACGTCCCTAATTACAACATACATGATCTTTAATGAAAGGGAAAATCCAAAGAGATGATACATTCTATTTTTCAGATCAATGTTTACAGAATATTCAAATACAATATTCATTCCTATTTGCATATAAAGAGCTGAAATATTAAAGTAGAACCATTTTCCTGTTTTAAAAGCATTAAGCAGGAGAAATTTTGTCATTAATTACATTGAAGCCAAAGTTTGGAGGGAATAAAATGATTTTATTTATGCAATGATTTGATTCCCTCCCTCTCTTGAGTATTTGAAAGCCGCACCGCGTGTCATGTAAGCATGCAATAAAAGAAAATTAAAACATTGCTTTTTGTCTGAATTGAGACAGTGAGTCATTCAATATGTTTCTAATGAAATCTGAAAATAAATTCTAATTTCAAAGCATGATATAACTATATCAAAATAATAGAAAAAAATTGGTCAAATTTCATAATTTCTATTGAAACAACAGACAACAGTCTCTTTAAATATATTAACGAGAAGAATAAAAATCTGCAAAATTTGGTTGTCAAAATTTTTGAAAGCGCAAAATTAATGTTCTTTGTTTAATTAAAATCTAAAATTGTAAAATACTTTGTAAATTTTAGCTGTATGGTGGCTATGAAAAAGTTGCCCCCTTCATCTCAGATTTGGTATATTTTTCTTTTTACTGGATCAATATGTCAATATCTGAGTATTATTATGAAAATTGAATATTACTTATTTTAATCTGACAAAAAGTTTTGAAAAGTAAGAAAAGCATTATATTGTATTGTGTAATTATTGCTGACATTGAAGTCTATATGATTAGCTTGCCTTTCTTTTCAGATGTATTGAGATAAAATACAAAGTACTGACTTTTCAGGTTTTTTTTCATTAATACCATAAATAAAGTGAGTAAAATTGTAACTTTAGCTTCATTTGTAAAATGGAATAGCTTCTTTCATATAAAGGAGAGGAACTTCTTTTACTTTTGGAGACAATTTGTTTGCTTATTTAACAAAAAATGGAAGCAATTCCTTGCCTGTTATAAATATAGCTCATTGACCTGGATTATGCTCAATTTAAAGGGATAAAATAAAAAGATTTATTTCAATAAAACGATGTCTATATGTGAAGTACAGGACATATAGCCCGTGGGATATTATATATAATCTGGACTTCAAGCAACAATTTATTGTACAACATTAACACAGGACATATGAGAAGCTCATGAGACTGGTTGTAGGCTTTGTCATAAAGAAAAACTGCCAAATCATCTTTACTTGTTTTGAGTAACTACAATTCCACTCAAGGTTGTCAATTATCACAGTGTTTGTTGCTTTTTTAGCTAAAATATATTCCAAGAGCAGGGAGAGCTATTGTACTCAAAAATGTGTCTGGGTGCTGTCACACTTTGGTTAAGTTTTTGTTAGGGATATGTCCAAGGAATTGTCAAGCACTGAAAACTACAGGCAGCCTTTGTTTGTATTATAATTAATGCCCCCTTTTAGAAAGGAGCGTTTATTAGCAAATATACAGTATTTATTATTATGTACTTATGCTATTATAACCCATCAAGTGATTATGATTCAAGAGTTTGCTAACTATGACTGACTATGAGAATATAATTGTCTAATAGAATGAATAAATATAATAAAAGGAATGTGTGCAAATAGTTAATAGCATAGTCAACATAATATTGGCATTGCTTGCAAATAGGTTACCATTTCTATATCCTGATAAGAATTGTAAATAATAGATAAAACAGAGATAAACAACTACAAAAACATACATAATCAAACATGCAACATTTTCTCAGTGAATTTTGATTGAGATTTGTTCAGCATTTATAAATGAGAAGATTACATACGGAAAACAATCAAAGACGGAAAACAATCAAAGACGGAAAACAATAAAAAATCAAAGATGGGTAACTATACTGAAATTGGTAAAAGAATTGTTTCCAGTTTTTAGATTGAAAACCAAACAATCATACAGATATTCTGCCAGATTTCAAATGATAAGTAAACAGTAAAACTTTCACATCACTTAAATGATGTTGCAAGAAACCCTTTTGTGTTTGGGTTGATTTCAAAGAAGTTATTTGATATGTAAATAAACTTAGTCTTGTTGCATAGATAAGAAATCGAAATTTTATGGCAATTAAGTGTATTTGATACATTTTAGAAACATTTCATTGCAAAAGGTCGACTGTGAAATTTGAAAACTTAAAGATTGGTTTTCCAATACCGGAATTGAATCTGGTTCAAATTCCTGTGAGTATTGTTTTTATTTGTTTGGGTCGTCAGACCAAACAAATAATGGTAGCGAAATTTCAGAGTCTAATATTGTTAATTGCAAATGCCGAAAGGAGTCCACTTTTTTGAAGCGGTTACTTCCCTTTTGTATGTACACTAAAGCCAAAAAATTCAGGGGAGATCACTGTGTAAAAATGGTCAAAGACAGGCGCATCAATTTTCAAGCAAAGTAATTCCCGAATGGTCGAAGATTTCTAAAATGGTTTTATTGTATTTTCTGATCGAAAATAACTAAATACTGACACAGAAGTTTACGACAAACCTAACAACAAGTAGTTCTCAAAACAGCTTAAAACTAGCGATTTAAAAGAAAAAAATATTTTATTTTGTTACAAGTATGCAACAAATTACAACGCATTTAAAGTTAAACAATAGCGTTGTCAATAAATGCACAATCACAAATTACGCGGATGAATATGATTTTATCAATGAAAATACTATTTTTAGCCATGTCAATTACCGAATACTACACAAACCGAGTAGTGGAATATATAGATTCTACATGCCGGACTGTTTGGGCGAGAGGATTTTCGCTAAAATATTTACTTCAATTTTAAACAACAGGTTTACCCTGAACAAAATACCTCGAAATTAATAAGGATTACAAACCCGAACTGCAATGGAAGTTCTAAATTTAGAATGACTTGATATATTATTCAGACGTTCTGTGTATAACTTCTCCGTGGTACAGTGGTAACGCGCTGGCTTCGTGAGTGAGAGGTCTCGAGTTCGAATCCCAGTCGAGGAAACTTTTTTTGTTAAATTCTTTTTTTTAAGTGTTTTTGTTAAGAAAGTAGCCATGATATACAAGGATAAATTGTGGCTGTTGTAAAAAAAAAACATAAATGATTTTTTGATGCAACTCTAGTTATGCAGAATTCCGTATGTATCAAACTCTGGTGCCTTACAAAAGGAATTATAATACATAAAAATAAACTTATACAGGAAAATGCATACAGATATACAGTACGATTTAGATTGCAAAGATTAGAAAATACCACAGAACTTGCAGCCCTTTGATTCTTTATAAATATACATGCTTATAGTAAGCTCCAGGATTATTTACATCTGTGTTAAACATCAGTTAAAGTCGTTACAAGCCCTAATTTAGAATAATATGGTTTTCTTAAGACCGTTCACATATAAATTCACCTTGGCTGAAGGGTTTTCGGGCTCGCTTAGGAAGCGAGAGGTCTGGAGTTCAAATCCCAGTAAAGGTAACTCATTTTTTTAAATTGTTAAAGTCAAATTAACATAGGATTGAATATCAGTGTTGCAATAAGTCTTATAGCCAATTTACTACAATTAAAACGCTGGAAAGCATTCAGGTGGCACTAAACATATAATCTCACAACCTGCACCTTTCTTACATTCTGAGACCCAAACAAATTCAGCGCCTTCTGTGCTTTGATTTCTTTGACATACCGGTAAGCTGCTGTGATTAGCTAAACTAAAGTTTATATATACTGGACCTGTCCATATCTTTTAATTTTGAGTAGGGAATCATTTATTTCAATGATTTCTGGACTTGAATCACTGCTAAGTGCAAAAATATGGAGTATACAGGGTAGAGTCAATCGTAGAGTAGGAACAGATGGGTAAGGATGTACTGATTGCTGCTTGTTAGATTGGCAATACTAGCTTTGATGATTACCTTAAATGACATTTAAATGATTTTAAAAGTTATTTTTGAAGAAGATTTGTTTGCTAATTTAATTGACGAAACTGGGGATTGAACTTGCAACCCCTTTATCTGAAAGAATAAAAAGTTGAAAGTCAATCAGAGAGTTCTCTAATCCCTAAAGTAATTAGTGTAATGTTTTTGATTTACCAGAATACAGCGTATGATACATTCTGTGCATGATTCATATTTATAGAAGGTCTAATGAATTGTACAAAAAATCTTAATTGGATATAAATTAGATTTTGATTAAATGGCTATAATAAGAAAACTAATTAAATTGAGAACAGCATGTTTGACTGTTCAGTAGAACCTTAGATGCCAACAAAAATAAACAGTCTAATTTGGGGTTGAAATTTTAATCTCCTTTAAATATTGTTTGCTGTATTTTTGGACTGAAAAAAACTGAACCACTTAGAATATACAGTATAACTTCTACATAGTGGCCATCTTTGAAGCAATTACCTTTTTAAAACAAATGAAAGTGTAATTTCTTCCTAAGGTTAAACATTCACAGTAATGGTACCAGTCCCCAAAACAACACCAGTCCTGTCAGGAGCACCCAAATCTTGGTTCCCCGTAGAATACTGCTCTGAAGAGGTTATACATTATTTTTTTCTCTCTTTGTACGATTATATTGATGCATTCCTAAATTTCAGTATAGCACAGTTAATTACCAACTACATTTTAGTATTGTCAAACCTGTATTTATAGGCCGGCGAAATAAATTGGAATAATGTAATCTCTTTTTAAAGGTGGTCTCTGAAAATATGGTAATCTTATCAGCACATGTTCTTAATGTTGACAATTAGGTGGAAACAAAAATAATGTTAGTCAGCTATGCCAGTGTTTGGAGTGAAGAATTTGTACAGTAAGGGAACCTTTCTCTTCACAATCATTACAAGTAAAACTGGAGGAAAAATGTGCAGACCTGAATGCCTCTGTAAATCTATATTTATGTTATGTGAAATGCCAGAATTTAATTTAAATAAACAACAACAACAAAAAAAACAAAAAGATAGACAATATCATTCAAGATATTTAGCATGGTAAGGGGTAAACTTGTTTTGCTATTTACAGCCCTTGTTTATCAACATGCATGGGAAGTGTAAGTTTACAACCATTTTGACTACGCCATGTATAACCTACCTGTTAGAAATATTTATATCTGAAAATAGTAAGTTCAAAAGAACATTTTATTTTAAATCATTTTAGATTAAAAAACAGATTGAAAAACATTTTTTTTATGATCAAGGACATGAAAGAAAACCTGGATGCTTATGATTGAACAGAACTTTATTATAATTAATTTCCTCCCTGCAAATTGATCTTAGAATTGCATATATATTTTATACTTTTTAATTATCTTCCTTTTTTTTCAAATGATAGCAGGTAATTGGACGAGGAAATAATTATTGACATCAAGATGGCCGGTTAACTAGTCTTGGAAACTTTATCTTTGCATGTAGATTTTAATGTAAGATAAGCTCAAAGTAATTTACTTGTTTTGATATCTTTTGTGCAGCAACCTTAATATTACCCTTACTTGAAAGCAAATTCTTTGATAATGTGGCCATTACCATGTGATGCATAAAGTCTGATTTTAGCTATTGCAAAATGCAGCAGCATTATCTTGACTGTCAGAATTCAAAGGAGAAAATTGTTGAAAGTTTTTGTTTTATCAATTAAGCACATGCAATGTGAAAAACTATCTCGTAATGCTTTTTTTCCCGTATACCACAGTGCACAAACTTGTACTCGTATGGCAAAATCTGTAAAAAGCTATAAAAGGAAAATACAGATAGCTAAATTATCTGGATACTTTCTTATCCTCTCACACTAGCTTTTAAGTCAGGCTGACACAGCAGTATCATCATCAGGTCATGTGACAAATTTCTAATGTTTTTAGCTCGACTATTCGCAGAACAATCGAGCTAATGCAGTCACCCATTTGTCGGCGTCGGCGTCCCTGTGGTTAAGTTTTTGTATGTAAGCTGGTATCTCCATAACTACTGAAGGGAATGGATTGAAACTTCACACACTTGTTCTCTGTGATTATCTAAGATGATTGGCACAAGTCCCATAACTCTGATTTGCTTTTTTTCATAATTATGCCCCTTTTTCGACTTAGAAATTCTTGGTTAAGTTTTTGTATGTAAGCTGGTATCTCCATAACTACTGAAGGGAATGGATTGAAACTTCACCACACTTGTTCTCTGTGATTATCTAAGATGATTGGCACAAGTCCCATTGCTCTGATTTGCTTTTTTTTATTGATTATGCCCCTTTTTCGACTTAGAAATTCTTGGTTAAGTTTTTGTATGTAAGCTGGTATCTCCATAACTACTGAAGGGAATTGATTGAAACTTCACACACTTGTTCTCTGTGATTATCTAAGATGATTGGCACAAGTCCCATAACTCTGATTTGCTTTTTTTTATAATTATGCCCCTTTTTTCGACTTTAGAAATTCTGGTTTTAAGTTTTTGTATGTAAGCTGGTATCTCCATAACTACTGAAGGGAATGGATTGAAACTTCACACACTTGTTCTCTGTGATTATCTAAGATAATTGCCACAAGTCCCATAATCTGATTTGGCTTTTTTACATAATTATGCCCCTTTTTCGACTTAGAAATTCTTGGTTAAGTTTTTGCATGTAAGCTGGTATCAACATAACTACTGAAGGAATGGATTGAAACTTCACACACTTGTTCTCTGTGATTATCTAAGATGATTGGCACAAGTCCCATAACTCTGATTTGCTTTTTAACATAATTATGCCCCTTTTTCCGACTTAGAAATTCTTGGTTAAGTTTTTGCGTGTAAGCTGGTATCTCCATAAACTACTGAGGGAATGGATTGAAATTCACACACTTGTTCTCTGTGATTATCTTAATGATTGGTAAAAGTCCCATAACTCTGATTTGCTTTTTTGCATAATTATGCCCCTTTTTCGACTTAGAAATTCTTGGTTAAGTTTTTGCATGTAAGCTTGTCTCTCCATAACTACTGAAGGGAATGTATTGAAACTTGAAGAGTTTGTACCGTTTCGGACAATTTTATGTATTCATATAGGTTAGCATTATTATACTCAATGAAACACCCTTGTGACAAATTTTCGAATAGTCGAGCGTTACTGTCCTCTGACAGTTCTTGTTATAATTTCCATTAGGAAAAACCTGTCAAAACCATGTAAAAATATGTTCCTATGAAAATTTTATTCTGAAAAATGAAAATTGTTCTTGATTCAAGTGATCTTTGAATACATGTAAGGGAGACAACTCTATAAAAGTTACTGTACCAGGGCTGCGTTTCATGGACAGTCCTAAGTCTTAAGTTTGTCTTCAGACAAAAATTGTGATAATTTTGTGTTTCAAAGAAAGTCTTAAAAAAGGTCCTAAAAACTTATGACTCCTATATTTATTGACCAAAACAGTCCTAAAAGTCTAGGAGTGTTTTAAAGGTATCTTAAGATTTTCCTAAGTCAAAACCACACTTGCTATAATCAATTACATAGTAAATCCATTTCGGGATTATGCGCGTGCCATTGTATTTTGTAACTTTTTTCAGGAGAGCGAATTGGTCATAAGTATTAAGTTTAAGACAAAAGATAGGGCAGTTACTTGAAACGGTCTTAAGTGCAAAAACTTTTTCTCCTAAAGTTGGTCATAAGTCCTAGGATTTAGGATTAACTTAGGACTCTCCATGAAACGCAGCCCAGGAATTCTAATTACAGAAATATCAAAGTAATTAGAAATCGTGCTACTTCTACAACTATTAAGTGTATTAAAGTTATAAATACACATCATCAGCTGGAAAATGATAATCAGCCCTGAAGTGAATAATGCCCTAGGGGCCATTATTCCTTTTTGCGGGCCAATTATCACCATTAAAGCATTTAATGGTATTGCAGCTATATTTATACCCTGTCAAATTGCTTCATAATTAATGATAATAAACAATTTATGTATATATTTATCCATTGAATATTTTTTTGATTAAGAAGTGATTACTTCTGATAATTTTGTTGGCCATATTTCCTGTAAATATATCAGAACCTGGCAGTGTATCATTAACTTAAAAGATTTCCTTCGAAAGTTTCTTTCTAACTTCCTAATTACTCATTGCTAAAGGCCATGAATTTAACTTGAATTTTAAATTGAACATTAAATAAATAAATTGCCATTTAATTTGTATCATTGCCTTGTATTTTTAGAGTATTTAGAGGTATTATAGAGAGTCTTAGAGGAGCATTAAGTACTGAAATCTTTGCCGTTCCTATCAGAAGAATCACAAATATAGAGACTGTTTGTTTTAAGAACATAGCCCTAGGTTAAATGCATTGAATAGATCATTGATCAGATCTGCAAGCTGTGTAAAGAATTTTAAAAGCTTTATTTATGTACTCAAGGCATGTGGCAATATATTTGATTTTAAGTGTTGTTTTAATCACCAAGTGCTTGTGCAATGTAAGAAAATCTGTTTTGAAAGTGTATCCAGTGCCATTCAGTCTGATTTCTTTGAGGCGTAGACAGTTGGCACAGTATATGCAGTTACTGTTTATGACTTGAAATCACTCGCCCCCCCAGTTAGGGTAAATCAAGTTTTGGATTTTTTTATTTTTTTTGTTTGAGGGAAATTATTCAAGATTATTGAACATTCTTTTTCTACCTTAAAAGGCTTTTTTCCTGCAAAAAAATGAATGGGGGGACCCCGGTTAAAATCCACACCCCGTTAATTTCTTTGGTAAAATGTGGTAATGTAAGACATAGGGAAAATTATTGAAAATATTCAATATTATGCCAATCACTTTTAACAGGTGTCCATGGTAGAGTTGTTAAAGTTGTTGACTTCAAACCAGTCTTGCCTTTTACAACTGTGAGTGACTGGATTCTTTTGGATTTCTTATGAGGATGCTATCCAGAAGGTTGGAGGTTCTACTCAGGTGATGGATTGTGCTTGAAATAATGTGCAAAGGGTCACCTGAGATCTTACTCCAGGAGTATGGCAGGAAAGTTCTCATATGAGGGCCATATGCCATTGTAGTGATTCAGAACCAAAGGAAAAGCAAAATGCTGCCAATGTTATAGACCTAAAATACAGGCCTGAATCAAAAATACATGTATAAGTTGAAAGATTATACTAGTTTCAATGCAAAACATCTTATGAGGAATTTCTAAACAAGCAGAGTTATGTGCACTAACTGTTTTGATTGGCTTAAAGTTGTTTTTTGATATGATATATTAAAAAATTAGCATCAAAATATTGGAGAGGCTGATAACAGGTATTAATTGGCTATTTATTTAAGCATATAGACTGTTTATTATGGGGCAATTTCAAGCTTACATATCTCTAAACTTATCAAATCTAGGGTAAAATCCATAGTATCATTTTGAAATATTATAAACACTATTTCAAGGGGTTATAATACAAAATTGATTTAAATTTTAATATCCAAAATTTATATTTTTGTGCCCCCAGTTTAGTGGCGGGCATTTAGATTTATCCTTCTCCGTCCGTCTGTCCGCACTCACAGGACAGTAATTATGTGGCTAGAGGGACAATAGGTAACTGTCCTTTCTCTTTGATGTCTTTAATTCCGTAATGCTTTTATGTGGCAATTTTCATTTGTGTGGCTAAAAAGAACAATGGAGTAGCCACATTATTACTCTCCTGTTAGAACTTCTGTCTGTCTGTCCGTCCTGTTGTTATGCCCCCATTTCGAAGAAAAGGGGGTATATTGCTTTGCACTTGTCGGTCCGTAGACCAAATGGTTTCCGAGTGATAACTAAAGAACCCTTAGGCCTAGGAACTTCAAACTTGGTATGGTGATTGGTCATGACCAGTAGATGACCCCTAATGATTTTGGGGTCAAGGGGTCAAAGGTCAAGGTCACATTGACCTTGTAAGCAAAAACGGTTTCCGATCAATAACTAAAGAACCTTAAGGCCTAGGAACTTCAAAACTTGGATATGGTGATTGGTCATGATCAGTAGATGACCCCTATTGATTTTGGGTCAAGGGGTCAAAGGTCAAGGTCACATTGACCTTGTAAAGCAAAAAACGGTTTCCCCGATCAATGACTAAAGAACCTTAAGGCCTAGGAACTTCAAACTTGGTATGGTGATTTGGTCATGATCAGTAGATGACCCCTATTGATTTTGGGGTCAAGGGGTCAAGGTCAAGGTCACATTGACCTTGTAAGCAAAAACGGTTTTCTGATCAATAACTAAAGAACTTTAAGGCCTAGGAACTTCAAACTTGGTATAACATGGTGGATTGAATCATGATCAGTAGATGAACCCCTATATGATTTTGGGGGTCAAAGGTCAAGGTCACATTGACCTCTTGGGTAAAAAACGGTTTCTGACCAATAACAAAAGAACCCTTAGGCCTAGGAACTTCAAACTTGGGTATGGTGATTGGTTTATGACCAGCAGATGACCCCTATTGATTTTGGGGTTAAGGGGTCAAAAGGTCAAGGTCACATTGGACCTTGTAAGGTAAAAACGGTTTTCCGATCAATAACAAAAGAACCCCTTAGGCCTAGGAACTTCAACTTGATATGGTGAATTGGTCATGATCAAGTAGATGACCCCTATTGATTTGTGGGGTCAAGGGGTCAAAGGTCAAGGTCACATTGACCTCTTAGGTTTAAAACGGTTTTCCGATCAATAACTAAAGAACCCTTATAGGCCAAGGGACTTCAAACTTGGTATGGTGATTGGTCATGACCAGCAGATGAACCCCTATTGATATTGGGGTTAAGGGGTCAATGGGCAAGGTCACATTGGGACCTTGTAGGTAAAAATGCTTTACAATCAATAACTTAAGAACCCTTAGGCTTAGGGAACTTTCAAAACTTGGTATGGTGATTTGGTCATGACCAGCAGATGACCTATTTGATTTTTGGGGTCAAGGGGTCAAAGGTCAAGGTCACATTGACCTTGTAGGTAAAAATGGTTTCCGATCAATTAACTTAAAAAACGCTTAGGCCTAGGAACTTCAAAACTTTGTATGGATGATTGGTCATGACCAGCAGATGACCCCTTATTGAGTTTTGGGTCAAGGGGTCAAGGTCAAGGTCACATTTGACCTTGTAAGTAAAAACGGTTTTCAGATCAAAAACTTTAAGAACGCTTAGGCCTAGGAACTTCAAACTTGGTATGGTGATTTGTCATGACCAGCAGATTACCCTATTGATTTTGGGATCAAAATGTCAAAAGTCAAGGTTACATTGACCTCTTAGGTTAAAACGGGTTTTTCTGATCAATAACTAAAGAACGCTTCGGCCTAAGGAACTTCAAAACTTGGCATGGTGATTGGTCATGACCAGCAGATGACCCCTATTGATTTTGGGGTCAAAAAGGTCAAGGTCACATTGACCTTGTATGTTAAAACGGTTTCCGATCAATAACTAAAGAACCCTTAGGCCTAGGAACTTCAAACTTGGTATGGTGATTGGTCATGACCAGCAGATGACCTATTTTGATTTTGGGCCAAGGGGTCAAAGGTCAAGGTCACATTGACCTTGTAGGTAAAAAACGGTTTTTCCGATCAATTAACTAAAATCGTTTAGGCCTAGGAACTTCAAACGTTGTATGATGATTGGTCGTGACCAGCAGATGACCCCTATTGAGTTTTGGGTCAAGGGGTCAAAGGTTAAGGTCATGACCAGTAAATACTTGATAACCCTTATTAATTGTTTGATCACTGGGTCAGAAGTCATGCATAATAACCTTATCACATGACTAATTGGCTGCAGATAGGGGGCATACATGTTTTACAAACATAGCTTGTTCACTTTTGTGTCGCACGTAACTCAAAAGTATTTGACCTAGAGTCATGAAACTTTACAGAAATGATGATCAGCATGTGTAGTTGTGCACCTGGGTATTTTAGTCTGGATATTTTTAGTATTTTTAGAGTTATTGCCCTTGACTTAGTAAAATTTTGCAATTTTCAGCTTGTGTCTCATTTAACTCAAAAAGTATTTGACCTAGAGTCATGTAACTTTACAGGAATGTTGATCAGCATGTGTAGTTGAGCACCTGGGTATTTCTGTCTGGATTTATTTAGTATTTTAAGAGTTATTGCCCTTGACTTAGAAAATGTTTTTTCAACTTGTGTCGCATGTAACTCAAAAAAGATTTGACATAGAGTCATTAAACCTTATGGCAAGATTGCCCAGCATATTTAGTTTTGCACCTGGGGTTTTGCTTGATGATTTATCCAGTATTTGTAGAGTTATTTCCCTTAACTTAATAAAAACAGTTTCATTATGTTGTTATTTGTTCCTTGAGTGCTTAAGTTAGAATCAACCAAATTTACAGAAATAATGATCAATATCACTAAATTACAGCAAAATGATTCACATCAAATGTGAAAACCCATGAAACCCGGGACTTTGCATTTTGGGGTTTTTTTTCAAATTTTTGTTATAGTTATTGCCCTGACTTTACAGTAGTATAAAAATTTTGCCAATTTTTTCAACTTGTTCATTGCATAGCCTCAAAAAAAATTTGCACTTGAGGCCTGAAAGTTTTACAAAAAATGTTGGTCAGCTTGTTTACTTATGCACCTTGGGGTTGCTTGTGGATTTATTTATATTTGTAAAGTTCTTTTGCCCTTTACTTTAGTTTAAAAAATTTTTTGTTTTTTTTCCAAAAAATATTTGACCTAGAGTTTCATAAGATTGACCAGAACATTTGGCGCGGTGGGGGCAGTACCGTTTGTCCTATTTTGGACACATTTCTTAGGTTTTTTAATAGAATTTGTAAAATATTTTTTCACTGTAGGATTAAAATCAGAACTTTGAATTTGAATATATTAAAGGAGGAAAATTCTGAAAAACATCTTCAACAACTATTTTTAGAAAGATTTGGCTATAAGTTTTCAAAGAAACATTAGGAATTCTGTATTGCTTCAGGGCCTGAGGGATTGACAACTAGTATAGTATACAGATCTCTCATAAAATCAATTGCAGATATTACATTGGGCAATAAATGTCTCATAAAAACATAAATAAATAGCTTTATTTGAAATTTATATTTCTAAGCTATGAAAAGCTATTATCAAAAGCTAGCCCATAAATCTTGTATCTCTTTACAATAATTTTATCTAGTTCCTGCAATAAACAAGGCTCTAAATTGCAGAGGTTGCATATTGAAACTGATTGATTTACATTGAATTTTGATATTTTTATGTGATTTGCATGTAAAGCTAATGGAGGTGTCACTGGGTAAACACAGTTCATATAAATCATGTTGTCAGCACTGTGTTGGTCCTAGAATTGCATAGCATTTATGACATATCACTTATATTCAAATATGCCCCCTTAATTGGTTACCAATGGGCCACAAACCATAGGGCAATTATAAGTCAGAGCATAAAGGCAGAAATGAGCCTAGATTTTACCATTGTCTTTTTGCTTTGGTGAGGTAGTCTGTAGGGCAGTGTGAGGGAAATTAGCAAAGAAATTATGACTCTCCCAACAGGGTCTGATCTTGACCAGGAGAAGGAAATCTGACAGGTCCTGGTGACCTTCTGAGCATTACTTTAGGCAAGAAGGGCACCAAGATATTATCATCAGCATGTGTCCTATACAGCTTTCTGAATAGCTTCCTTACATAAAAGTATCCAAAGTTCCTGGTGGCAGAATTTTATATTTATTTTATATATATATACAGTGGAGCCTTGCTAATCTGAACCCTTCTAATCTGGAATCCTTCCTTATCCGAACGAAGTGTCCGGTCCCTATTTTATTTGTTCTTTTTTCAATAGTAAAAAACCTTTTGGATCCGGAACCTGTCTACTCCGAATTCCAGATGATTTTTTCAATATTTGTTCTTATTTTACTCTAAAATTTACCTCTCGGATCCGAACAGATTTTGCCAAATGTCACACCTTTATTCAAAATAACAAATAATCACACATCTTGCAGGTGTAAACATACAACAAACTAATGTGTTATTTCACTTGATTAATGGGTGAAACCTATGATCTGCGAAGGTGTGAAAATTACACTTAGCTTGCCTTCATATCTTCTATAATTGCTTAATTGATTGCTTTTCGTCACCTTCAATAAATATTTTGATATAATGCAATAAAAATATCTTTTAATCCTTTGTAATGGATTCAATGATACTTGATTAAGCAATGAAAATTAATAGATACTGTCAGTGATAGTCGCTGAATGGGATAAGAGTAAACAACAATTGAGAAATGCTGGTACGAATATTTAATTATGTCTCCGACTCCTGTTTTACATCTTACGATAATTTACCCTTGAGGACATAATATTTTTTTGCTTATTTATTTATTTTCATTTCTTTATTAGCTCTCTATACAAAGTATATGGAGAGCTGTCCTACTCGCCCCGGCGTCGGCGTCCGCGTCCAGATTTTAGATTAAAGTTTTGGTGCAGTAAAATATTTTTCACTATAACTTTGTCATTTCTAAAGGTATCAACTTCAAACTTCAAATATATGTTCCTTATCATCAACCACATCTTATGTGACAAGGTTCATAACTCTAGCACCAATACTTTCAGATTTATTTCCCCTTGAACTTAGAATTTTTCTTAAAAAATACTATTTTTAATGTTACTTCTTTATTTCTTTGGGGATCAACCTCATACTTCAAATATATGCACCTTATCATCATCCCCATCTTATGTGACAAGGTTCATAACTCTAGCACCAATATTTTCAGATTTATCTCCCCTTGAACTTAGAATTTTCCTCTAAAAGTACTATTTCTTACTGTTTCTTCTTTATTTTTTAAGGGATCAACCTCATACTTCAAATATATTTATGTTATCATCATCCCCATCTTATGTGACAAGGTTCATAACTCTAGCACCAATATTTTCAGATTTATCTCCCTTTGAGCTTAGAATTTTCCATAAAAAATATTATTTTTACTGTTACTTATTTATTTCTAAAGGGATCAACTTCATACTTCAAATATATTTTTTACGTTATCATCATCCACATCCTATGTGACAAGGTTCATAACTCTAGCACCAATATTGCAAGAATCATCTCCCCATAAACTTAGATTTTTTTACTAGAAAAATGTTATTTTTTATTATAACTTTTTTATTTTTAAAGGTATCTACCTCAAACTTCAAATACTTATTCCTTACCATCAATTACATTTTATGTGACAATGTTCATAACTCTTGAAGCAATATTTACACATTTATCTCTCTTTGAACTTACGATTTTCTTTAAGAAATATAATAACTTTTTTACTTTTTAAGGTATCTACTTCAAACTTCAAATATATATTTCTTATCATTACACAAATGTTGTGTGACCAAGGTCCATAACTCTAGCATGACTATTTTTAGAATTATTCCCCTTGATCTTGGAATTTATATTAACAAATATTTTTTTTTTACTATAACTTAATACATAATTATACATAATTGATTTTTCTTTCATAGTTTTGTCCTCCTCACTGCGTCCAGTATTTTATTAGTCGAGCTTGGCTGTCTCCTGTGACAGCTCTTGTTTTTGTATTCACATGTATTAGAATGAACGATAAGAGACTGCAAAAATAAAATATCTAAATTGCAATTTCAAATTCATTCCCGTCTTCTTTCCCTAAACTATTGTGCAAATACATGTAACATGAAAAAATATGTAAAAGAACCTTCTAATTCAGAAACCTTTCTAATCCGGAAACCTTTCTAATCCGAACTTTTCTTCTGGTCCGGACGAGTTCGGATTAGACAGGTTCCACTGTATTTATTCTATATATTGTAGTGGAATGGCCGAATGGTTAAATTGCTTCAGATAAGTTAAAAAATCCGCACGGGTTCAGACACTGTCAGGGCCACATTGTTTCCATGAACAAGAAACTTTACTCTCATTGCTATGAGTACTGGTTGGCTCCAGGTGTGTCTCTAAACTTATAGATAAAATCCTACACAATCAAACTAAAATAAATTCTGTATAAACCAATTTTATATTTTATATATTGAAGGTGATTTTTTTCAGTTTAGATTGTTTAAATATATTGGATAACTCTTTTCTTATAAATCAACAGAAACAAATGTGACTTATCAATAATATATCAGGAAATACTCTAATACAATATTGAATATCAAATTATATAAGGAAACTGTAATATTATCTTTATAGCATCTTTATTGGTTAACCACATTCCGTCTCATTTTGGTTGAGGCTGACATGATGGTGTTTGTAAGTGAAACATAATGTTACATAATGAGATCCTAAATGTTAATATCCGTTATATTGAAATGAAAATATTACATTTGAAATAAATAACTTGTTTAATTAAAATATTGTGGTATGATATTATAAAACACAGATATTGTGGTACTGTTGCTTATGAAATAAATTGTACATGTCTGCAGCTCGAATTCTTAATGAGATTTTTATTGAAAAGTATTCAAAACTATTGTTATTTGGAAGCGAAAGGAAATTTAAAGTTTCTATAATTGATGAGTACATTTAGCAGTTTTACTGTGAACAATTTTTTATATGAACAATGCTATTTAACTTTTAGACTGCTGAGTGACAGATTCTAACCCATGTGACCTGAGTGCATGCAGACCAATATCAGAGCTGGCACTTTTTCTTGCACTGTCCATTATCCAGAAAGTACTTATTTTGAAAAATTTCCCAAGAAATAATTTTGTCCATGTATAAGGGTAGGCATTGAGTTTAATAAGATATTTATTGTTGTTACAAATTACTTTAGTTTTTGAAATGCTGAGTAAGGGTTGCTTACGGATTCAATTTTTTACCTTTAACTGCCAAAACAAAAATGTAACTGCCAAAACAAAAATGGTACCTTTTCACGGGCTTAATCTCTATTTAGTTGCTTATCCTATACTTTTTGCCTCATAGATGTCTTAAAAACGTTTTAGTACTCAAACACACTTTGTTATGGGCATAGACTCTAAACCATGGATAAGGTTCATAGATGATAAATATTAGCACCAATTATAGATTTATACTCACTTTGATAATTATGGTCCATAGAATCACATGTAAGCAATCTAAGTAATACTTGGTCATCAATAAAGGTTGTTGCCTTAAAGTACTTTTCGTAATCATACTTTTTTTACCTGATAAATGTAACAAAACTCTCCCTGATTCAACACACAGAATGATGGTGTTACTTAAAATATTTTACATGTTTATAATATATAGTGATAATGGTGCAATAAATATCTGCCAATTGTTTCTACTTTGGTAAAATACTTGCTACAGTGGTAATGATATCCTAAAAACCTGCCAATGGCTGTCCTGTAAATGATACAATCATGTATTATAATCACAAGGATTTTTATATGCCCCAAAGAATTTCGGGCATATTATGTTAGACCCCCTGGCATCCGTCCGTCCGTCTGTCCGTCTGTTAGCAATTTGGTTTCCGGAGCATAACTTAAGTTCCATTTGGCCCACAGCATTCAAACTTCATAGGATGATTGCCCATATTGGGTAGAAGACCCCTATTGATTTTGGGGTCACAAGGTCAAAGGTCAAGGTCACTATTAGCTAAATACTGAAAATGGTTTCCGGAGCGTAACTTAAGTTCCATTTGACCCAAAGTATTCAAACTTCATAGGATGATTCTCCATATTGGGTAGAAGAACCCTAAAGATTTTGGGGTCACAAGGTCACAAGGTCAAGGTCACTATTAGTTAATACTGAAAATGGTTTCCGGAGCATAACTTAAGTTCCATTTGGCCCACAGTATTCAAACTTCATAGGATGATTGCCCATATTGGATAGAAGACCCCTATTGATTTTGGGGTCACAAGGTCAAAGGTCAAGGTCACTTACCTGAATACTGAAAATGGTTTCCGGAGCATAACTTAAGTTCCATTTGGCCCACAGTATTCAAACTTCATAGGATGATTGCCTATATTGGGTAGAAGACCCCTATTGATTTTGGGGTCACAAGGTCAAAGGTCAAGGTCACTATTAGCCAAATACTGAAAATGGTTTCCGGAGCATAACTTAAGATCCTTTTTGCCCACAGTATTCAAACTTCTTGGGATGATTGTGCATATTGGGTAGAAATCCCCTATTGATTTTGGGGTCGCAAGGTCAAAGGTCAAGGTCACTATTAGCTTCATACTGAAAATGGTTTCCGGAGCATAATTTAAGTTCTATTTGGCCCACAGTATTCAAACTTCATAGGATGATTGTCCATATTGGGTAGAAGACCCCAGCTGATTTTGGGGTCACAAGGCCAAAGATCAAGGTCACTATCATCTTTGAACTGGAAACAGTTTTCGCTCAATAACTCAAGTATTAATCAACCTACAGCTGTAAAATGTTATAGGATTAACAGCTGTATACCCCTGATGTCTTTTTTGTCCATCCGTTGTTGCATTTTTACTTACAAGATAAAAACTTGATGGTGGTGCTTTGAAAACAGCAACTGTATATATACATGAATGTTTTTCAGCTATAAAGGAGGATTGCTTTTTGAAGGAGGTTATACTGTATTTAATTCCCATGTCTTACAAATGCTTCATCCTTACTAAAAGAAAATGTACTTTCGGGCATATAATGCTCCGCCTAGCGGTGCTCTTGTTATATAATGAATCTCTTATCAAATTCAATGTCAAAATTTTTGTCAATATTGTTTTTAAATATCATCACATTAAAACTACTTTACTTCCTGAGAAAAAAGATCCTGCCTTTTCCCAGTGTCCCTACAGGCCAGATTACAAGACCTTTTCCCAATGTGAAATATGCTTAATAATATTTTCCCAATTCTTTTTTAAAATTCCAATCAAATTTAAATTCCAGATGTCAAAAATGACAAATTAGCTGGAGTTCATTCCTAAAAGTTACCAGGCACACATTTCACTGTCAGATATTAATGTATCTTTTATGATTTGAATGATGTTTGCATTGTTTGGAATAAACAACAGTTACTTTGCACAATTCAAATACTATGCTGACACCGTATATTTTTCCCAATTAAGCAATTTTATGACACAAAATTTCCCAAACTCAGGGCTAAGTACTTTTTCCCAAAATGACTAGGAAAAGGCCTGAAGATCTACAGTGGAATTGTTTAATAGTCAAAGACTGATATCCATGACGATAATAATGTCCTAACGGGATAATCATATAAACAATACAAAGTACTTGTAGTTATTATTATATGATTTATAACACAATTGTTATAGAAGTACCTGACAAATGTGGTTTGATATTTTAACTTCTGACATAAAGTCTAGTGCATTATTAAGGTACCAGTAATATGCATGTATATTATAAGAGCTTGGTAAATCTTAGTATGATTTAATTGAAATATTTATCTAACATTTCAATTAAGATATTTAAGAATAAAAAAAATACCATAAGACTTTGCATAATGCATTTGACAATAAAAATTGCCATGATTTCATTTTATAACCATTGGCAGTTGTTAAAGTGACATATACCTTTTAACCTGTTTTCAATCCTATATTGTTATATCAGAATGAGTCCACATCTAACATTATGCTAAATTTGGAGGGAGAGCCGTATGGGGTTCTGATCCACTCCCCTGCCACCACCCCCCCCCCCCACACACACACACAGTTGCACAAGCACAATGTCCAGAAAGGAATGGAAACCAATGGATTTTTAATCCTTATCTTGCTGGCAGTGACTGAAAAGACCCATGTGACCAGTGCAAAACATGATCAGCCAGCATAATTGTGCCTTCTAATCATAGGCTGCACTGTTTACTAATCAATTGCCACATTTTATATTAGAATTTTCTTCAAATATGATGAATGGTATTGTCCAGATTGGAAAATAGACAAGTCACTTCCAGATATCTAGGGTGATAAAGGGTTAAAAGAAGTCCATCAAGGTGACTCACAAAATACTGACAAAATTACTTATAAATAAGTTAATGCTTTCATATACATAAAACCAATTAAACTTAAAAAAGCCTAAAGCCTAAAAAATGTTTGTACCATTTTGCCTATCCTCTATTCTCAATATTTCACTGTCAGATTTTGCAACTCAAACTGTAGTTTTTCGATACCATGTCACTATAATTTCAAAAATTGCCAATAATAATCGCCAATTCTGATTTGTCTTCTTCTTTTTTTAACCAATTTTGGAACAAACTATGTAATAAATTCAGCCATACTTGGAAGAAGTTACATTAAAGTCTGTCACATGACATAATGAAATTAGGTAATAAAATACAAAGGAGTTTGTTAAGCCTCATCTGATGATTATATAATCTCCATCCATTTGTTTTAGTACATAAACCTGTCAATCATTCTGCCCAGACAATTAATGTGAGCAGATCTTCATCTAGATTTGCCAATAGTTCTATTTGAAGACAGATTAGATTGTTAATGAAATGATATGTTGTTCATTAGACAGAAGCAAGTTGCTTGATTTATTTATTTGGGTTTTATAGGGATTCAACTCAAGAAAGGTTACATTTTTCCAGCCTTTTCCTCCATAGATTTCATTGCTTTTGTTTGCTGGTCATTAAATTAGTACAGTCAGTACTGGGTTACAATGCACCTGATAGCTGGTGTCTCAGCCATTATACATAATTTGATTATTGTGCAAACTGAGTTAATACAACAGGACAATTGCATATTGAGCAAACTTTATTTAAAAGAGAACATTACAATGTGAACTTAGTTAAAAGGAGAACAGCAATAGCTTTTCATGGTGCAAACTTTATCAATTGCTAAACATGACAATTCCTTCTTTGGCAAACTTTGTCAATAGGAAAACATGGCAATTCCTTCTTGTGCAAATTTTGTCAAAAGTAAAAAAAAAAGAAAATTGCTTATTGTACAAACTGTCATTAGAATAGGACAGTGTAAGCTAATTTAATAGGAAAACAGGACAATGGCTTTTCTAAGTGCTAACTTTATCTATAGCAAAACAGGACAATCCCAATGTGTAAACTTTGGTCAATAAGAAAACATGACAATTGCTTCTTGTGCAAACTTAAATTGGTTTATAGCAAAACAGGATAATTGCTTATTGTACAAATTGTAATTAGAAACTGAGTTGATAGGAGAACAGTAGAAAAGTTTTCACAGTGCAAACTTTGTCAATAGCAAAACATGACAATCCTGATTATTGTGCAAACTTTTTCAATAACAATACATAATGATTGCTTCTAGTGCATTTAACTTTGTTATAGCCAAACAGGATGATTGCTTACACCCCAGTTACACAGAGCCATTGGTGATTGATCGGTAGTTTTTAGCTCGACTTTTCTATGAAAAGGGGAGCTATCCTACTCGCCCCGGCGTCGGCGTCGGCGTTAGCGTTAGCGTTAGCGTTAGCGTTGGCGTCACACCTTGGTTAAGTTTTTCGTACCACCCCACTTTATTTCAGAAGTATTACAAGTATGGCTTTGAAACTTACCATACTTGTTCACCATCATAACCTCCATCTACAGACAAGAGTACATAACTCTGTCAAGGTTTTTGACAGAATTATGGCCCTTTTTTGACTTAGAAAGTGTATTGAGCTTGGTTAAGTTTTTTGTACCACCTCACTTTATTTCAAAACCATTGGAGGTATTGCTTTGAAACTGACCATACTTGTTTACCATCACGACCTTCATCAACAGACAAGAGAACATAACTCTGTCAAGGTTTTTGACAGAATTATGGCCCTTTTTTGACTTAGAAAATACATTGAATATGGGTAAAATCCACTTATTGCCTTAACCCTTTGAGATATTGCTTTGAAACTTTTAATGCTATTTCACATCATTACCCCCATCTGTACGCAAGAGAAGGTAACTCTGTCAAGGATTTGTTTTAAAAATTAAGGCCTTTTATCGACTTAGAATCTTGGTTAAGTTTTTTTGTACCACCTCACTTTATTTCAAAACCATTGGAGGTATTGCTTTGAAACTGACCATACTTGTTTACCATCACGACCTTCATCAACAGACAAGAGGACATAACTCTGTCAAGGTTTTTGACAGAATTATGCCCTTTTTGACTTAGAAAATACATTGAATATGGGTAAAATCCACTTATTGCCTTAACCCTTTGAGATATTGCTTTGAAACTTTTAATGCTATTTCACATCATTACCCCCATCTGTACGCAAGAGAAGGTAACTCTGTCAAGGATTTGTTTTAAAAATTAAGGCCTTTTATCGACTTAGAATCTTGGTTAAGTTTTTAGTACCAGTCCACTTTTGACTGAACTGTTTGAGATATTAATTTGAAAGTTGGAATACTTGTTTACAATCATGATTCCCAAACATGTCCAGGAGAAGGTAATTCTGTCAAAGATTTTATTTGAATTATGGCCCTTAACTGTCAATGTTTTGTATTAAAGGCAAGCACTAAAAAAGTCGAGCGCGCTGTCTTACGGACAGCTCTTGTTTTAGCCAACTTATGGAGTGAACCGATGACAACGTATTTATCACCGATATCACCTATTGGTCACCTGTTTTCCACCTATCAACTGCTATTGGGGAAAGATAAGTTTCATCGGTGAAAAATTATCGATTGGGATATTTAAACACGTCTAAAATTCTCGATCGGTGAAAATATTTTAAAAATTACCGACGGCAACCTATATCACAAGATGTGCAAGCTCTTAATCACCGATATCGCCGATCGGCCAAAGATAACCAAATATGAATCACCCGCCATATCTGACGGAAAGTGCTTAACCACTGATGACTAGCTATCAAACACCGATTAATCAGCGTTACGCCCGATTTAGCTCCGATTTACAATCGATAAAAAACCAAAAGTATTTCAGCGACCCATTCCTGTTTGAGTTTGCTTTCTGTCACTGATGGCTGTTTACACAGAAAACTAGAAATAAAATCACGCATGACAACCGATCATAACAGCGAGTAAATTTAAAATTAAATGACCGATTGGGGACCGACTGTCTGTGTAACTGGGCCCTTATCGTACAAATTGTAATTAGAGTTAAACTGAGTTAATAGGAGAACAGTAGCTTATCTTTCACAGTGAAGACTGGCCATTATCTGTACTGATAGCTGCCCAATTAAAATATAATGATATTAAAATCCTTCAACCATTCTTGAAATAAGACAGTTTAAATATTAAAGCAGTACATTTTAGTACACAATAGCATCAAATAGCATAAAGGTTAAAGGTAAACAGGGCAATTGCTGTGCTAAAAAAACCTGTGCTAAACAGGTTAAAAGGCCAAATCTTAAATGGATTAATGAGCTATTGTTCTAGAAAGAGTTTTTTTCTTTGATCTCCCAATAATTGCACTGTAATCATTACTAAAAATTAAATGATTAAGAAAATGCCTTAAACTCTTGAGAAAATTACGCTCAATTAAAGCATTATAGAATAGGATAAAACTAAAAAGTTCGAATTTAGTTGGAAACAGGGTTGTTGTTTTTATCGAGACCTATTTGATGTTGTTGGTATTTTCAGTTCATCCAACTTTCATGTAACTTTATCTCGTACAACAAATCAGTGTTCTACAATAGGTACATTGTATCTAAATCTTCAGATGAAAGAAATTGATTTCTGTTGTAATGGTTGTGCCTCTAGGTTAGAATTCTCAGAATATGTTTTTTTACATCTGATTTTCAAGTACACTAGGTGTTTTGGCTTTTGGTGAAGCATTTTTTTACCCTTCACTTCAGGCATGATGCAGTAGGCACATTTTACCTTGCATTCTATTAGATAATAAAATGTGTTGGTATTTTTTGTTATCAAACTATTCTCATATGTTTTATATTTGCATATGACTAATTGTATAGTAATGTTTGATGTATTGTCTTCAAAGTAAACACAAATGGTAAACTTTTGTAACTGCTTTTTCATTAAATCAATTATGTGACATCCCCTTTGAAGACTTGTAAAACTTAATAACCAATATAGAGCAGAGCATGATACAACTTGCTGAAGACAATATTTACTTCCCCTAGATTGGCCCTCCTTGTTAAATATTTCTACCCTAATATAGGGTAATGAATGACAGATTGGCAGTTGTTGTGAACAGAAAATGTTTGACTAAATAATATCAAGCAGTTTGAGTCTGAAAAGTTTTCATTAAATGAAAATGTTAGTGACAATAAAGAATAAATGGAAATAATTTATTAACTTACCAAATGTTTCACCAAACTCTGTATCTTTATGTCCCTGTGGCCTGACCAATCTGTAAGTAAAAAGAAAAGTCAACTGGGTAAAGCTAAGTGAAAATAAGTCATTAATATATAGACATGGAAGAGAAAGTCACCTGTGTAAAGCTAAGTAAAAAGAAGTCAGCTGTGTAAAGAAAGTAAAAAGAAGCCAACTATGTAAAGAAAAGTAAAAAGAAGCCAACTATGTAAAGAAAAGTAAAAAGAATTGACTGTGTGAAGAAAAGTAAAAAGAAGTCAACTATGTAAAGAAAAGTAAAAAGAAGTCAACTATGTAAAGAAAAGTAAAAAGAAGTCAACTGTGTAAAAAACAAGTAAAAAGAATCGACTGTGTGAAGAAAAGTAAAAAGAAGTCAACTTTGTAAAGAAAAGTAAAAAGAGGTCAACTGTGTAAAGAAAAGTAAAGACAGGTCAACTGTGTAAAGAAAAATAAAATGAAGTCAACTGTGTAAAGCTAAGTAAAAATAGTCAACTGTGTAAAGAAAAGTACGAAGAAGCCATCTGTGTAAAGAAAAGAGAAATGAAGTCAACTGTGTAAAGAAAAGGTAAAGAGTCAACTGTGCAAATGTATAAAGTAAAACAAAATCAACTGTGTAAAGAAAAGATAATCAGTTACGTAAAGTCATAGAAGAAAAGACAACAGTGCAAAGGTATATACAAAAATCAGGAGTCAAAAGTAATGAAAGTCAATTTTGTAAATTTTATCAAGAAATAAAATAATAATAGCTGAGTAAATGCAAGAAATTAATTTGATTTACATCAGTCACTATCAGCTTTGTAGAATGAAAAGAAAACATTATACTTATTTTCTATATAAGCCAAGTAAATATTTAATCCTGCACAATCAGGAAAAAATACACATTTCACTGTTACGCCACTCCATAAGAGTAGCTTTAATTGACATGAAGGCAGATTATTAACAATTTTTTTTCTCTCTTACGTAAGAATGTTAAAACTTCTATTAAGGCATGTAAAAGGTATTTGATTTTACTTTCTTTTACGTAAGAATGTTAACACTTTTATTAACGCATGTAAAAGGTAATATTACTTATGTTTTGAGGTGTTTAGCTTGACCTTTGTAATTTAGGGCTTGTTCTGTGTTTAACATCCGAGTATCATGTTATCTATTAATATTATAATTCCTAAACTATATGTACTTACTTAAATATTTGTCAACTAAATTAATGACTATTATAATATTGAAGAAAAAAGGAAATAATTAATCTGTCTTACAACGGAGCATTATTTTTGTAGACAGTGGATTTGTCAGGTTGCACTAAACATAACAAAGGTTTGGTGCAATACAGTTGTAAATTGTATTACATTATGAAGCAGTAACATTCTTTTTGCACTGATGCATCGATAAATAAAAGAGGTTTACATGCAAAGATAAAATTGACCACTATATTAACAATGCCAAGGTTTTCAAATGATTAATTAATTAACAATTTGATAAAACAAATGACACAGAAACTATTCTTATTATATACTACTGAATTTAATCTAATTGTGAATTTAAGAGTTTTTTGGCTCTCTGAAAATTTTAAAAAGCATTTCCTTTTAGTAAAAGCCTACCTGAATTTGCTAGATTTTATTGTTGTTCAGTCTCAAGGACTATTTTTTCAGTATTTTGTCAAGAAAACAAAGTCATTACCTTCCAATATGTCCAGAAACCTTCCAATTTAGCAAATTATTTTAATTTAACAATTCAGTGAGACACGTTCAATACAACAAGTATCAGATGCAGTATTATTTAAAATATTATCAGATAACAAGATTATCAAAATTGAAATCAATAAGCGTAAAATTGCAAAACAAAACCAAACCAACATACAAAAACAACAGAATGGCGTATAATTATGCACTAAAAATAATGGCTGATTTTGATACAAACAAGTTTCTCCTCTGGTAATTAAGTAAGTATAATCTGTCCTCTTATATCTTAGAAGCTTACAAGTTTAAATGATAACAGTTTCATTCAATTTCATATGTCAACTGAATGATAAATGTTTCGGAATATAAATTGATTTGGAATATAAATTTTATTATATAGATTCTGTTAAAGACACAATATTTCCCGAATGCCAAAAATCTTAAGACCCATAAATTAGTACTGATGAATATAAAAAAGTTACCTCACTTTGATAGTATGGCTACTTTGTCTGTACATTTTCTTTAAATGTATGTTTGGCTATATTTTCTAATTTAAAAGTAGTTCTATGAATTGTCTATGATACAATTACCATTGCCACAATCAGATGCCTCCTAAAATCTGAGTTTGAACAATGAGGATTTCTTTATAACACACACATTGTTTTGTATGTGATACAGTTTCTGCATCTTATAGACTTATTCCGGAATTAAGAATATTTTTGTTTTTCCCAGTTAATCTGTAGGTACAAACAAACTTTTACAGTTAAAGCTTAAAAAAAAAGTGCAACAGGTTGACTAATCTATTGTGATGGGTAGTGCACCTTGAAGAAATAATGATAAAAGTTTGTACCAGGGGATAAGCTTGGAAAAACCCATATTTGCGGAGTTCTGGATAACATCTATTGACAAAGCATAATAATGCATGAATGGTTTAATTTGTCACAGCTTAATACTAGAAAGGTCCATTTGCATGCTGCGCTACACTTTAATACTATACTTGTAATTCTTAGTTACACATTTTAATTCTATAACAAAGTTACAATACACAATTTCATAATAATATGTTAATGATATTTAATCATTATATATCAAAGGATATTTTTTAGTTTTTAAGAGCTATGCACTTTGCAAAATATGGTGTTTGTATTTTAAATTATTTTCGCTCCTAATACCGATATTTACCTCACGTTACTATAAAAGGCTTCAGTCAAATGATGTATATCTAACGATGGGGGATATATCAATACATCAAATTTGCTTGTTTATAAATTAATTCTTAACACGATAAACCATAAAATGCAGATATTCATACATTTAACTGATAGATCGGATACCTTTGAAATTGAAATCTAGTCTGTTGAAAATGATAGCAAAAAAAAAGCACCATTAAACCATTTCTAAGTTGTAAAATTATACAAATTCACTTAATTTTTAGCTTAATGAACTGTTTTACTATGATAGAAATTGTATGAATACACTGAAGAAATGTAGCATTCTAAGCTCATTGCACTATTTCTTTAGAAGAAATTCAGTAAGGAAAATATAGGCATTTTAAGCTCATTGCACCATTCCTTTAGTAGTAAAAATTATATGAATTCACCAATGAAATATAAGCATTTTAAGCTCATTGTGCCATTTCTCTAGTCGTAAAAATTGTACAAATTCACCGAAGAAATGTAAGCATTCTACTATATATAATAAAGGATGTTCCACAAGGAATATTCGGCTGTTTACTACTAATAACATTACCGCAATAATTGTAATGTGCAATATAATAATAATTGTTATTTCGGGAGTGATTTCCACTTGAGGTCTAGGCTGATACCACAAAATGTGGTTTAATTACTCGATGAAGATGTCTCACTTTTTATGATGGAAAAATTACGTTTCCTACAGCTCCTGCTAAATTGCAAAACCATCTCATAAAACAGAAGAGATTAAAGATTCTGTTAATTGATATGTGGCATTTATTGTGATATAACTGTCTTATAATGAACACCATCATGGTGATGTAAACATGAAATTAGTTCTGTGACTGCCAGTACTCTTAATGATAATCTAAGTCAATTGTTGTCTAATAAACCCAAAGAGAAACTATTAGTGCTCAGTACTTAAATAATGAATTCACTGAAGGCCTATATTCCATTAGGATAGGACAATTAATTAACCATCTGTGGGTTATTTGTGCCCATGTATAATACCCCAGAGCCAGAAGCTAGAATTCTCATCAAATTTCTTTACTGTTGGCTGACCAACTTTAAATTTTCATCTTGATATACACAAAATTGATAATGGACAGCCCCTGTATGATAAATGGAAGGTGTGCAAGTCCATTTAAGGAATTTAGTACTTTAAACTAGCAGTGATAATTAATGAATGGAGCAAAATCAAACAACAATATTCAGTGGTATTGAAATCCCTTAAAATCATAGTGTACTGTTGTAGTATTCAAATTACTGTACAGGTCCAGTAGAAAAAAATATGGGTGTTAGGGTTAAAATATTAAAACTTTCATATTTGTCATTGGATAAAGAACTATCATTCAGCACTTTTTCTCTTACAATTTTCACATGTATTTTTTTCCTTTTATCAAAATCATTTATTCATTGTTTTTCTGAGACAAGATTTGGTTACAGATACAAATTCATTATTATCTTATGCTGCATCCAAAAAAAAAATCCCCCTAGAAAATTCAATTTAATCATTGTCATTGAAAAATTAACAGATTGTCTTTGACAAAAAAAAATGATCAGGAAAATATTTTTTTGTTGTTATTTTTTTACTGATATTGAGAGGTTCTAGAATAGATTTGCTAGAGAGTGAAAATTGAAATAGTAACAAGTTTTGAAATTAATTGGTTTTCTCAGAATGCGTCAAAAACAGTTTTAAAATTTCATCATGCGGAAATTGTTGCAGAAAAAAATGCTTGATGTTTAATGCGTAAAAGCTGTGCAGGTGTTAATAATGCAAGTCTGTGGGATAATCTGGAACTTGAAAACTTTGTAATGCTCTAGTTATTTTACTTATAAGTTTGTCCCAGCCAACCCTCCCTTAGAACCCCTGTTGGGGGGGGGGGGGGGTGGTTTGGGCTGAAAATTATAACTAATTGGCAACTAAAATTTGTAATATAGCCATATTTTTGTAAATTTATCATAAAAATCACCTATGTTGAAAAGGCATGATTTAAGATATTAATATGGAAAAGTTCATACATGTATACATTTTTGTAGTCTTGAGATTTTTCTTAAACCAGTAACAGTTATTTGTAAGCATTGTAAAATAATTGTTTCTTCAACCTACAACCAATTGAATATTTTAGGTAAAGAATTATTATTAATTCGGTTAATAATCTGGCAGCGTTTCCAGTGAACACTTCAGGTCTTTGACTTAGCAAACAATGAACCTAATTTGATATTTCTTTCATAAAATATGTCATGTTTAAAACAATCTATGAGAAAATTTAATAACTAATAACAGGGGAGATATAAGAAAATTTACTGTAATATCTTAATGCTTGAAAGGGGGTAGAAATAATAATAATTAAAAAAATAACAAAACAATTTGACAGTTTAACAAACATCTTAATGACAGTTTCAATGTTTTCATCAATTTAATATGTTGTTGCAGAGAATAAATTTAATGAAACAGGAGATGCAAAAAATATGTCTCCAAAAGAAGAAAATTACACCAAAAATTAATGTTTAAAAGCACGGCTTTCACACACATTCTGCAGAAATTAATATTTGGCTGAAAGCAATTTCTAATTCCCTGGCATTATATGAAAAAATTCTCTAGTTTCTGATGAAGTCAATGTCCTAATAATTCTATCATTATGGAGGATATCTCTTCTTTAAATTGCTTCATTGCTTCCGTAATAGACCACAGGGTACAAAATAATAGTATGTAAAATATGAACAGGAAGTCACACTTACATCAGTTTATCATTTTCTGATATATCTATGGCTTTTACAGCCTTTTGTACTTTTAAGATAATGTACTCCTCATTACTTAAAAGGAAGTATATTCTTGGGAAATTTTGACAGGAATTACCTTCCATTAATATGGAAATCTGCCATTACCCAATTTGTATTTAAAGGGATACTCAGGCAAAATAATGGCAAAAATATAAAAATGATTTTCTGTACTCAAATCACCCTAAAATGACATTTCTTAAAGTCCCAACATGAATTTCTGTATAAATTCTATATATTTTGGGTTGGAAGTTTAAATATATCTATATATGTTGAACGAAATTTTGACGCGAACAGAATCACCGAATAGTAAAAACAAGTCATGCGATTTGAACAAACCCTGGAAGTTACAATAACAAATATTGTGGATATTGTATGATTGAAACAAGTCTAAGTAATTGATTTGACATGTTCTTTAACGTTTCCAGAGTACAGAGTGACAACTATTGTGAAATTTTAGCGCTCTAACCTGACCCACGCGGATCAAGTTAGGAAAACACCATTTTATTCTTTATATGGAGAAAAGTTTTGTTCCTTTGAGTGTTTAGTGTATTCATTTTGAGGACATTTACAGAATAATGAATGAAAATTTCAAAACTAAGAAATGAAAATTTTGCCTGTGTCTCCCTTTAAAGGAACATCTTCAAGTTTTCATTACTGTTTTAAGTCCTTTCTTAGATCTAAATTGATATATCAATTATAATAAAACAGTTGAACAATTTCTCTGAAATAGCTTAAGGTATTTTTGAGTCGTACTGTGGAATGATCTCTGGATTAAATGTAATTATATGTTACATTTTGTTCTGATTATTATTTGGCATTATAGATTTGATACCTTTGCTGTGATTAATCATTGTTATATGTGATCATATGGCATTATGACATATTACACAGACCGTTATATGTGATTATATGGCATTATGACATATTACACGGTATAATTATATAGCATTATAAATTTTTTAATATAGCATGTAACATTGTGATTATATGTGATTATTTGGCATTTTAAACTTATTACAGTCATACTGTGATGTCATGGCATCATAAATTTATGACACACATTAAGGTTATATTAAATCTTGAATTTATTTTACCAGTTTTTTTTTCATTTGACAGGAGATTAAATGGCATTTGAATTTGTTACACTTAATTTGGTGGTTACAATACATTAAATTGCATTTGAATTTGTTACATATGATTTGGTGGTTACAAGACATTAGATGGTATTTGAATTTGTTACATATGTTTTGATTAGTGGTTATAACAGGAGATTAAATGGCATTTGAATTTGTTACACATGATTTGGTGGTTACAAGACATTAAATGGTATTTGAATTTGTTACACATGATTTGATTTTGGTGGTTACATGAGTTTAAATGGCATTTGAATTTGTTACACATGATTTGGTGGTTACAAAACATTAACTGGCTTTTGAATTTGTTACACATGATTTGATTTTTGTCGTTACAGGAGTATAAAATTAATGGCAATTGAATTTGTTACACATGATTTGATTTTTGTTGGTTACAGGAGTTTAAATGGCATTTGAATTTGTAACACATGTTTTGATTTTGGTGGTTACAATACATTAAATGGCATTTGAATTTGTTACACATGTTTTGATTTTGGTGGTTACAGGAGATTTAATGGCATTTGAATTTGTTACACATGATACAGTTATTGGTCTTAGACATGTTTTGATTATAAAATTATTGTGTTGGGTTAATTGGCAGTTATAAGCAGGCTTATTTGAATGGAGTCATTATGTATAGTTACAAATAAGGTAATATGTGAACACATAACTGTCTTTATAAGAGAATTAAGACCCGATTTTATATGCTGATAGGAGATTTAAGATATGATTTTAATATCAACATTTAATTCAACTGTTATGTTTTAAATGATTTTAAAATTGAAGAAAATAAATAAAAAGTAAATTTTTTCATTAATTTGTAGGTCAAACAAATAGAAAAAATTATAATGTCAATATATTTTTGAGGCAGTCAATTATTTTGTTTGGTCAGTATGTTATGGGTCATTGGGTCACCTAAATGTTGGTCAATGAATTATTCAGAGAAATGAAAAGCTCTGCAAATTAATTCCCAGGCACTTATTTGTAATTGTCAATTTCCTTTAAGGCTAAATACAACATTTATTTCAATTAAGTTAGTGATTGAAGATACAAAATATATCTTGAAAATAATTCCACTATTTGTTACTTCCATCACATGTTCCAAGATTATATAAGGCATGAAACTAAATTGTGTTATAGAAGCCTGAGTTTTTAGATTTGACCTGAATATTTTTGATATTTTAAAAAACCTTTGAATTACGTAATTTTAAGGAGTATTTATTAGTTGTGGCCCTCTATATAAAAATAAAACTAATTTTTAATAGTTATCACCCTTTATATGGAATTCAAAACACACCCCTTTCATATAGAAATTAAAACATGTCAAAGAATTTTAAAAAGCCACTTTATATATAAGGAGAGAATTTTAAATAAACCTATTGGAGTTGTTGCCCTTGTTTTGTTTAATTAAAGATAGTCGTCAAAGAGTTTTAAATCCTCAGAATTATATAATTTGAAGAAGAAAAAACTCCAAAGAGTTGTGGCCCTTTGTAATGTATATAAAACACAGTCCAAAAATACTGTCCTTTATGTAGAAAGAGTACCATCACTGTGTGGTAATATTTTGGCAATATTAAGGTTTTTAACTTATTAGTAAACATAATTGTTTTGAACAAAGTATCTGGTACCCTGTAGTAATAGTATTTGACTGGTAAACAAGCTTTCAATGGTAAGCCAGATACCAGTTATTTGAGTAACACAACCATAAAAGATAAATTGTTGCGATGAAAGCATCTGATTTTTTCTCCCTTAATGATGGAATATCTTTACAATTTATTCATGAAAAAATTTGTGCAAATTCTATTCCAGAATGATTGCCAGGAAATGATTTTTCCTCTTGATCAAATATAACAATTGAAACCAACAAGAAATCACTTGTACAAAATATGGGTCAGATGTAAAAATGCTGTAATTTGTATATGATTTATATTGAGTTAGGAGGTTTTGCAGTCAACTCTTTAGATAAATTGATTTACAGCACTGCCTGAACAATCAACATGTAATTCTATAAAGAATAAAAAATATCATATTTAACATAAAGTAAAAAAGAACAGCATGCATAACATTGTTTACATGTTTTCATAGCAGTTTCTGAAAACATGCATTGTTAATAAAAGTTATAGCAAGCCATGTTTATTGATCCTTAATTAAACATCAAAGAAAAGCGGACAAACATTTTCTGAATTTTTTCATCTTTATTAAAGGATAATAAATATATTGCTGCCATTTAAGTTAAAAGCAATTTTTGCATCAGCGAACCCCAAACAAATTGGTTAAGTATACAAGCCATTATTAGTCTTGTGTATTGACGTAAGTTACTTTATTTGTAATATGAGTAGGCAATTTCCGTTCACTCTAAGCCTAATGGGGACAACTGATACTTCTGATGCGACCAGTGCAGACCAAGTTCAGATTGAACATTTATGTCCAGGTGCATAGCAATAAAAGTCCATATTTTTTTCGGGTATATAAAATTTGTTAAAACATGTTTATTTAAGCTCGATTGCAAAACACGTTCTTGCAACTTATATTAATCACTTTGAGTCTGCTTCCTGGAACCAACCAGTACTGGTGTTATATGAAGAACATGGTCATGACCTGAGTAGGGCTCGAACCCACAATCTCTTGGTTTAGAGGCAGATACCTTACTGGGCCCTAAAATGCTCCCACATATAAAATTATGTAATGCTATTGAAAATACTATACAATGAATGGAAAAAAAACAAGTTATTTCAAGTATTTTAAGCATGATATCAAGTGCAAAGATGTGACAGTGCTTTTTAATTTTCTATGCAGATAAATATGCAGTATATGAAAGTGCTTAATATTTGTTTTCCATCATGTAGTTTTGTTTTATAGTCATCTAATGTCATTTGATAAATATAATTATAAGGACAAGAGAAACCACTTTTGCTGGTTGATTCTAAAGGTCCTGGCCCTAATCTTCACTGGTGTTCCTCAAGCCAGCAACAACTGACACAAGGGCCATCATAAACTTAGGAAAGCTGGAATGCTACAATTTATACTATTTACATTAACACCGCTGATTTGACTTTAAAAGCAACAAATATAAAAAAATATATTTAAAGGCAATACAACTTTATTGATTATATCTTTATAGGATAATTTACTGCTGATATTACTTTACGCAAATTAATACATGTATTTATATTTGATGCACACATAACTAGTCCCTTGCTTTTTCACATCATATTAAAAGAACAACAACTGGTCCCAGGAAAGACACTTTTTCCAGTTCTGATGCAGTAGAACATAATACCACATTCTGTTATTAAAGGAAAAGCAAGAATGTCTAATAATTTGTTACTTACACCTCCTATTAAAAACTAAATGAGGCATCAGGCAAATTATAAAGGTTATTTTGATCTATCAGAAGCCATTATGGAAAGGAGACACCTGGTCATAATGCCTAATTAAGTTACAGCAATTGCTAGGGAATGAGAGGGCAGAAATTAAATATCCTGCAGAGTCTTAAGTAATGGCTTTATTGCATTTTTTATTGAGATGCTAAAGGAAATGTCTGACATAATAGCGAAGATAAAAGTCAGGAGATGAGTATTAATACTACTTAAAGTAGTCTAGTTTTGAACCCCCACCCCTCTTAAATGAACAATTTGATACTTTCATCCCCACTTAAGCTAAAAACATCCCCTCCCCCTTCCAAAAATAAAGAATATATTGCAATTTTTTTGCTTCTGTCATAGAAAAAGTATGGATAGACAGTTATAATTCTAGTACTGGAAAGCTGTCAGGGAAGGCAACTTTTACAGGATTGTTAAATGGTTGTCACCCTTATTTAGGCGGTCTGGATTAATTTTCAAGCTTTTCAGCGTTTTTTTTTCTTTCTAAAGCAGGGCCTTTTTAAGGGCTGCTCCCCCCTTCAAAGATAATAGTTTGTTACAGAACACTAAAATTGTTTAATCTGCAATATAAATAAATGTCATATCAGATCATGTATCTCACACTTGCCAACAACTTTTATGTACAATTTAGTCTTTCATGTTTGCTGTTTACAATGCTATCAATGTAACTATTCATTGTATTACAGACTTTCCATTATAGACTAATTCACTTTTTTTCACTTAGATATTTTCTCTGAAAATGATGAATGGTTTTGTCTAGAATTTGATCACATTATGCTTATTATCATTTGAAATTTTTAAGAAATTTATACCTTTATAACTTCAAATATAGGTTTTGTCTAGATTGTAATGACTTTATACTTTTATTTCATTTGAAATTTATAAAATCATTATACCTTTTATCACTTAAAATCTTTATCACTAAAATACTTCTTATCTGAGTCAGGATATTTTGCTGCTTTAAACTATTTTTTTAATGGATTTTTATTCAATTTGTTATAATCTGGTTGCCATATGTTTTGGTTTTATATCCAGATATATTTTACTACCAATGTTTTACCCTGATTAACATCACAGGTACACCATACTGATATGAAATGCCACCAAAATGTATTTTAAATTTGCTCTGTTGATTTCAGCAACAATTTGTCTTCCAGCAAGCTTTATGGCAAACCAAATGATTAATGTACAGGCTTGCAAAGTCATAAATCAAACAGCAGTCTGGTTAATGTGCCATCATACAATGTGCTTACTGTTTTAATATCACTCTAAATTCAAGTCATATGTTGTCGTCACCTTGGTGCAATAAGGGAATAAGGATAAGGAGTTAATCCTTTATTAAGGTGATCAAAAGGTTACACAATTCATACTGATTGAACAATCCATGATGCACAATTGGAATTTTTTCAATGCTTTTCTTGCTTCCAAGGCATTATTTGGCATTGAACCTTTGCATGTGCTCTGAATTTTTGCTCTTGTTTGGACCCGTAATTGCAAAATGTGGCTTAAATAGAAATTTGAAGAGCATAAATTGTGTATATTTGTCTCATAAAAGTAATTTTAATTTTGTTTTGTTTTTGTTACCTGTCTAATAACTTTTTATTTAAAAAAAATCTGTTTTTTTTTGTTTTTTCATGTTTTTAGATATTGTGTTGTTCAATTTGCTCTAGAAAGTTTTTAAAGTCTTAAAGCCTGTTTAACTTAACAGGCACAGTAGGCCTCAGAAATCTGTATTGTTTTAAATTCTTTAGAAAGGTCAGATATGTGTTTAATAATTCTTCAATAATGTAGTTAAATAATTGAAAAAAGTAAGGGCTGAATGTGCAGTAATGTGTCCTAAAGAATAAAGTAGTATTTTAACTTCAATACAAAATATCATTTCACTATAATTAAACCAATTGCTAATACAGCAAAAGATGGAAAGGATGGTTCATTTGTTTGGCCAATGATTAACATTTTGGAAACTGATACCAAAAATAAAAGGGTTTCCAGAAATAAAAATGATAACATAATCGAAAATTAACTCTGTTTTTTTCTTTGTTTGCTTTGAACCTTTTCTTGTTGCTTTGATTCTTTTCTTATTTCCTACCCTTTCCTCATTTGCTCTGAACCTCTCCCTATTTGCATTGAATGCTTTTTTTTCTTGTATGCTTTGGACCCTATTCTTTCATTTGCTTTTAATAAATCTTAGCTTATTTGATCTTAATTTTCAATACTTTGTCATTCCTTGAATTTTTTATCCAAGTTTTGATAGCCTGCGGACAGCAACAAATTCTAACCCAGTGTTTTCTTTTTTCTCTTCTTATCTGTCTGCTGTCTGTTTTCTAAAATTTCTGTATACAACTCCTATTGCAGTATAGCCGGAAGGATATCAATATTATTGTCTCTGTTCATAAAATATCAAAATATCACATTTACTTGTCATATCATAGCCCTATTCAATTTTCTTTTATGAGACGGGAGTGCCGTATAAGTTTGATCTATCGATTGGCAATGGATTTCTACCAGAAATGTCTATTATTCTCACAAATTGTCTCAGAATTTATGCACTTCTACAGTTGAGATATTCTTAAAGAATCATTTGGGATAAATAAAATGGCATATTTTTTTTTGGATGTAATACTGCAAAATGTTATAGTGTTACTTTCAGCAAGATGGAGGCCTGTGAATAGAACAATTGATGTAATATGTGCACAGAACAATTACTATAATGCTTCGCAATTTGTTTAGCTTTGTGGAAATTTCCTGTCAGCAAAGTTTGATTGGTACAAGAAAATAACCCAAGTGTGGTTAAAATGTCAATGGGAATAATACTTGAGTAATTATGCCCCCATTTTGAAAAAAAGGGGGTATATTGCTTTGCACTTGTCGGTCCGTCGGTCTGTCGGTCCGTCGGTCCGTAGACCAAATGGTTTCCGAGTGATAACTAAAGAACCCTTAGGTCTAGGAACTTCAAACTTGGTATGGTGATTGGTCATGACCAGTAGATGACCCCTATTGATTTTGGGGTCAAGGGGTCAAAGGTCAAGGTCACATTGACCTTGAAAGCAAAAACGGTTTCCGATCAATAACTAAAGAACCTTAAGGCCTAGGAACTTCAAACTTGGTATGGTGATTGGTCATGACCAGTAGATGACCCCTATTGATTTTGGGGTCAAGGGGTCAAAGGTCAAGGTCACATTGACCTTGAAAGCAAAAACGGTTTCCGATCAATAACTAAAGAACCTTAAGGCCTAGGAACTTCAAACTTGGTATGGTGATTGGTCATGATCAGTAGATGACCCCTATTGATTTTGGGGTCAACGGGTCAAAGGTCAAGGTCACATTGAACTTGTAGGTAAAAACGGTTTCCGATCAATACCTAAAGAACCTTAAGGCTTAGGAACATTAAACTTGGTATGGTGATTGGTCATGATCAGTAGATGACCCCTATTGATTTTGGGGTCAAGGGGTCAAAGGTCAAGGTCACATTGACCTTGTAGGTAAAAACGGTTTCCGATCAATAACTAAAGAACCTTAAGGCCTAGGAACTTCAAACTTGGTATGGTGATTGGTCATGATCAGTAGATGACCCGTATAGATTTTGGGGTCAAGGGGTCAAAGGTCAAGGTCACATTGACCTTTTAATTAAAAACGGTTTCTGATCAATAACAAAAGAACCCTTAGGCCTAGGAACTTCAAACTTGGTATGGTGATTGGTTATGACCAATCAGATGAGCCCTATTGATTTTGGCGTTAAGGGGTCAAAGGTCAAGGTCACATTGACCTTGTAGGTAAAAACGGTTTCCGATCAATAATTAAAGAACCCTTAGGCCTAGGAACTTCAAACTTTGTGTGATGATTGGTCATGACCAGCAGATTACCCCTATTGAGTTTTAGGTGAAGGGGTCAAAGGTCAAGGTCACATTGACCTTTTAAGTAAAAACGGTTTCTGATCAATAACTCAAGAACGCTTAGGCCTAGGAACTTCAAACTTGGTATGGTGATTTGTCATGACCAGCAGATTACTCCTATTGATTTTGGGATCAAGGGGTCAAAGGTCAAGGTCACAATGACCTTGTAAGTAAAAACGGTTTCTGATCAATAACTAAAGAACGCTTCGGCCTAGAAACTTCAAACTTGGCATGGTGATTGGTCATGACCAGCAGATGACCCCTATTGATTTTGGGGTCAAAGGTCAAGGTCACATTGACCTTTTAAGTAAAAACGGTTTCTGATCAATAACTCAAGAACGCTTAGGCCTAGGAACTTCAAACTTGGTATGGTGATTTGTCATGACCAGCAGATTACTCCTATTGATTTTGGGATCAAGGGGTCAAAGGTCAAGGTCACAATGACCTTGTTAGTAAAAACGGTTTCTGATCAATAACTAAAGAACGCTTCGGCCTAGAAACTTCAAACTTGGCATGGTGATTGGTCATGACCAGCAGATGACCCCTATTGATTTTGGGGTCAAAGGTCAAGGTCACATTGACCTTGTATGTTAAAACGGTTTCCGATCAATAATAAGAGAACCCTTAGGCCTAAGAACTTCAAACTTGGCATGGTGATTGGTCATGACCAGCAGATGACCCCTATTGATTTTGGGGTCAAGGGGTCAAAATTCAAGGTCACATTGACCTTGTAGGTAAAAACGGTTTCTGATCAATTTACTAAAAACGCCTAGGCCTAGGAACTTCAAACTTTGTATGATGATTGGTCGTGACCAGCAGATGACCCCTATTGAGTTTTGGGTCAAGGGTCAAAGGTCAAGGTCATGACCAGTAGATACTTTATAACCCTTATTAATTGTTTGATCACTGGGTCAGACGTCATGCATAATAACCTTATCACATGACTAATTGGCTGCTGATAGGGGGCATACATGTTTTACAAACATATCTTGTTATACTAAGAGCCTTCTGGCAAAAAGGAAACAATAACCTGACACGTGCATCACTTCAAATAGTACCGAAACTCCTTATTGGGCACTTGTCTTGCTAAGGTTTATGATTATTGAAACACATTCTGCAGTGTTGAAATTTGTAAAGAAGGAGAATTTGTTACTCTTTGGGGGACCGATAGTTGATGTTTTTGCAAAAGTATATTATATAATGTTATTTTTTTTCATATTTGGCACTCTGTACCGTGTACAGTAGTGGTGGTGCTCTTTAAGATAATCAAGAACAGGTCATAAACAATATACAGTCAATTTACCAAATAGACCATTTATATTTTATTGTATTATCCTCAATTACCATAAATCATATAGCCAAATTCAAGTGGTCCTGTTAAGTATTGCTTTATTTATGAGATGAAAAAGCCATTCTGCGCAGTGACCTTGTGTCAGTTTTAGTGCATTTTGAAGCAGTTTGTTTACAATTGGAGTGGATTTTTTTTCAACATATTCTTTTACCCTTTGCCTGCTGGAATCAACAGTGAGTAGCCTTTGTGCAGTTTAACCAGGCTCTATGTGACCATTGGCTGACTACCATTATATCCCCAAAAACCATTATATCCCCAAACAACTGACAATGGACTATTCCAACTATGGATGCTGGATAAAACCATTTGAGAAATTCAGGTTGTTCAAGGTTATCTCTTTTATTGCAAGCAATAAAAATGGCTTGCTTATAAGCCGCTAATGTAAAGTCAAGTCAAAATTCAGAGTGGACTAAAAGAAATACTGAAGAAATATGCTACGTAGAAATCCATAATGACAAAGAAGAAACAAAGTAAAAATGATATTAATGGTTTAAAGGAAGAACAGATAAGAAACAAGAAATATCTTTAAAAAAGATAATCGGCGTAAATTCAGTGCAAAATGTCTCATAGCTTTAGAATATTTTCAAAATTAATGATATTTATACTTTATAACAATATAAATGTCTAAATTGAAATATATTTGGTGGTTACTAGTATAATCTATGACAGTTGTCTAAACTTAGCTGAAACATGTATGCTCCTATAATGTCAACAAATTAGTCATGTTATTATAGATGCTAGAAGCTTTTTTGTCACCGTGACTTTTGACTACTGGTTTCAAAGTCAATACCAGATAATAACCAACCACACTACCAAATTTAGAGACTGCAAAGGCCACAATCAGCTGACAACTTGAATTTTATTGTTAAATAATATTATCTTATATGTATCTGACCTTCATTTTGTAAAAGCACTTCTGTGCATAAAATGCTGCAATTATTAGGTCATGATAATAACACCAAAATCTTTTGTTGTTTATATCTTTTATTTATGAAAGAATACAAACTGTAATAAACAATCAACGGAACATATTAACTCTGAACTATACTATTTATAATGCCTTCTTTATCTTTCTTTATGCCTTCTTCTATCTGGCAATGAAAATGAATAATTGAAGACTTAAATCAAAAGTTAAACATAACCTTACTAGTAAAAGTTATAATTATGTATTTTATAAAAAAAAAGGATTTCTATTAAAAATTGCACAGCTTGACTAGTATTTTGTATATACTAGGGGTATGAGGTGGAGGTACTAGTTAAGCCTACTGGCATGGCTACGTGTCGTACACCTACACAGGTTATATTTTACAATGTACTTTAAATGTGGAATGTAAAATATAAATGTTGTTCCATATATACAGAAATATATCTATTTATCTTATAATAAGTACTAAACTCAATTTTGTATAACCCATCAATGACACTGATTATCAAGTGAGACAGTTTCAGATTGAGGTAGTCAATTGGGGTGTATTTCGGTAAATTTACCTACCGGTGTAAACAAACGCCGAATAACTATGAATAAATTAATTTGTTATTATTACGCACAAAAAATAATACTTAAAGTTTTGCGATTCTTTATGATAATGTTGCATTTTAAATATATTAATTTTCGCAATTCATATCAGCTCTGGAGAATCTTTTTGTTGATCAAAAATATCGTTCATTTTCATAGAAAACAGAAAAGCTACGGCAAATAAAGTACGAGTGAGTAGTAATCGAATGTTTAAGTAAAGGCTGAAAAACAAAAAGTTGGGTTTGTTGTTAATATTATCAACAAAATAAATTGTACATGAAATCATATGTACTGTATATTTTTGTATTTTGATATATCTTTGTTTTGGTCATAACGTTGTGATATTTAGTTTACGATTGTATAAATATTTTTAATACAACTTTATTATTAGAGACAAGTAAACTAAAGATTACGAATTTGTCCTTAAATTTCATAACAGCCAGTCTTTCCACCAATGAAAAACACCCTCTTTTAGCTGAAGATTTTGTAACTAACAATTTCATTTGTTACAAATCTAGGTCAAAATCCATTTTAATACAGCTACGCCGAAAAAAAATCAACTTTCAGTTGTAAATAAATAAGACAATTGATCATTTAACTAAGATTATTAGTTACAAGCATTATTAAGGCTGAGAATGAGATAAATTAAAAAAAAAAGAAAAAATATTTAAACAAATTTGAGTCAAGGGATAAAGACAAGAAAATTGGATAAAATTGTGACAAATCTTTCTTTTTTTGTTTGTTTTATAACGCTTGTACTACTAGTTTTTGTGTGGGAGAAGAATTGGGTCATGGAAATTATGAAGAATTATTGTCTTAGTTAGAAAAGATTTATAAAGATCAAAGGAAATCGGGTCCTAAAACAGTCATGTATTTACCGGAAAAAAGGATATTTTGTCAGAGTACAGTGTAATTAATTATGGTCAAAATAAGATTTAGCCAAAAATAATGGAATTAACCTTGGATAATTGTGATATTAAATGCTGATACATGCTTGAGCATTGTATAAAGAATAATTGTCTGACCTTGTATTGGTGGATTCGATAGTAGGACATGACAACAATTTAGATAAAGAATAGTTAAGGTCGTACTGGCAGCTTCCCAGCTTTACTGATCGAGGGAGCCCTCAGGTGCCCCTCCATGAAGTAATATTTCAAGAACCTTAGAGGATCCGTCAACCTTCTGTAAGCTAAATGGTTATGACCTTCCTCACATGAGAAAGGGGCATCTGTTGCTGAGTGGTTAAGGGTTGCTGACTCCACTTGCCCTTCACCGCTGTGGGTTTGAATCTCAATTGGGACATTTGATAATGTCTTGTGATGGAGTTATCTAGCTAGCTTTAAGGTGCCTGTTTGTGCCTGAAATAATGCATTTAAGGGGCATTTGAGGTATGTCTCCTCCAGTAAAGCTGGTTGATTGGTGTGATGAAACCCCACCAAAGCCTCTAGCTTATATGAATTTAACCAACAGTGTTATGGGCTGATTGCATGGATTTAGTAAGAAGCTTAAAAATATTTGAATTGTCTGTCCTTAAAGTTATATAAAATCAGGTGTAATTCAGGGATTAACTGTAGCAGTGTTCTCTGTTTGAGTCTGTCTGGTTGAACATTATCTCAATAGAAATGAAAATAGAATTGCACAGCTACATTAAGAAACCAGTGCACCATGCTAAATATCTTAAATGGACTTGTGGATCCTCGTAACCATAGGGAAAAATTCAAAATAGAATTATATTGACTCAATAGGGAACAGTTATGACCATGAGGAGAAAGTGCCAGCTGATCTTTGTCTGCTATTGCGTGAATAGAATCTGTTGCCCCCAGTGCGGCTAACAGATGGTATGTTTGTAAAATGTATTGCAATTGTAAACAACATGCTTTTACAAATCAAGTTAATAAGCCAGGACATTTTCTCCCAGCTTTACTTGCTTAGAACATATCTATAAACTTTTAAGTGTTATAGATTTACATATGCAAATTTTGTAATCATTTGCATTTGTAGTTGAAACCTTGAAATTGTAATTGAAACCCCGAAGGCACAAAATATAGCTTTTGATAAGATGTCCCTCCTAATTTACAAATTCTGTGTTACTGAATTTATTTGTAAATTATGTTTGTACTTTAGTGCTTATTTGCATTTTGTATTTTAACCAGTTTGAGCACAAGTAGGAGATAATAAGGCAATAATGTATCTGCTTAATGTGTGTGTTGCTATGTGAGTTTAGGTTTGGTTATCCTCGCCACCAGGAAAATTACCAAATGGACAAGCATATACTGCATTTGAGCCGTATAATGGCAAACTCAACGTAGTGAGTTTGCGACAAACATTGATCCGCAGACCAGTCTTCGCAGTCTGATCAGGATCCATGCTGTTTGCTATCAGTTTCTCCACTTGTAATAGGGTTTGTAAGCGAACAGCATGGATCCTGATTAGACTGGGTGGAGGCGCAGGCTGGTCTGGATCCATGCTGGTCGCAAACCCATTATGTTGGTTTTGTCGTTACGCGGCTCATTTATATCTTCAGATGTTTAGAGGGATCTGATTTTATTAAACTTATAAAGTTATTTTGTGTCTGTGTTTAATATGTGTTTACCATACTATATATTCCACAACATCTCTGGGTATTAACACTGATATGGGAGCATAATTGGATTGCTCCTGTGCTTAAACTATACAAGGACATATAATTGTGAATAAAAATGACTACTTCTATTTTAAATTGCCAGGACATTTATTACAGTATTTAATATCAGGTTTGTTTTAACATAACAACAGTTTCACTTGTGTAATGCCCGTTGGGAGCGTAGGACAGGACAGGGGCAGGGAGGTGTATAAGCAAGGCATGTAAGAACAGAGCTGAGCAGGGCAGGGCAGTGTAATGGCTCACATTGACCTGTAAAATATGATTATAAAAATAAGTTTTTACTTTTTGTACACTCAAATTACACTTTTCATTACCTCTCCTTTTGAAATATAAGAATAATTTGGTGCAGTTATTTACTGCCCTTTATAAAATTCAATTTTCACTTTTGTATTACCTCCCTTTATAACATTCAGTTTATTCAAAATGTATATGAATATCCTGTTCATTGCTGAAATCTTTTTTTCAGTGAAATGTTTCATTGTAATGCATTAACATTGTTTGGACAATAAATTAAGCAATTTTATGCATTAAAGATGACAGTGTTTCAAGACTTTGAAATCATTCTGCTAAAATTTAACTTCTAAATAGGTAGATTAATTTTTTTTTGAGCTTTGTTGTTTTCATTATTGTTTTGAATGTTTTGCTGTTAACAAGTTTGTTTTAATGGATTTGTTACTGATTGATGTTTGAGCCGCACTGATTCTTATCTATTTTTTACACTTAATGGAGGCAATAGGTTTTGTTATCAGATAAGGCTTGGTCTATTGTTGTTTTTTTGATAATTAGACATATTTGGCTGTGATTGTAATGAGCTGATATGCTAGATTGCGGCACAAACTGATATATGGGATTGTGGCTAATTGTTTTGTTTATCGCTTTACTTTGATCATCCATCAGAATGGAATTGTAACGAACAAAAACACATACGTAACAGCCTGACAATATTGTATTTAGTTGGATTTAGTTGGTACAAATTTAAAGCTCCAAGTTGTCCAGAAAGTCTTCTTTCTTTTTCTTTTCTATTTTGCGCAATGACATTGTGATAAAATTTGTCATGATTTGTAGTTTTTTCCATGGACCTGATATTAGTTACCAAAGATTAAGACACTTGATATTGCATAACTGTCCATAATATAACATAGTTACAAAAAATCATCTATGAAGTCTGGCAATTTTTGTTTAGATTTTAACCCTTACCATGCTAGGTATCTTTAATTGATTTGTCAGTCTTCAAATCTAGGCAATGACAATACCATTCATCCTTTTTAATAAACAAAAAATTCAAAATACTTATTGATAGAGCAGAATAGTGCTGAACATAATAAGACAGCGCAGAATTGTTACGACTGATCTTGGTCTGCACTGGTATCATGGGTAGAAACAAATTTCTGCAAACAGGACAAGGTGTTATCTTACACTAGATCAAATTGCAGTTTAAATAAACTTTAAACAGCGCAAGATTTTTAAATACGATGAATGTAATTACTCAGCAACCCAAAAAACAATATTTTAAATTTTAACCAGGGATTTTAGATTTTAAGTGAACTTATATAAAAATGGTAATAGACAAATTGTTTTGTATTCAAATTACAAGATAAATTCTATGTCTTATTTGATATCCAAGCAGTCTATAAAAAGACTGGTCTAATTTGTTGTCACAGATCAAACAGTATTATAAACTTTCATAATTGACTCCTGGAGACTTGATATAATTTGAAATATGTTTAGACTGCAGCTGAAGCAAGGTCATTGCATTTTCAACAAAATCAATCAGGGCATAAAATGAAATAACAATTTGACACTAGTTGTTAATCACTGTGCCGGGTAATATTTGATCTACCTTAGAAATTAATCCAAGGAATATTGCTGGAATATTGCCGGAATGGATGGTTTAAGTGTAATAATTATGAGTTTTCACCATTAGCGTGGCATTTTCCAGGGAATATTCGTCCAAATGAGAGACGACAAATTAGTAAATAAGCTATTGTGTTTTTTTTTTATTACGCAATTTCTGCCTAAAGATTCTTCCTTATCAAAATATTTCCTTGTTGATAAAGATAAGACAGATAATTTTGAGTTCGCTTTTTTTTTGTCGAATTAGTTCCTGTAAATTGCATACAGTGTGCAGTGCATTTATAAATTTTAAGTCAGCAAAATTATTACAATTTATCAGTAATTTTCTTTGCATTTAAAAAACAGATATTGAAATACTGAATAATATATAGAGGATATTTGTTTGTTTGTGTGTAAGATGAAATTTTATTTTATCGAGTGGGCTTTAAAAACAGTAGGCTATTCTCACGAGTGGCGTAGCCACAAGTGAGAATACTGTTTTTAAAGTTCACGAGATGAAATAAAATTAAATCTTACACAACAAACAAACAAATTTTCTTTTTATTTTATGCTAAAAAACAAGTTAAAACGAAATTTCCATAATATAAACGTAAATATTAAAATCTGTTATCCCAATTGAGAGCCCCATTTAGTTGGAATTTCTCATTAAAAACAAGAAGTCTTGAGCTGTAAAATAAGTCCGACAATCAACGTTAAATGACAGTGATATTATTTATTTTGTTAAAAAGATATGAATGATCGCTTGTTTTAATAATAAAAACAAACAATTCTTGTAGGAGAAAAATTCCAACCATCCATCCATATTTCTGTTACTAAATACTGCGTATTTATATTAGACCTGGCTTTGTTAAATGTAAGCGGCAGCCATTTTTTAAAGTTGTGTATTTCACGGGAGGAAAATAATTGTGTTTGATTCAGAGGGATATCATTTGGATTTGTCAGTCATACACCTTTTAAAAAATTGAAAACATATTTGAGGATTGAAACAGACAAAAAATAAGTGCTGACAGATATGAAAACATGAAAAAAGCAGCTATGAAAATGGAAAACTTGGAACTTGCTCGGAATGCTGGATGGTTTAATTGTTCTACGAGGTGATAGCTGTCATTGCTTTTCAATTTTTCATAAAGCATACGGCAGTTATTGCTCGTAGGATACTTTAATGTGCCCAAATGTCATCAAGAGCAGTTTGAATGTGGAAGGAATGTATTTGTCAGACTGTAAAAATGAAACAAAAAATTTAGAGATGAAATTTGGTGATTGGAATTTGAACAAATAGAAGTAAGTTTTCTTCCTTTTATTACTTTTGACATTAAAGTTGATTATCAATTTCAGCTTTGCGTTTTCTTTAAACAGCCTGACATTGTCAGAATTTTTAGCAAAAATAAAATTGAGGTACCACATGGGAAAAATCTAAAAAAAGTAGTTTCGTCATTGAAAAGTGTGAAATTATATTTTGATAATTTTCACTGTGAAATTATCAAATATAATTTTCACGGATAAATCAGTAATCCACTGTAAAGCATAGATAAATTAATATAATATTTTACTGTAACAATCATCCTATTACCCTGCTGAAAGCAAGAGTGATTAGCCTTTGTCACCTTTGCCAGAATCTTTGACAATTTTTCCTAAAACAAATTAAACATTTTTGTTAATGTATTTTTGCCAAGTTTTAAACTTTGGTGACTTTGGTTGTTAATATTTATTGCATAAGTATTTATACCCCCAAAAACGAAGTTTGGGGGGGTATATAGGAGTCATCCGGTGGTCGGTCGGTCGGGCGGTTGGTCGGTCGGTCGGTCCAGACGTCCGTTGCATTTTCCTTGTCCGGAGCATAACTTGAAAACTAATGTTTGGAATTCAATATAACTACATACAATGGTCAAGCACATTGAGAGGAAGTGCAGTGCACAAGAACCATAACTCTATCTTGACTAATTACAGAGTTATTGCCCTTTGTTACTTTTCCTTGTCCGGGGCATTACTTGAAAACTACTGGTTGGAATTCAAAACAACTTCATACAATTGTCAAACACAATAAGGGGAAGTGCAGTGCACAAGAACCATAACTCTATCTAAAGTAATTACAGAGTTATTGCCCTTTGTTGCTTTTTAATTGCCTTCTTTTTTTTGTCTGGAGCATAACTTGAAGACTAATGGTTGGAATTCAATATAACTACATACAATGGTCAAGCACATTGAGAGGAAGTGCAGTGCATAAGAACCATAACTCTATCTTGACTAATTACAGAGTTATTGCCCTTTGTTACTTTTCCTTGTCCGGGGCATTACTTGAAAACTACTGGTTGGAATTCAAAACAACTTCATACAATTGTCAAACACAATAAGGGGAAGTGCAGTGCACAAGAACCATAACTCTATCTAAAGTAATTACAGAGTTATTGCCGTTTGTTGCTTTTCAATTGCCTTCTTTTTTTTGTCCGGAGCATAACTTGAAGACTTATGGTTGGAATTCAATATAACTACATACAATGGTCAAGCACATTGAGAGGAAGTGCAGTGCATAAGAACCATAACTCTATCTAAAGTAATTACAGAGTTATTGCCCTTTATTACTTTTCCATTGCTTTCTTTTGTCCGGACCATAACTTGAAGACTAATTGTTGGAATTCATTATAACTTCATACAATGGTCCAGCACATTGAGAGGAAAGGACAGTGCACAAGAACCATAACTCCATTTTGACTTATTACAGAGTTACTGCCCTTTGTTTCTTTTCCTTGTCCAGAGCATGACTTTAAAACTACTGGTTGGAATTCAAAACAACTTCATACAATGGTCAAGCACAATAAGGGGAAGTGCAGTGCACAAGAACCATAACTCCATCTTGACTAATTACAGAATCATTGCCCTTTGTTACTTTTCCATTGCTTTCTTTTGTCCGGACCATAACTTGAAGACTTATTGTTGGAATTCATTATAACTTCATACAATGGTCAAGCACATTGAGAGGAAGTGCAGTGCATACGAGCCATAACTCCATCTTGACTAATTACAGAGTTACTGCCCTTTGTTACTTTTCCTTGTCCAGAGCATGACTTGAAAACTACTGGTTGGAATTCAAAACAACTTCATACAATGGTCAAGCACAAGAAGGGGAAGTGCAGTGAACAAGAACCATAACTCCATCTTGACTAATTACAGAGTTATTGCCCTTTGTTACTTTTCCTTGTCCAGAGCATAACTTGAAAACTACTGTTTGGAATTCAGTACAACTTCATACAGTTGTCAAGGACATTCAAAGGAAGTGCAGTGCACAAGAGCCATAACTCCATTTTGACAAAATACAGAGTTACTGCCCTTTGATACTTTTCCTTGTCCGGAGCATAACTTAAAACGTACTGGTTGGAATTCAAAACAACTTCATACAATGGTCAAGCACAATAAGAGGAAGTGCAGTGCACAAGAACTATAACTCTATCTTCAGTATTTATAGAGTTATTGCCCTTTGTTCTTTATCTTTGTCTTTCTGGACTTATTACAGAGTAATTCAATTAAACTTCATCAATGGCCAACCACATTGAAAGGAAATGCAACATACATGAACCACAATTATCTTTAATTGCCCACAACCATAACTCTATGTTTCAATTCTTTTACAAGGTATTCTGTTACTAGTAACATCCTCATTTCCGAAGCAGACTTGTGGGGGTATTAATCACATTTAGTGATAGTTCTAGTTTTATATAAAATTAAAGAATTTAAAAAAAAAAAAGATGCATACAGTAGTGTTGTCCCGATTGTCTCTGAAAATCGATAACTAATCGGATCACCCCAAAATCGGCAACAATCGATAGTCCTTTTTAACAATCGATTATTTTAATGTGCTACCACCGCTACCACCGCTGAATTGCCTAGGGCGTAACTTTTTTGCATGCGGTCAAATAGAAGTTTCCCAACCAAATCTCTTTTATTCCAGATGATCTTATAGTCTTTTTTGTTTGCCTTATCAAAAAAGAATTACAGAAAAAACATGGCTAGTGAATAAGTGGGCAATTTGAACGACTTTGCAAATTCATCCTGGCCTGTCACAAAGTAGTATTAGGTATTTGTTTTGTTTGTTTTAAATTCAAATAGTAAATCTTACTTTAATCAAGAAGACGAGAGCTTATTTATTCTAATATGGTTACTACTGTATAAAAAATACATACAAGGATTGGTCAAAAAATGCAAAACTCGATATACTATCGGAAGACAATCGATTGTGGTGAATTGATTATCGATAGTGTATTTTGAGTCCGATACCCAACACTAGCATACAGACACTTAGCCAGTGTTATATGTTTCAGTGGGAGTTATCTTCCCCTGTTGAATATGAAAACCACCTCAGGTGGTTACTCTATAAGACATCAGTGGTAACTCATTCAAAGACACTCGATAATTCAGTCAACTTAAAGAAAATATCTTTTATGTGAAATGAAATGTTATGAGTTAGTCAAATTATACTGTCTAGGTCTGTGTTAAATTTTCTCTCTGAATTCACATATCGATGGCTCAGCGCAATACTGGTCTAACTTCTATTTTTGAAAATGTTCAGGAGAGACAAAAAACTGATTTTATTCAAAAATACTTATATTAGAAAATATTTTTTTGCTATGTTAACATTAATTATAATAAGAAATAATGCCATTTATATAATTTTTTATAAAAGTGTTACAAATTGTGTATTTTAGAGTTAGACCTTTATTGCGCTGAAATTCTGAGCGCAATACAAGACTAACTTGAGTTAGACTCAAATTCCCTCTTGTAATTTGGTAAAAGTGGTACAAATATTTGAGTTAGACCTGTTTTATGTTAAATATTCTGATATAAATTTGAACAAAATTGTTTTGTTAATTTAAACACTGTTTAAAATATTTTGCAAGTCTGTAGAAGAACTTTACAAAGACTAAATCCTTTAATATTTTTCTATTAATATATCATGCTAGCTGACTTTAGATGAAAGTACACTTCTATAATTCTTCTTTTTCAATTTGTTAGAGATTCAGATTTACTTAAGATCTTTTGCAGATTATCTGTGCAATAAATTTGAATTCTAAACAAAATGCAAACAGTTTTGATTCATATAGTGTTATGAACAGTAGTCATGAACAATGATGACTGACGATCCAGGTCTATATTATGATATCATCAAAGTTTGAAAACAGGGAATGTACATTTTCTATAACTCACATTTGTACAAAGAAGAAACATTTACTTTTCTCAATGCACACCATTACCACCATTGGTGCTTAAATGCTGAGATTCCGATATTACTGTTATGTGCTAAATCTTAATGAATTTAATGTATGTGGTCCTCTTTTCTGATGATATAATCATTTATAAATATCAAATATTTTCAAAAATGAATACCGCTGTTAGACCATGCTTTTATTACATATTTTGTATTTACTTTTTCAACTGTTTAGAGTATATTTGAAAGTGAAATGTGCAAATTTTATGACATGTTTTGCTGAAAACTGTGCATATCTTAAGAAAAGTGTTTCATTTTATATATCAAAGTCATTTTACCTCTAAATTTTGACCAAATAACAAGAGGTTGTCAAACTTATTTTAGAGAAAAAAGTAGGGCAAGACAACCCACTATCAGGGATTCATAGAACAAAGTATTGTTAGCACATGATATAATTGAATCATTTTTGTAAAGTTAGATGTGCTTTAAACACTTGCAACCACTTACTCATTAAGATATGAAAAGGCGCACACCTGAAAAGCACCATGTGCACACCTTAGATAAGCACTAAACAATTAGAATGGATAAATGTTTGAATTTTCTCATTGACACTGATACTATACCAAAAGCAGTTGATAGTCATTACATTTTTAATTTCATTAAATGATAGTCATTACATTTTTAGTTTCATTAAATTTGATAGGTAAAATTAATGGCTTAGGTAAAATTAATGGCTTTTAGATCTAAAATGAAACATTTTAATCAACTTATAGCTGTTTCTGCCACATAAGTCAAAATTAAAGTTTTTGGCAATTGCACTCTCGAAAATTCAATGGAGCTGTGTGATGTAAAAAATTATCAGAATACAAGAACTGATAAGGTCATTATAATATATAAGTGTGCATATTTTTAATTTTTTCTGCACATATCACATCAGACAGAAAGATATTGTATCAATAATATAAGTATTGTGAAGAGTGTGATTTGCACATGTTGACACTATGTTGTTATTGTATTGTTTGAGTTGATAGTGTAAAGTTTATATTTCTAACACGACCCGCATTTTTCCCTATTGAACATAGAAGAACTGAAAGTATGTGTTATGATGCTATAAAATCACTGTTTGACGTTCTATATTTAGACGTGTATCATTATACACGTGACGTAACCACTTAAAATGTGACGCGCTGACAATAAGACTGGAAACAAATCAGGCGCAATTTAGATAAATATCAGGTACGCGTTAATGTCGTGTTAGAATCGAAATAATATATCCAAATTGGTTATTTTATTGCTTGATAACATTACTGTTTGTCGTTCGGATGCGCATCATTATATATATAATTCCTCGCATCCGAACTCCAAACAGTGATGTTAATGAGCAATAAAATCACAGTTTGGGATATATTATTTCTTAAATAACTTTACTTGATTAAAGAGAGTGATACAGAAGTAGATACATAATTTAAAAATAAAAACCCAAGAACGCCCTCAAACCTGAAATTGTTCATTGTGTTACAGGCTAAGTTTGATTTGGCAGTGAAACAATGTACAGTCTACCCCCTTACACCATCTTAAGCAGAACACATTATATAAATATGAACAAAGTGTAAAATTAAGAATAAGGAAATCTCAGCATATGATTAAACAAAGGTCAAACTAAAAAAAAAGGGATTTTTTAGAGGGGGATCAGAGGTTATGAATCCACTAGTGTAACAATTGCATTATTTTCCGTTTTTAATGTGTGCATGAGAAACATACACTGGCTTTTACTAAATTGTACAAAAATGATAGTTTCAACTACACTTTATGTTATCAAATAATACAGTATGAGTATGATGTAATGACTTCAAAGACAAAATAAATGTTTAATTGTGACACTAAATTATTATTAATTTTTTTTCAAGATTTTTCGTTTACAGTTACTTGTACATGATATGCAATTGGCTAATATTTTGCGATTAATACAAAGGCAAATAATTTCTAGTGTTTTCATGAATTCTCACATTCTTTATAACACATTTCAATGGGATATGCATATTATTCTGTACCTGGAAATGAAACATTCAAGGTCTAACTCAAGCATTTTTGAGGAAAATTGATATATTAGACATCGCAATAAGAGACCAACTCAAGTTAGACCTATATTGCACTGACAAAATTGAACTACCTGAGATAGACTTTTATTTTAAATGTAAATAAAAAAGGCAAAAAAAGCATAAATTACCCTAAAATTTTCACAGAATGTGTATTTGACCTTACATTATCAAAATATGTAAAAAGGTGATTTTTGGTAAAAATGTCACTTAGACCAGTATTGCGCTGAGCCATCGATATGTTCCACATACGTTTTTTTTTCGTTTTACTTATTAAGCTACGCATCATAATAGATTTTTTAAAATATTCTATAATGCAGTATTTCATATTTTTCTCTGATCAGTTACATATTTTAATGGTTTTTACATAGAGGATATTTGTTTGTTTTGCATGTAAGATTGAAATATAATTTCATTGAGTGAACACCAGATGCAATATTTTCACGAGTGGCGTAGCCACGAATGAAAATATAATAGCTGGTGTTCACGAATAAAATATATTTCAATCTTATATGTAAAACAAATAAATGTTCTTTTTATTTCATGCGTTTTAAGTAATTTAAGTAATTTTTACTGATTTTGCAGCTTAACGTCGCGCATTCTCCTTTATGACGTCATCACATCATGACGTCACATCAACAAGTTTGAAATATAGTTCTGTTAAATTTCTCTAATTTTGTTACATTTTTAACATAATGTATGGTGGCATCGACTTTCTTTTCCGAAAGAAGCAAAATTACGCATGACAGCATTTATATTTGCCTGTTATTCCATTCAGTTTTAATTTTCTTTTCATCCGCATTCAGATATAGTCCGGCTACAGTGAAAATTATATTTTATAAATTTCACTAGTGGTTTATCAGAATATAATCATCTGATATATTACAATAAAACACTGGAAAGCATGAAATTATTCCATTTAATCTGTTATCAGTGGTTCTTGTCACTTAGGATTTACAAGTTGTGTGGGTATAATGAGAAACAAATGATAAAGCATGCAATAACTGTTTGTCTAGTGCTTGCATAATCTTGATAATTTTACATGAAAATGCAGAATTACATCATGTGCTTGCACTTATAATGTCAGTATGCGGATATATTGTTTGACAGTTTTATGGCGACAAAATGCTTTAAACATTACCAGACAAAACATCTAGTTGTTCTTCTCATGCAATTCTAAGTTTATAAACCTGTTATATGCTGATTTTCTTAAATGGATTTGTCCAGCTTACATTTTTTGGAACAGTTCATTTATCAATATATAAAGATGAAAATTTGATGTGAAATAAGTCAGCTAATGGTATAGGGCCTGGTCAGCCCATATAGATGTGCACTATATATACACTGGTGTGAAAGGCTCAGAATCTGATTATGTTAAGAGCAAATCTGTTATATTTTGTTATACAGATTTGTTCAAGGACCATTGTAGATCCCTTAACTCTGACCTTTTATTAAAATAACAATAGATTTAACCACATTGACATGTGCTCTTTTGTTAACAAAAATGTTTCGAAATTCTTATTGTATCCTCTAATCTGATAATTAGAATAAGACAGGCCAGGAATCTATGCATTCTTAGAGCAGTCCAATATCAATATTCAGGATAATCACCATGATAGTTGGTGCTTTGACTGACAGGGTGTTTGTGCATGCTGGCTAATGGCTGCTTTAATACTTGTGGAAAACCTTTTTCTTTTGGTTCAAGCATTAAAAGGACCTTCACAGATGTCTTAAATTGGCCTAAAAACATAGTAATTTGATATTTTACACACTTTAAACAGAAAAATGTAAAAACATCCTCAAAATGAAATTGAAAAAAATAGATATGAAATTTTGCAAACATGATATTGGTTGATAGATATACAACCAAATTTCATGGTATAAGAATATTGGTTATAAAAAACTTCTAGTCCTGTCATGAAGAAGTAGAGAAGAAAACAACAACAAAACAAAAAACCATCAGTGGAGTCCTTTAAATGTTTGGATTAAAATAGCTGACAATAACAAAATTAGGTCTGGTTTGAGACAAGATTATTAAATTTATCTTGTTGTGTCCTTCCACTGGTAGATTTGATTATCTTGATGAGTGTATTCATATACCAAAGATGTAATAAAATTATCCCAGTCTACTCTCACAAATACAACAAAATTACTCAGATTTGATAAGAGAATTGTTAATGGTTCATTTAACAAGAATAGTAGAATAACATGCAGTTTTTGTGCCATTATTAAATACTATGTAGATTTGGAATTGCAACTGTCTGATGGTCATTTATGTATTCAAGTTTAATATTTTGAAAAAAGTATTTCAGTGATAATTATTTTTAGAAAGTTTCTTTTTCAAGTTTTCTTTTCCTCTGTATTAAGACTTAATATTATTGATCATTTACTTATTGAGTTATATATTATTGTCAAAATAAATCTTTATGGAAAATCAATTGCTGCTCTTTTCATCTTAATACTGCTGTATTTCTAAATTTAAATGGACATTGCCAGCCTTCAATGTTTGGAACAGTCTATTGTCAGTGTAAGAAATTTAAGAATTAAGTTAGCGGCTGGTCAGGTTGCACTTATAATTGTGCAGGCTTGATGGCTCAATAGTGGTGGTAAAGGTCATTGTTGGCACCATTGTTAGTAGTGGCTAAGGGTTCAAACTTGGTGACATTCGGATGGTTTCGCCTCCATGGTACCTTTCACTAATAAGTCATTAGTATGTAGACCAAGTATGTTAATTAGATCTTATGCTTTTGTTTAGTAAACAACTTTATGTGACATATTCTTTTTTGATGACAGATTAAAAATGGATATGATTTCCATAGAAATGGTGCACAACATGATTTTGAATGTATAATCTTTTTATAGAGAGTTCATCTGATAAAGTCTGCATCAATTTTAAGTAACACAAGTCTTTGCATATCTTTGATATGCCAATTTGCTCATCCTTATGTTGCTGTAGGAAACAACAGCTGGGCATTGTTCAGAAGTCTAAGTGAGCTGTGTCATGACAAAACCAACATAGTGGGTTTGCGGCCAGCATGGATCCAGATCCAGACAGATGCGCAGGCTGGTCTGGATCCATGCTAGTCACAAACGCATTATGTTGGTTTTGTCATGACACAGCTCAAGTGTAATAGAAATAAAATGTTGAGATATTTTGATATTTCAGGTGATATTCCAAAGCCATAAAGTCTAGTCAGCCAGACTTGTAAATGATTTTGTTGGTGAGGAAAATGAATATTTTAGATACACCTCAACTCCCAACAATTCCTGGCTTAAGCTTTTATAAGTATTAAATTATGTACTATGTACGCCATACACATGTATTATTATTCAAATAAAGATATATGAGCAACGTCATGACAAAACCAACATAATGAGTTTGCGACCAGCATAGAGCCAGACCAGCCTGCGCATCCAGGCAGTCTGATCAGGATCCATGCTGTTCGCTTACAAACCCTTTTACAAACAAGTAGAGAAACTGATAGCTAACAACATGGATCCTGATCAGACTGCGCTGATCATCACAGGCTGGTCTGGATCCATGCTGGTCCAAAACGCACTATGCTGGTTTTTTTCATGAAACGGCTCATATATGAATGAAGATACTACTTTTACTGTAATACATTGACTTGCATTCAGCACAGCTGTTTTGCACATAGTTTTGGTTTGCAGCTGACATTACAAGTAGAACAACTTTTATTAATGTCAGTTACTGAGAAAACTAATTAGAAGTAAATGTCATGTCAATGTAATAGTTAGTGTTGTGCTGAAGAGACAGAAATTTACTATTAAGGTGGATTTAAAATTCCATGCAAGGCTTATATAAAAGTTTGCATGGCTCAATGTTGGTGACCATACCTAAGCTGTTGTCATTAGATATAGCATTGCCCCAAATCGATCATTATCAACAGGTAAAGACAATTTTATTATTAGTTTATTAAAATGTCATTACAGGTGAATAAAATGTATATTATGATACTGGCAACAATTTTCTGATAATTTGTTTACCTCTAAAATAAATGCAATACTATCTGAACTAGTTGGGTTGAAATGAGCTGTTTAATAATTAAATTAGTATTTGAATTCCTATTTCATTACTCTTAAACAAGAGAACATTATGAATATGATGTTATACATTAGATGATATAATAGATAAACAGTTTTAAATCACCCTCTAAAATTATTTAAACTTGTGAATTATTCTTTTTAAATAGATTTATAGTTGATGATGGCTTTTTGGTGTGAAAATTTGAGAAAATAGACAAGTGGATGGAGATTAAGATAATTTTATCATTAAAAATTAATTTTACTCTATTATGACAATGTTCACTCTATTGAAAAGGTGTTTAAAACATATTTATTAAAAGTTTTCAAGTTTAATATTTAAAGTGGATTGGTCTGTAATTGGCACATTTTTCAAGTATTGATAAAAACAATAGCAATATATGAGCTGTGTGTGCCTCAGACATGTTTCATATTTATTTCTCAATTTTTTTTTTTTTTTTTTCTCAATTTTTTTTTTTTTTTTTTTTTACAGTTCCAAAAAATACTCATTATGCCATGTTCATGAACTGTCTTTTTATCATTTGCTCTCTTGGCAATGCAAATAATTATAATGTATTAGTATTTTGTAATTGGAAGTCAACATATTTATATGTTTAACAGTTTGCTTATTTAATTGTTTTTAACAATTCAAGGGTTTATACATGTTTTACTTTAATGCAATAATGTTATGAGTTGTTATGCAATTTAAACTTATTCATATTAACAAGAACTTGAACACAATTTTTGTTTGAATAATGGCAAAACAATGAATAGAAGATTTGAAGAATATTTGGCATCAGAAGCTGGTGTGGATGTCACAGATGATAGATTGCATGCAGACAATTTTCTATCTTTTTATGATGGTTTTACAACATCTTGTTTTTACAATTATTGAGAGAAAATAAACCCAATAAATTGATTAATTTTCTAACAAATCTAAAATTATGTATTGATAAATCATATGGTTATGAAAAAATGAAAGAATGAATTTACAAATCCTAATTATATGCATGAAAGAATTTCGGGCATATTATTGTATTACCCCCTCAGGTGTCCATCCGTTGGCAATTTGGTTTCCGGAGCATAACTTCAGTTTCATTTGGCCCTAAATATTCAAACTTCATAGGATGATTGTCCATATTGGGTAGAAGACCCCTACTGATTTTGGGGTCACTATTACCTCAAAACTGAAAACAGTTTCCAGAGCATAAAATTTAGGTTCCATTTGGCCCACAATATTCATTTTTAACTTTATAGGAGGATTGCTATTTGAAAGATGTACTACTTTATTAAATTTATGTAATGTCTTACAAATGCTTTATGATCTTACTGAAAAAAAACACTTTTGGGCATATAATGCTCCGCCTAGCTCAATGCTCTTGTTAAATATGACAATGTTCATCGTCATATGACACCCTATCTTAACGGCACATTATGCCTCAGAGACAAATAATTTTTTTCTTCTTTAAGAATGGACAAAGGTTAGATATAAAAGCAATTAAATGATGGTTTTAAAGCATGTTAAATCACCAGAGAAAGTTGTGCAGAATATTTAGATATTTGTTATGAATGTAGCAAAATAAATGCAAAATAGTAATTTTGAATTCCATAAAAAAATCATTAAAGATTTTCTTATTGCCAAAAAGCAACACAAGTAAAAAAGTGTTAAGATAATTGACCAATGACTAACTTTTTTGGAGCTATAACGGAACAAACACCCCCCAAAAAAAGCTTAAGGGAAATAAAAATAAGTATTTCTGATGAATAATGGGCCTTTAATTACATAGAGAGCTTAACTTCTCTGTACATGTATAATGTAATACTATTTGCCTGATTAGCACTGAATGATAGTTCAAATTAAGTCTGATTAATAATTAATAAATGCCCCTCGTAAAAAATTTCTTCACAAATGCTCCTCAATTCAATTACTTTACAATTGCCCCTGAATGGATTAATACTTTACATTATTGCCCCTTGAATAATACTTCACAAAAATTTTTTAATGCCCCTTGTAAAATATTACTTTACAAATACCCTATGTAGAATAATTCTTTACAAATAATACTTTTAAAAGACTACTTTACAGAATATAAACCCCTCAATTTATAGTTAACAATTGCCTGTCGATTAATACTTTACAAATGCCTTTCGTAAAAGTTGTATCACAAATGTGGTATACATTTTAAATACGAAAATATTTGAAAGTTCAGATATTGAAAAAGGACTTTTAATATTAACTGCTATTTATTCTAGAACATGCAAATGTAATTAATATATGTTGCTGTCTGAACTTATTTAAATATTGCGATCAATACTTTGACCTGAATACAAAATACAAGCATGCTTGAAGATTTTAACATTTTCTATAAATCTATTTTTTTTATTTTAAAGTCTTCAGGATATTTCAACTTTAAGATTTTAAGTATGAAAGGTGTAAATAAACAAGTTTTGATAGTGCAAGTCATGTAAATGACATAAGGGAAAATGCCAATCCAGCTTAGGTGATTTTGATATTTGAACATTTTGTCTTTTATATTGAATTCTCATGTATGACACTTTTTCAGCCTCCAAATGTTGAAGAATACATTAAGAATATAAAAATGTCCCACTTTTGACTTATTATGTATCCTTTTTCCTCAATTTGGAATATATAATGTGTATTATAGATGTGAACACCATTGGTCATATAATTGTAGACTGTAGACATTATCGTTTATTTAAAGTGTGACCAGACATATTAAATGTATACTTGGTGTTGGCCTATGAAATATTTGAAATCATACAGAATTTATTGTGTGGATTGCCAACCCTTTAGGCATATATAAGTAATTGGACCATAAACCCTTTAGGCATATATAAGTGTGGACCATAAACCCTTTAGGCATATATAAGTGTGGACCCTAAACCACTTTATAGGCACATATTAGTGTGGACCATGAACCCCTTTAGGCATATATTAGTGTGGACCATGAACCCCTTTATGCATATATTAGTGTGGACCATGAACCCCTTTATGTCATATATTAGTGTGGACCATGAACCCCTTTATGTCATACATTAGTGTGGACCATGTAAGCCTTTAGGCATATATTAGTGTGGACCATAAACCTCTTTAGGCAAATATTAGTGTGGACCATGAACCCCTTTATGGCATATATTAGTGTGGACCATGAACCCCTTTATGTCATACATTAGTGTGGACCATGTTACCCTTTATGCTTATATTAGTGTGGACCATGAACCCCTTTAGACATATATAAGTGTGAACCATAAACCTCTTTAGGCAAATATTAGTGTGGACCATGACCCCTTTAGACATATATAAGTGTGGACCATAAACCTCTTTAGGCAAATATTAGTGTGGACCATGAACCCTTTATGTCATACATTAGTGTGGACCATGAACCCCTTTATGTCATATATAAGTGTGGACCATGTAACCCTTTATGCATATATTAGTGTGGACCATGAACCCCTTTATGTCATACATTAGTGTGGACTGTGAACCCCTTTATGTCATATATTAGTGTGGACCATGAACCCCTTTAGGCATATATTAGTGTGGACCATGAACCCCTTTATGTCATATATTAGTGTGGACCATGAACCCCTTTATGTCATACATAAGTGTGGACCATGAACCCCTTTATGTCATATATTAGTGTGGACCATGTAACCCTTTATGCATATATTAGTGTGGACCATGAACCCCTTTATGTCATACATTATTGTGGACCATGTAACCCTTTATGCATATATTAGTGTGGACCATGAACCCCTTTTGTCATACATTATTGTGGACCATGAACCCCTTTATGTCATATATTAGTGTGGACCATGAACCCCTTTATGTCATACATAAGTGTGGACCATGAACCCCTTTATGTCATACATTAGTGTGGACCATGTAACCCTTTATGCATATATTAGTGTGGACCATAAACCTCTTTAGGCAAATATTAGTGTGGACCATGAACCCCTTTAGACATATATAAGTGTGGACCATGTAACCCTTTATGCATATATTAGTGTGGACCATGAACCCCTTTATGGCATATATTAGAATGGACCATGAACCCCTTTATGTCATACATTAGTGTGGACCATGTAAGCCTTTAGGCATATATTAGTGTGGACCATAAACCTCTTAAGGCAAATATTAGTGTGGACCATGAACCCCTTTAGACATATATAAGTGTGAACTATGAACCCCTTTAGGCATATGTTCAGTGCTCCTTCAGGCATAATTACAAAGTGCTGACTTCCTTTAGGTAAAATGGAAACCCCTTATTTAGGCAATTTATGTAAACCACTCCAAGCACGTGGTGGAATACCTTTTTAGGTATATTTTATATTAAAGTACATTTGATCAGAACAGTAAATATTTCTTTGGGAAAAAAAGAACATTAAAAAAATGCTCTCCCAACTTAATGAATGAACTCAGACATTTTACATTTAAACCTGAGTACTGTAATATTAATAGGACAGAAAAACCTTACTGTATTCAAGGTTTGTACTTAACGGGTCTGTTTGCTGATTGCCACTTGTTCCCAAACAAACAAGTGATAAATGAATATGATTAAATGTCATTTAAAGTGTGGAGAGATAAGACAATGTCGATTCTGGGAAAGAAAATGGAGATATTGATACAAATCTTAAAACATTATTTATTAGGAAACACTCAGAAATTCTGCTTTATCAGTGCAAATGGAAGGGAAGATGAAGTGCCTAGAAAAAACTCAGAAACTGTTTGTCTATGTCCATTCCCACTGCTGTATATTAACTTTTGTATAGATTTAGAAAGCTGATTATCCGCTTATCAGCAGAAAATACCATTAAAACATGTTATTTGCTTTAACAATCTATTCATACTTGTTTTAACATCAAAGGCACACAAGGAGGAAGTGATAACTTATGATAAAATTATTGTCAATTGTGATTATATCATGAAATTGTACAAATTCTTGCAACCACTTAATGTAACTGGTATTATATATATGATACAAGAAGTTGTTCTGCAGTTAGTTGTACTCAGTTTGGATTGTTGACAATTCAACAAGACATTTTTAATTGGATCTACAACAAACTATGTCTGACAAGCTTGAATACTGAGGTCATAGCTGACAGGGCATTAAATACATCTTTGTGCTTCTGTAGATATTAGTGGATGAAAAAATAACACAGGCATATTAACCCTATATTGCATTTAAATATCATGTCATTAAAAAAAATTGGGTGAGGGGTTACATGTAGCACCAACAAGGTATAGGTCAAATGATTACTTTCCAGCTAATAATTGGTTGTAACAAATAAGGTGCCCCGCCATGCATTATTTCAGACACAAGCCCAAACGCGTGTAAAACCACCAACATTCCATAAGCAGAGTAGTTGGATAGAAAAGAATATTCAACATATTGACTTTTCATATTGCCAGTTAGAAGTTCAGCATGTAATGACCAGTAAAATGTGTCAATGTGGCAGTTTAATCCAAACATTAACAAACAAACAAAATCAAACTTACATGTTCTAGAACTGTTACAATGAAGTTTGATATATACTCATCTGTTATAACAATTTACTAGATTTATTTAATCCTTAGCTTGCTTACAGCAGCTGAATATATGAGCAGCGTCACGACAAAACCAACATAATGGGTTTGCGACCAGCATGGATCAAGACCAGCCTGCCCGTCCATGCAGTCTGATCAGGATCCACGCTGTTCGCTATCAGTTTCTCATACTTGTTATAGGGTTTGTAAGCAAACAGCATGGATCCTGATCAGACTGCGCAAATGCGCAGACTGGTCTGGATCCATGCTGGTCGCAAACCCATTATGTTCAGGTTTTGTCGTGATGTAGCTCATATATCATTCATTGGAAGGCGACTTCTTTGCCTTAGTCGCCCCCTAGCTCAAACCTTTAAAGACATCATTTTCATGAATCCTGCTGCCTTGCATTTCTCTTAAAACTTATTATACCCCCGCACAACAAAGTTGTAAGGGGGGTATACTGGAATCAGCTTGTCCGTCCGGCTGTCCGGCCGTCCGTCGGTTTTTTTCTTGTCCGCCAAATAACTTAAGATTCCTTTGACCCTTAGTCTTCATATTTGGCATGGAGGTTAATCATGATAAATAGATGACCCCTATTGATTTTGAGGTCACCAGGTCAAAGGTCAAGGTCACAGGGGCCTTGACTTCAAAAACCTTGTCCGCCCAATAACTTAAGATTCCTTTGACCCACAGTCTTCATATTTGGCATGGAGGTTAGTCATGATTAGTAGATGACCCCTATTGATTTTGAGGTCACCAGGTCAAAGGTCAAGGTCACAGGGGCCTTGACTTCAAAAAGCTTGTCCGCCCTATAACTTAAGATTCCTTTGACCCACAGTCTTCATATTTGGCATGGAGGCTAGTCATGATAAGTAGATGACCCCTATTGACTTTGAGGTCAAAGGTCAAGGTCACAGGGGCCTTGACTTCAAAAAGCTTGTCCGCCCTATAACTTAAGATTCCTTTGACCCACAGTCTTCATATTTGGCATGGAGGCTAGTCATGATAAATAGATGACCCCTATTGACTTTGAGGTCACCAGGTCAAAGGTCAAGGTCACAGGGGCCTTTACTTCAAAAAGCTTGTCTGCCCAATAACTTAAGATTCCTTTGACCCACAGTCTTCATATTTGGCATGGAGGTTAGTCATGATTAGTAGATGACCCCTATTGATTTTGAGGTCACCAGGTCAAAGGTCAAGGTCACAGGGGCCTTGACTTCAAAAAGCTTGTCCGCCCTATAACTTAAGATTCCTTTGACCCACAGTCTTCATATTTGGCATGGAGGCTAGTCATGATAAGTAGATGACCCCTATTGACTTTGAGGTCAAAGGTCAAGGTCACAGGGGCCTTGACTTCAAAAAGCTTGTCCGCCCTATAACTTAAGATTCCTTTGACCCACAGTCTTCATATTTGGCATGGAGGCTAGTCATGATAAATAGATGACCCCTATTGACTTTGAGGTCACCAGGTCAAAGGTCAAGGTCACAGGGGCCTTTACTTCAAAAAGCTTGTCCGCCCAATAACTTAAGATTCCTTTGACCCACAGTCTTCATATTTGGCATGGAGGTTAGTCATGATTAGTAGATGACCCCTATTGACTTTGAGGTCACCAGGTCAAAGGTCAAGGTCACAGGGACCTTGACTTCAAAAAGCTTGTCCGCCCTATAACTTGAGATTCCTTCGACCCACACTCTTCTATATTTGGAATGGAGGTTAGTCATGATTAGTAGATGACCCCTATTGATTTTGAGGTCACCAGGTCAAAGGTCAAGGTCACAGGGACTTTGACTTCAAAAAGTTTGTCTGCCCAATAACTTAAGATTCCTTTGACCCACAGTCTTCATATTTGGCATGGATGTTGATCATGTTTAGTAGATGACCCCTTTTGATTTTCAGGTCACTGGATCAAAGGTCAAGATCATAGGGACTTTGACTTCAAAAAGTTTGTCCACCCATTAACTTACGATTCTTTTGACCTACAGTCTTCATATTTTAGCATGGATGTTGATCATGACTATAAGGTGACCCCTATTTATTTTGAGGTCACTGGGTCAAAGGTCAAGGTCACAGGGACCTTGACAAAAAAAAAGCTTTTCTTCTCAATTGCTAAAGAATGTCCTGTCCGCAATGTATTGATTTTGACATTTTCACATTTGAAGCATGTAGAATACATAACTTAGCAATGCACTGGCTTAGTAACCTCAGATTTGGCAGGGAGGTTGTTCTTGAGCTCTAAATGGCCACTGTTGATTCTGACAAAGTGGTATGCGGGGGTATTCACGCCATGATAGTGGCAGTTCTAGTTATGTTGCTGGCTAATAATTATGCATCACTATAAAATGACAACTCAAGTAAGATTATATATAATGTTGGAATGCCCAATTTGTTTTTGGGGAACACTTTGGGAGAAAAAGAAAGAGGAAAATTAAACACAAATGGTTATTATATTTATATCAAGTAACACAAAATGCATTATTAGAAGATTGCCAGATTCTTCATAGATATTTAATGATCGTAGATTAAAATACCTGTAATGAATTCGGCAGAATTTCTTATAATTATATGGGAATTTAAATGGAAAAAAGCAGTCATTTATTAGTTACTTTGAGGAAATCAGGAAATGAGTTTTGAGATTGTAATAAAGATGATCTTTTGTTTTTGAATTTCTTTGAACAAGATTGTTTTTCAGATCCTTGCATAATGGCAGAGCTTGCAGGCACATTCTATGAGTACAAAGTAATATAAATATTTGCACACCTTTCTATTCTTCACATTAATTGTTATGCATGCATATCATTTGAAAAAACAAACAAATAATTTTTCATTCCAAAGTGTAAACATCTTTTATACAAACCATTAAAACTAATGCTCATCATCATGATTTTTACCCATTACTCTTTCAGATTCAGTACCCATTACTCTTTCAGAATCAGTACCTCTTAAACCCTGTACACATTGAAACATTGTATTCTAAGTAACTTTGATACTTTGATAACAATTTGCAAGATCGGAAAAGCCATATTGTTATGTATTCTTGTTTGCACTCTTTAATGTATTTACATAATTATGTTTGGTCTTTTTACCCATGCCACTTGACTGAACCATATGGGTGAGATCGCACTTAATTTATAAATGAAATTCAGGGTTTCTAGGTTAATTTTTTCTACAATTATATAAATGTATGAGTTTGTATGTGTAGAATTACTCACATATCACAGTATCCTATAAGGAGAAAGTGAAGTGGTTTGAGGATAAGATCAGGTAACTCCCACACTAAGATAAGACCTTTGCTTTGGCCCTGGTGGCTGATATTTGCTGGACAGTTATTTATGTATTACTGGGCACCAAGTGGTGGGATTGCTCAGTGTAAAGTATTTAATGTTTTGAGGTGAAGAAAAATTGAAATGACATCATGGGGTGGATTTCTGCTAAGTATATGTAATGTAGTGTTTTAAAGGTAAAATCGCAATGGAGTTTGAATTGTACCATGTACACTATTGCATGATGTTTGGTGTAAAAAATTGTGAAACAGCATATATTTTGATTGTCCAAAAAAAACAAGTAAAAATTCAAAAACAGACAAAGTTACAGCTTGTTGCATCTTCAATCTTTTTCACAGATCATACAAACACATGAAAAAAAAGATGTACAATAGCCAGAATCTTTTTCCATACAAACACATTAAAAAGATATACAAAAGCACCAATTTGTTTCCAATCAAGTTCTCAATATGCAGACATTGCATGCAGACAGATGGTTTGTGAATGAAACCATTGTTTACTACATGACTGTATATATAAGAGATCATAGTTACCTTATGTGTTTGTACTGCTTTTAAAGTACTATAAAAAATTCTCAATGAAAATATTTCAGATACAATTGCTTATAATAATGAATATTGGGAAATCTTCTAATGTTTGGCTGATTCTTGAGTTTGGCAGAAAAGTAAAGATCAAGACCTGATTCTGAGTGTTATGTAACATTATTATTATTTTTTTATGATTTTGAGTGCGCCTGTCATTCTGGTACATGCCAATTCTAGGGGTTTAAATACCTGTTAGATCATTTTTATAAATATCTACCCCTCTTTAAAGTATCAACTTTTCAAAATGCTATTTACTATACATATATCAATTTAACTTCTGACTGGCAATATTAAATGGGCATTTAAATTTCCCTAATGGAATTCTATAACAGGTTACAATATGATATTTGTAAAGTTATTTAGAGATATTATAATTTAGTTGTAGTTCCTATTATTTCAGTTCCGCCTATAAAAATTGCCTATAAAATTATACATAGATCATAAAACAGTGAGGGAAATTCATTAAAGAAGAAACAGAGGCTATCAAAAACTAATACCAGTTCAGAGTGGTTTACATTATTATATAAGATTGATTAGTTTTGGTTTTCTGACATTTATTGAAGCTTCTAAGAGTTCATGGTTAATATTTTTATTGCGTAATAACTCACAGGTAAAAATGCCACTCAGATAATGTTATAGTAAATTCTTTGATAATCAAAGTACTGAAAGCACTTGTAATTTCAGACATAGATTTTATGTGTGGAGGGAAATATCTATCATTTCGTTACCAAAATACTGACAGCACTTGTAGAATTCAGCTCTAATGACATTATAGATTTCACATATGGAGCGTAATATCTATTGTTTGTTGTAAAAGTTCTGAAAGCACTTGTAAAATTCAGCTCTGAATTGAGACATAGATATTTGTGCCCTTATATCCATTGATCAAGTCAATAGATTTATTATCAATATTTAATAGTTATTTTATTCATGAAAAAAAAAAACTCATTTTCTTTTAATTCTAAATTTGAATATTGAATGCATTTATAGTAGCAATATTTAGAAATTACATTTTCATCTAATTTTAGATGTCTAGTTAAACAGTGATATTAAAGCCATTTTGTGTTAAATTGTTTTTTTTTTTTTAATAAATTTTTGATTTTAATAAGTATATGAGTTTTTAGATTCATTCAGACTTAGTATAATAATTTTCATGAAAGTCAAGTTCACAGATTCATTTAGAACTATGATTTCAATTAACAAATAAAAAAGTTTCATTCAGAACTATAAGTTTCATGTAAGTGGATAATAAATCATTTATTTAGAACAGCAATCAAGCAAATAATAGTTTTTATTTTAATCAATTTATTTGCATTCCCCTATTTTCAACATATGTGCCAGGAACATTAAATTGCATTATTCTCAAATAATGTCTATTCAAGAAATAGAAAAGATTTCCTATGAAATACCTTCTATGTTATTTAGCGTAAAATTAGTTGTTGTAAAAGATAATTAAAATCACTTATCTCTTGATATTACTTTGGAGAGAAAATTGAGCGGCGTCATGACAAAACCAACATAGTGGGTTTGCAACCAGCATGGATCCAGACCAGCCTGTGCATCAGCACAGTCTGGTCAGGATCCATGCTGTTCGCTATCAGTTTCTCTACTTGTATAGGGTTTGTAAGCGAACAGCATGGATCCTGATCAGACAGCGCTGATGCTCAGGCTGGTCTGGATCCATGCTGGTTGCAAACCTTCTATGTTGGTTTTGTCGTGACGTGGCTCAATTTAAATTCTCTTACTGAGATTCATGTCATTTGCTTTTAGTGAGAATAATTAATAGGAGACTTCATTTTGTGGGTTTTTTCATTAGACATTGAAAGATATCAGTGAGATATAAATAATCTCACACAGTTTCAAGTGAGATATATGAAATTTGAACAAAAATCATCAGATACTTGATTTTTATTTCATGATATATCACTGAAGTTTTATTTTGAGCTTAAACTAAACCAGATTTCAAATGTTTTTTTCAAAAGTTCCATCCCCAGTTTTTGTGAAAAGCTGGTAAGTGAAAATTCAAGTTTGCATTTTAGTAGTGTTGATGTTGTTAGTTTTCAATCGGGATCATGGCAGTAAGCCACATTGAATTAACCAGAGCACAGTTCAGCTTAAAGGAACTCCACTGAGATTTTTTTTGACATGACGGGACTGGAAATATTTGTTCAAAAATAATGTTCCATTTCATGCAAGTCTAGACCAATAACATGTCTGCCAAATTTCAGATCATTTGCTCACTTCTTTTTTTTCCAGAATATTTATTAAAATTGTGAGAAATGACCTAAAATTGAAAAGCATTGCAACACTTTTCACTAAAATCAGGCTAAGAATAGCACAAAAATTTGATTTCATTTTATTTCTAAGTATGTTTCTTAATAACCTTTTGATAATCTTTCTGTTTCAAGTGCCCCAGCTGATCTATTAAAGAAATTCAAACTTTATGTTTTTAGGCTTTTAGAATTCAGTGGAGTTCCTTTCATCAATGGGATGATCTCTTTTAGTAGCTTACAGTAGCTTGACTGTTTAGCTCTCAAGTTTACAAATATCAATTGCTGCTCCCTGAAATTTAGATTTAGGGGAGTATCAAGTATTAAGGGAGTGACAATAAGGAGGTGGGTGTGATATTGAGGAGAAATATAATAAATTTGCATAAACAAAATTAATAAATACATAAATATGTGGTTCCTATCTTTTTGATTGAGATGCCACCTTTGAAAGTATATTGTTCCACTTAGGGTTATAGAGAACTCTTTTAAGTACTTTAATGCTTTTTAAGCTATATAGTCCCTCATTATTTGCTAGTATATCTAAGATATTGGAATTCATCAATGAGATATATTCTGATATAACCCACTGCATGATTACAACATTACGGTGGAATCTTATATAAAAAATAAATCAATATCAAATGAAACTTAATTTTTCATAAAAAAATTTCAAAAATTAATTGTAAAAAAAAAAAGATAATTTTATGAATATTTTATGTTGTTTATGTTGTACTAGACTGTGATAATGTTATAGAAGTTAAACTCAAAGCTAATAAATTGAATGTAACATGTGCAATACTTTTTTTAAAGTGAACAAACATTTCATTACAAATAGTAATACTGTAAGTCATTAATAAATTGTGACAGTTGCCAATTTTTCTGTCTTTGCCTGGAGCCAAACCAACTTTATATTGTGGTGTTGTCTGTGCAGTCTGATTTGCAGCAATTGTTTACTAGTATTTTTACTGAGAATAAAGCAAATCCAGACATACATTGACCATTATACAATCGTCTAGCTGCTAAATTTAAGCATCCTTACCCCAACCACACCAACTTTTTGAAATGGGCTTGTCCATCTTTCAAACTGGACAAAACCATTCATCATTTTGAGGGAAAATTATCAAAAATAGGTAATGAAAAGTGAACATCCTAGACCATGATCAGACGTCACACTGATGTGCTGGCTAATCTTGGTCTGTTCTGGTTGCATGAGTAAAATCACAACCAGCAGACAAAGGGTGGAAAAAGATATTCCCTTAAATTCATAATGGACTATTCTAAATTTACAGCAAGGCATATTTAAGTCCATCATACAAAGTATGGAGGATAATGGACTATTCTAAATTTACAGCAAGGCATATTTAAGTCCATCATACAAAGTATGGAGGATAATGGACTATTCTAAATTTACAGCAAGGCATTAGTCCATCATACAAAGTATGGAGGATATTGGACTATTCTAAATTTACAGCAAGGCATTAGTCCATTATACAAAGTGTGGAGGAAAGAGGCTTAATTAAATGTTCACTTTGGACTCATCATGTCTGTTACCATTTGATACATGATTTTTCATGATCATCCCATACAGGAATTAACTCATTTAGATTCATGGTCACAGATTTCCCGCTATTTATTATTTCCTCCTCATTCATCATCCTTGAGTATTGTATTCATTGCAATGCGAAATGAATATACATTTACAAACTCTGAAAGCAACAACCTCCGGAATGCTCCGCATCACAAAGTAGTTCCTTAGTCCTGCTTTTATACTTTCTAGGGACCAGACTGAAGTTTTCTTTGACATGACAGGATACAATTGCATGTAATTGTCCATTTTAAATATCCCATTAACTGTTGATGTATGAAAGAATTTTTAAGGACCTCAGTGCAGCAAGATACAATGTTGCGAAACCTTCAAGTTGGTTTTCAAAGTAATATTCTAACGCTTTGATAATTTTAAAGTTTTAATCGCCCCCTGCTCCCTTTTTGGGGGACGGTGTGGGGGATTGAGATAAACCACAGATTTCTAAGAGAAAATATTTCTAAGAATTAGAAATAATTTGTGGGATTTAAGTGGAATGGTTTAAAAGAGCTAGCCAATTTGTCTGCTTGTTTTTGGGGTCAGAACTGCTTTAAAAAAATGCAAAATAATATTGGAGTTAGAAATTTATCAGAATTGGAATAAATATTGGCCATCTGAGAAACTATGGATTTTCCGGAAAAAAAATTCTTATTTTATGAATATTGCTTAATATGCTAGTTTGATATATTCATGTTACAGACTGAGAAAAATTATCAGAACAAAATATTTGAAAGAGTATTCAAATATTTTTGTAGTAATGAAATGTATGCAGAATGTTTTAAAATCTCTGAGCAGCTGTTTTTCCCAATTCTTGATTTGTGATAATTACTAATCTTATCTCGATTTGCAAAATTTACTTATAACCTTGATTTGTGATATTTAATAATAACCTCGATTTGTAATATTTACTTATAACCACGATTTGTGATATTTACTTATAACTTTACATATAACCTCTATTTGTGATATTTACTTATAACCTCTATTTGTGGTATTTACTTATAACTTCTATTTGTGATATTAGTATTTATAACCTCAATTTGTGATATTTATTAATTCTTATCTTGATTACTTTCCTATCCGTCGATTGGCATTTATTTTATTTGATTAGGATACACAAAAATAATTCTAATATTTGTAAGATCTGTATTTTTTTGTGTTACATTTGTGTATGAAGATTTGATATATATTATTAATAATTTTTGTTTAATTATTGATAAACAATTTTAAATACAAAATCAATAACATTTATTGCCCACATTCATGGTGTTTTTGTCTTGTTTTATTACTGCTGACTTGAATAATATTTTGTTTCTGAAACAAAACAGTGAAAAAAAAATGTGATCCTGTATTTGAAAATGACAGGAATTTCATTTGTTTCTGTCAAGTTTGAAGTATAATCTTAAAATCCTGTCTCTTCAGAGAAAAATTCAGACATCACCCTAGCACCCTTGAGGCCTTCTTTACAACTTTCAAGTTTATTGAAATATAATGAAATGATTGTAATCTGCTGGATGCCACAATGTAACTGTGTTACTTAAAGATTTTAAAGAGACTCCACTGAGGTTTTTTTTTTAATGGCAGGATTAGAAATATTTTTCCGAGACTTTTTATACCATTTGATTTAAATCTTTATCAACAAATTGTGTGCAAAATTGCAAAATTTCAGTTGATTGGCTCGCTTTATTTTTTCCCAAAATCATTTTAAATCATTTTTTGTGTGCAAAATGACATAAAATGGAAAACGTTTAAAATGTGGCTAAGAATCATGCTCAAAATCAATTTTCAAGTTAATGTATATTTATTTCTTGTTTTATTTTTCATATTTTTTTCTGTTTTAACTGCCCCTGTTTATCTATAAAAGATTTTCAAATATTCATGTAATTAGGCTGTTGTACCACAGTGGAGCTTTAAGGAATTGCAGAAAAACTTGCTTTTATGCTTTGTAATTTCCTCTAATAATGTTGAATAATTTGATGCTATCTCAGAAATGAAAATGAGATTATCTTTCTACAGAAAGATCATCTTTTAGGAAAAGATTCTTATTTCTGATATAAGTATGTAATTAAAAGTTCAAAGGATATAGCGTTAAATTAGTATTCTTAATGTTTTGGCTTTTGAGCGATCTGAGATGAGGCAAATTTTTTATGTATCCTAAAATTTCCTTTATAAGAGGTGAAATATGTTAACTTGCAGTTAGAAAAAGTGAGTATAAAGTTCACAATTTGAACTCTCAGTCCAGACTGTATGTGGTTGTAGTATGAGTCTGACAAAACGTATCAATAAAAATACGCTGTTGAAAAATAATTTATTGTTTTTTCATTAACTTTTTTTTTAAGTTGACAGGGTTTTATTTTTGTTTGTTTTGTTTTATAACAAAATACTGAAATATCTTATTTCGGAAAAGTAATGCAATTGTCTTTTATAATAGAGGGTATAGTATCATGGATGATCGTTAATCATATTATGATGAATGTATTTTAACTCACCTTTAAAACTATTTCCAAAATAGTCCGGTAATTATTCGTGAAGAAATCAGTCACAGAAATCAGTCTTCAATTTTCTCCAAAGAACTCTGGAAAATTTTAACGTAATTTATGTCGTTAAAACAACATTTTCAGTAACTCCATCAGATGTGAAAATACACAACAACTTTTCAATTAAATTCACATTGCTTTGAATCTGTAAAACGTCTTTGAAATTGCTAATGACAATTATTTCCTGTTTTGTTCTTTCATGCGGACAGGTAAAAAACAACAACTTTCAATCTAGTCTTTTCCGATGTTTTCTTTTCACTTACTTTGTTTGAACTGTTTAATCATGCTCTTTAATTGGCATTTTCAAAAGTTTAATTGTTTTCAAATTTCTCAGGAAATTGATAATAAACAAAGTTGCAAGAATAAAACAAAAATATTGGTATACACTGCTTAAGATGTTGTTTTTTTAATCCAATGGCTGTTTATTTAAAAATAGAAAAATGAACAATATTAAAATTGTTGTTTTTTTTTTAATATAAATTGAAGAAAGAAAAAATACTTTTCTCAAATTTACTGTTTCAACATATTTCCATCACAGTAACTAAGTATGAAATGTAATAGATTTTCCTATTTCCCATGTTAAATGTTTTTCGGTAATGAAATCATGTCCAGTTAAAGCCGCCTATTCCCGATGGGTAACGCTCGGACAATAGCTAACATAGAATACACTGATCTATGAGCAAATAAGGAAGCGACGAAATAATTACAATCAGGTGACAAGAGATTTTCTAATACCCTATAGATACACGATCAGTCTGTCGGAATAAATTCCCCGTTAGTTATTTCAACCACTACAGTCAGCTGTGAGCAGTTCTCCAATACTAAACTCGCATTACGCAATATTGTTGTATAGCTCTGTGGAATAACATTCAGCTAGTTATTACAAAGTTTTGTAGGCTACTCATACTTCATACAGCCCAACAAGATGTTTAATATCTGAAATGTGCAGATGTTTTATTTATTATATATTTCTTATGTATCTTTTTGTACATGTTTTTTTTTGTGTTGTTTTTTGTTTTGTATTTTTGTTGTTTTGTTTTTTGCTGCTTTATTTATGATATCTGTATATTTTTGATGTATCTTTTTATATTTTCTTTTGTGTTTTTTTTTTTCTCTGTTTCCATTTTCTTTATTCATTTTAATACATTACTTGTACATCATGTATATGTTTTGTTTGTATAATTATGTATTGGATTTTATCATTTTCTTTCTTTTCATTTTCTTTCTTTGTTAAATTTCTCTGTTATTTGCATATTTTTCTTTCTTTTTAAACAGTTTTGTACTCCTAATTTAAATGTATTGATTTTTGGTAATTAATGATACACACTCAAGATTTTTTCTAATCCAGCCCCTATAAACAAAACCCCTCAATTCCCTAAACCCCCTTCCACCCCCACAATACGAGTAGCAATTAAAAGATGGCATAAATTAATCTACAAACAGTGTTCTACTTAATATAAATCATTAATATTTAACTGTATAAGTTATACCAGTGGAGTGGCAGCTGTGGGGATGGGGATGGCAGTGAATATTTAATTGATTAAGAAACAAATTAATATTAATTATATATTTCATCAATCATTAATGTTAGATACTTTTAATCACAGCAATTTTGTAGTTGAATTTTAATTAAATTTTTAAAGTTAATGATAGAGCTATGAGAATTTGTGTAACATCATCTCTTCAAATGTAGGTTGTTTTTTACAACATGCAGTGTGGTTATTTAAATATACTTATGCTTATACTGTGATAATTAGCATTTCATAAAGAGGAATCAATTTATTACTTTGGATGAGATTTTAATCAGCGGGAATCATTTGATTTTTTGGTGATTTTATTAAATGCTTATTATACATATTATGGAATAAGTAGGTTTTTTGTATGCCCTGGTTTTTTTTTTTTGTCCATCCCAATATTTTATCTCCTATTTTATCACTTTTTGCATTATTTTCCTTTGCGTGAAGACTTAGGATATATCCTGTATATTAGATGGAAAATCCCATATGATTTTATTGTGGTGAAGACATATGTTCATACTTTTTGTCCTTTGATGTAGGGAATTATAAAAAATAGAATAAGACTCTTCATTCAAGGACGGGATCATTTGATTAGATTATAACGAAGCCTGGAAAACAATATTGAATTTTTGGTTAACATTAGACTTTTTTTCTTGAATTAACACACTTATAAATTGTAAGCTTTGTATCTTAGAAGGAGGGTATACTGAAATCAGGTTGTCAATTCTATCGTCTGTCGGTTTTTTCTTGTCCAAGTGCCCAATAACTTCATATCTTCATATTTGGTATTGAGATTGGTCATGATTAGTAAATGACCCCTATTTATTTTGAGGTCACAGGTCAAGGTCACATTGGCCTTGACTTAAAAGGCTTGTCCATCCAATAGCTTAAGATTCCTTTTACCAACAATCTTCATATTTGGCATAGACATTGATCATGACTCCTATTGCTTTTGAGGTCACTGGGTCAAAGTTTAAGGTCACAGGGGTGTTGATTTAGAATGCTTTGGTCAAAAGTCTTCATATTTGGTATTGAGTTTTGTTATGACTAGTACATGACCCATATTGATTTCGAGGTCAGAAGGACCATCACTAAAATGAGCTTGTCCACCCAATAATTTAAGATTCTTTGAACCACAGTCTTCATATCATGACCATTAGATGACCCTTATTGCTTTTTCAAAGGTCAAAGTGGCCTCGAGTTTAAAAGGCTTGTCCGCCAAAAAAACTCAGATTCATTTGACCCACCGCCTTCATATTTGGCATGGAGGTTGGTCATGACCATCTAGTGTCCCCTTATGATTTTGAGGTCACTGGGTCAAAGGTCAAGGTCACAGGGGCCTTAATTTCAAAAGGCTTGTCAGCTCATTTGCTTAAGAATACTATATTCTTCATATTTAGTATTGATGTTGGTTATGACTAGTAGATGACCACTATTGATTTTGAGGTCACTGGGATATTGGTCAGGTCATAGGGGCTTTGACTTTATAAAGTGTGTTTGCCAAATAACTTAAGAATACTTTACTCACAGATTTCATTTTTGTCATGGAGGTTGATCATGACTAGTAGGTGACCCCTTTTGATTTTTAAGTTTTGAGGTCAGTACATCAAAGGTAAAGGTCACTTCGATCTTTGCCACTAAAACATGTAAAATGCATAACTTAGCAATGCACTAGATTGTTCTTGAGCTCTAAATGACCACTGTTGAATCTGACAAAATGGTAGGGGGGTATTCAGGCCATGACAGTGGCAGCTCTAGTTTTCGCTGAATGCTTATAAATGTTTTACATTAAAACTTTAAATAACTCTCAAATCACTCTTTAAATAACTCTCAAATCACTCTAACTTGTTTCATTTATAGGCAAGAGTGCATTTTGATTGTCATCATAAGATTTTAAAATGATAAAGTCCCTTTCTATACAGAGTTTTAGCTTGACTTTTTAAAGCAAAACAAAACTAGAGGTACGTGTATTGTTACAGTCACATTGGCATTGCCGTTGCCGTCCGCAAACTTGTACCTTGATCATAACTTTGTAAGTTCTTGGTGTATTGTCTTTATACTTGGCTAAATAAGACCTTTTCATAGACCAGACTAACCTTGACCTTCGTTCACAAATGACCTTGAAAAATTTATGGTTAAGTGTCTATATTTCGCTTGTTTTTTGCTCTTTTTTGCTATTAGTGGCTATAACTTTGTTATTTTTGAATGGATTGTCTTCAAACTTGAACATAATAATCTTAACTAGGGAGACTTTGACCTTCATAAGAGGTTTCTCTAGGTACATGTTTTTTTTATTCCACCTCATATTTTGTCTTTAAATTCTTAATTTTTTTTTTGCTACCAAACATAAAATTTATGTTTATTGCTTTAACTGTATATTATTTTTAATAAAAATGCTATTTTTATATTTTATAATATTTTTGCTGTATAATTAGGAATCAGGTGTGCAGTTTTTTAATTTTAAATTTGTGATTTATGTAAGATGGTTATGTGGCTGTGTTATAAACATTTGCCATACAACATCTCCTAACAGCTTAGGTTAATGAAAAATAGTGGTCAAGATGTCTGCATCAATCCAGGGAACATTTGAGCCGCGTCACGACAAAACCAACATAATGGGTTTGCGGCCAGCATGCATCCAGACCAGCCTGCGCATCCGCCCAGTCTCTCTTGAGAAGAAAATCACAACTTTAAGATTATTGAAGCAATGTTAGTTCTGAAAGAAAAAATCCCTATTCTTTTACCAATTATGTCACTCAGAATTCAAAGAAATAACATTAAAATGATAAATTGAAAATAAAAAAATCTTCTGCAATCAGCACTCAGAAAAACTTCTTTGCACAATAATAATTCACTATTAAAAAGAAATGTTGAACAAACTGTTCTCATGAAATAAGAGAATTATTTACACATGCAATCATTACATTTATGACAAGCTAGTAATGATTACTGGCTTCAAATCATTTGCGCAACACCACCTATTTCATTAGGCTCCCACTTGTCATAAAACAGTGAGTTTTTAAAATCAGGAAGCTCACTTTCAACAGGTAGTTGGTCATATTCAACATGAGACTTGGAAAACTTCTTTATATTGACAAAATGTAGTTGTTAGACAAGTGAAATAATTTGGAAAGCTATATTTTTGGAGTTATGCCCCTTTTAACTTGGAATTTTTGAAACAGATTAGTATTAACAAAGAGATGCTTTATTTGTAGATTTTTAAACTGGTTGATAACTCTTAGATTCGTAGATTGTCACATTTGGCAAAAAGTAAAATGCAATTAATGGAGGGGATAATAGTTATGCAAAATAATCTTACAGCACAAGAGATCTCAAATTCATAGATTTACCTATGTACAAAAATCTGGAAAATTAGTTCCCCACAAATATTAAAGATTTTACAGTATAAAGCTTACAGCAGCATAATTATAACAATAACTTCATATTTTCTGATCACAGATCAGGAAATACAATGCTGACATTCAATATACCTATGCAGAAAACCTTTGAAAATTAGTTCTCAACAAATGTTAATGATTTTACAGTATATAGCTAGTAGCAGCATAATTATAACAACTACATTTAAGTTTTTTTTATAAAAGCCTACCGAAAGTTTCCTTTTTTGTAGGTGTTCATTAGCAATGAAATCTGGCAGTTAGCTGGTGGTCTATCTAGCTTTAATTAATTTCAGCTGACCACCTTATTAATCACTGGCCTGTCTCGTAGAAACGTTATTAGCAATAGTTGTCAGTCTTGTGTGAAATAGTTTTCCTAATTTGAACATTTCTCTTTGTCAACTTTTCTCTTTTTTTTTTGCCACAGTATTTTTTTTGCTACAGTATTCTCATGTAATATGTGAACTAAATTGGAGAGGATCGAAAGGAATTTCTTGATTTTAAAAGCTAGTGAAATTTAGAGATATTAAAGATAATTAGGTTATATGGATTAAGGTAATGAAAAATACCATTTTACACATGTATTATGTAATGGGTAGTAATTCAATTTTGACTGCAGTCTTAAAAGTGAAAAAAAAGTTCAATCAGAGAATGTTGTCTTATATAGAGTTTGGTCAAATGGAACAGATATGCAGGCTGACTCCTGTTAAGTATTGCTCAGTGCCCTTAATATTTCAAATGAAGCTAGCTCTTAAAGGGTAAAAAACCCAACAAGTCTTAACTTTGAAACAAAACATAAACTGAATGTCCAAGTTACAACCTTGACATTATTCATGTGATATAAAACGTGAGGAAAATAAAGGAAATGTCTGTACAGCTTGTCCGACAACAAGTATAAACTTGACACCATGGCATAATGATTGCACCAGTGAACTTCTTTTTCTCCTATATTTACAACAATAATTGATTGCTTGTCAATTTCAATCAATCATTTTCTTATTCATACCATGAGGAAACAGGATATAGTGAGCTTTTGTAATCTTTAATGTCATATCTATGTAATCTAATTTGGTCTTTGTCCTAAATCGAGTTTTGATAACCCCTTTTGTTGGATGTATGAAAAATATATTATTTTCTCTTCAATCAGAATTTGCAGTAAGAGTTGTCATGAAAAGAAGGTTTAATAATTTAGATGTTGAATAAATTTTTCAGATAATACAAAATTTTAGAAATTCTTTTAGTGGAGCAGTCAAGTTCAGTGCTTATGTCATCTGCTTGGATTGTTGATTCAAGCAAAGTCTTTCTTGGATCACACAAACATTACATAACATTGGTGGATCAACTCAGGAGCTTGCCTTAAATGATGCTCGGCTAACTGAACGAACTTAATATAAAAAAAATTCTATAGTTTTCTTACAATGCTATCAGAGTTATTGTAGTAAAGGTTTAATAGGATAGTGGATAGCTATATTATATTGCATTTTGATTTTGGTTTATGCCATGTCAGACCTTTCCTTAAAGCATAATTATTTTGGGGTCTTTATAAAAGCTAAAAGGTTATGAAAAAGCAAACTCATTTTAACTGTATATATTATGTGATTTTATGTTTTCAATCTTTCACCCATAAAATCTTTAGCCAGCATAAAAACATCAAGGCAGGAAATAGTATGCGAAAAGTCATCACAGTTTGGTATCTTGTTTTTTGCCTTCTGTTTAACTTGTCTGTGCACACCTTAAAAGATAAAGAAAAAAACAAACCCCAACAAACAGTGAATTTGCAGTGCAATTTCCAATTTTTACCTCACCCCTCCATCAAAACACTTAAAATATTGGTAACAAATACTCAGGTTTACATTTATCATTGAATATCTATGATCCAAGTTTTCTTGATTCTTTGCCTCTAAAGCTGCCAGATTTATTACACCACAAATATTTCAATAAGTTAATTTAATCAGGTTAATTAGGCTGTCTATAGAAATAGAATAAAAATGGGTTAATGATGGAATAAAGTACTCTGTCCGTGAGAGAGGGAGGGGTTCCTAGAAGTAAATGGGATGTTTTCCAATGATTTATATTGTTGAAAATGATTATCAAACTTAAAGTGGATGAAGTTGGTCCACTATAGAGATATTATTAGACAGAAACAAGACTGGAGGTTTTTTAAGTGTAAATATCATTCCTCCAAAATAGAGGCTTTCTTTAGTGTAAATTTTGTTCCTCCAAAATGGAGGTTTTCTTTAGTGTAAATTTCTTTCCTCGAAAGTGGAGGTTTTCTTTAGTGTAAATTTCATTTCTCCAAAATGGAGGTTTTCTTAAGAGTAAATTTTATTACTCCAAAATGGAGGCTTTTGTTAGTATAAATTTCATTCCTCCATAATGGCGGTTTCTTTGGTGTAAATTTCATAGCTTTAGTGTAAATTTTATTCCTCTATAATGGAGGTTTCTTTGGTGTAAGTTTCATTGCTCCAAAATCAGTCTGACATTATCATGCAGTAGAACTTCTTTGTTTCAAACTTAAAGTAGTCTATTTTCTTCATGTGTTAAAGTGTAAAAAGAAAGTCCCAAATTTATCCCTGTAATCTATATATATATTTAGATTTATCATGGTTTGATTAAATGGGTTTTATTTGCTAAAAGTATATGTTTAGAACTTGTACAGAATTATTATATGGTCCCAAAGTTTCACTTTGTTTCAGTCTTTATTGCAGAGTTTCCATTAAACACAACTGAATTGTAAAAATTCAGGGAAAACATGTAGATTTTTTGATAAATTTGTATAATCACATGATGTTATGAAGTCTGGAAATTTATCAGAAGAAATGGGTATTATAGAATTAACACAATCACATAAGAATTAATAGTATATTGAATACCATAAATGACCTAAAGATTGAAGTCAGTTTATTTGAAATAGCTTGGAGTTGTAACAATACAAAATTCTCATTTTTGCAACATGGCAAATTGAATCTTTAAATGGACACTTGGAATATTTATCATTAAAGTTATCTATTCACTCTGCCTCATGAATATTTAATTTTGCTTTCAATTGATTTGTACTAAATGAAGTTAATTATAATAATCAATTAATGAGTATTAGCTACAATATGGTTCATTAGGAGCCATGTTATGCCACAGGTCATAAGTCACAGTCAACACTGATGGCTTATTATAAAATATCAATATAGAAATTTAGTTTGAAATTTCATTAAAATGTTACCAGTGAAGAGAGAGTGCCTATTATCATAATGTTGTCAACAAATCTTTTGATAATATTTACAATGTTGTATATTGTCACCTTAGTGCAGTAATGGGTTAAGTCCTTCTTAATTTAAAAAGAGTAGACCAGTTATTTTGCTAAGGTGATGATATAGACTGGTCCATCTTTCAATCTGGATGGGACAAAACTATTCATCATTTTTATGGGGAAAAATCAAAATAAGTACAGACTGAATAGCAAACAGTGCAGATCATGATTAGACTGCAAGAACACAGGTTAAGGCTTCCTGTCCTACCAGAAGGTCACTGAATTTTTTAGACTTATATATAAAAAAAACCTAAACATTTAAGTCCATTCCCAGAGCTTAGATATTAAGCATGTAGCATTTCTTTGTGTACCTCTAAAAACTGATTTTAAGCATGTCACTTGGTTAATATTGGCCCACCCACACTTGATTGATATACACTTCTATAGGAAAACACATTTAAGTCTTTTTGTGTGAAACTACAAAGCCCAGAGCTTAGATATTTGGCATTGTTTTATCAATTTGTAATTTTCTTCAATTTTGTATAAGTCATAGCTCTTGGATCAAAATTGCCCATGCCCTGGGAGTCACTTGCTGTAGAGGAAACACATATATCTTATCTTTTTGTGGATAACAATTTTGTTTGGAGCTTCTATATTTGCCTAGAAGATCTCTATAAAAGTTCAATTATAAATGAACTATTGGTTTCTATTTTCAATTTTAAATGAAATTACATAAAATGATGGAGTGTGTGATGTATTAATAAATGATTGATTTCAGATGTTACAAAAGTTTGATAATTTATGAATATTTGATTAAATGTGTTAATTATCAATATAAATGTTTAATTGACAAATCTCAAAAGACCTTTTATTGTACAAATGTATAATGTTCCATTTTAATCTCAGGTTTTAATTATGATGTGTGAAGGAATTTTATAACAAGAAAAGTTAGAATTTAACTGCAAATAATTTATTAAGTCTTTAATAATTAGTTAAGAGGTTGCAATTTGTTTCAGACAAGATATTTACCTTTTAACATAAAAAGAATGATATTTTAACAGAGATTACTACCATTTTACTTACTAAAAGATTATATTAAATTAAAAGGAGAATGATTTTGACAGCTGATAATGTCTTTATAGGAGATACTAACATTTTTACAGGAGAAAATGATATTTTAACAACAGATAAATTATATCATAACCGAAAAATAATAAGATTTTGAAGGAAGAATTAGAAGACAATGAGACTTTAACTCAGCAGTTAATATTTAAACAGGAGTTAATAAAATTGTCCAAATACTGTTCTTAAAATTAAAAAAGAAACAACTCCAAATTTGGTCATAAATATTGAATGTACAATGCCAATTTTATTACCCTATTGGGGTTGAAAAGATATGACAGTAAAATTTAGTTATCAATGCAATTATTTCTTAGTATTTGGTATCCCATGGGATTATTTCATAGTGCTGGATATCCTTTAGTGGTGAAAATCCCATGGGATCATTTCATATGGGGGTACCCCATGCGTTTAATTTATAGTAGTGGGTACTCTATGGGATATTTCATAGTGGGATTATTTCAGCAACATATTATTTCATGAAATTATTTTGTTAGGGAATGTTGACTCACATTTCAGCTCGACTATTTGATGAACAGGAATGATTGTACTCAACCAGGTGCAGGAATCGACACTTTGGTTACATTTTGTTGCATGCAAGTTATTTGAGAAAATAAGAGGAAGGTACTGTCCGAGGCCTATTACACTAGATAGATTTTGACTAAATTATGGTTCTATTGAACTTAAAATTCTACATTACCCAAGCTTTTATGTGAGAATCATCAAGCACGCCGTCCTACTGACAGCTCTTCTTACTGACTCAGATGTTTTTAAAAAAGATTTTAAAGCTATTAATTTTACAGGTTTTACTTACTGTTATTAAACCCCCTTTACCTGCTGTTACTTTTGAATGGACTCATCCAGCTTTAATTATTGGAACTGTCCATTATCATTTTTTGAAAAATGAAAATCTAAAACTGATCAGCCGAAAGAATACAGCCTGATCAGATAAGCTGACCTAGCTCTACACTAGTGACAAAGTCTGATCTTTTCGGTTCCAACAGAGTTCAGGTTAATAAAGGGTGAAAATAATGTGATTATGGCATTTACAATTTAAACCTTTACATTGTTTTAACCAGCACAATAAATGGATATGATTTTTACGCACCCACAAAGTGGGGTGCATATAGCGTTGCACTTGTCCGTCCATACATCTGTCCGCACTCACAGGAGAGTAATTATGTGGGACAATAGGTTCTCTTTGATGTCATTCATTCCGTAATGCTTGTATGTCGCTATTTTCTTTTGCGTGGCTAAATAAACAAAAGAGAGAACAATAGAGTAGCCACATAATTACTGTCCTGTGAGAACATCCGTCTGTACGTCCCAAAATCTTGTGAACGCATCTCCTTTTAAACCGGATGGCAGATTTTGCTTAAACTTCCAGGGATTAACAACCTTAATGTGTAAATGGTAGTTCAGGAAGGAATTTTTGCTGAGACCAAATTTGACAAAATTTTGGCCCTTTGTTGATTTTTTCACTATGTACTACAGTGAAATTTGAAAAAACTGGACGCTGAGAAAATCGGAACTCTCTAAATACCGGACGAATAATTCAGTCCCAAATTTTCCCTTTAAACTTCTGTATATAGAAATTTTGTGAATGCAACTCCTCTTTAAACGGATGACAGATTTTGCTTAAACTTCCAGGGATGAACAACCTTAATGTGTAGATGGTAGTAAAGGAAGGAAATTTTTGCTGCGACCAAATTTAACAGAATTATGGCCCTTTGTTGATTTTTTCACTATATACCATATAGAAATTTTGTGAACGCAACTCCTCTTAAATTGGATAGCAGATTTTGCTTAAACTTCTAGGGATGAACAACCTTAATGTGTAGATGGAAGTAAAGGAAGGAATTTTTGCTGCGACCAAATTTAACAGAATTATGGCCCTTTATTGATTTTCACTGTATACCATCTATATGTTGTCAGTGGGGGCATCCGTGTCCTTCGGACTCAGTTCTAGTTACCATTGATATAATAGTTCTGTCAAAGCCGCTTATTTATTTCAAACAAATGATGGACCATTAACTGAGAGAACTTCGCAGCAACCTCGATTATTTATGATTAAAAGTGCAACATCTCACAACATTTAGCACTAGTTCTAGCACTTTCGAAAATGAATTAATGGTTTTCAAAGAACAAATGTGATGAAAGATCAGCATGTTCTTAACTGATCTGCATGGAATAACTAATGGAACCAACACTTCACTGAAGGTGTTTCTCATTAATGAAACTCATTTGTTCAAGTCTGTGAATGAAATTATTATCTTGCCTGTTATTAATGGTAATCATTACAAAACTCTTTTGTTAAAGTGTTGGTAATTAACTGGTGACAGCTTACACTTGATCTTTGGCAGTCAGTCAGTAAATAAATTTTGTGTGACCTGACATATAATATAATTGAAGAAGCAATGATTATTGCAAGTTTTAAAATCATTATTGTTTGTTAGTGGTTTTAATGATATGATAATGTACTCGTACTTAAATGTAATCAAACCATATGGCAATATTCATGTGTACGTAAAGTGTACAAACATCAAAAAGGACTTTTATGGATTCAGAAATACTAGAATTCCATATCTGCCATTGTGAGACTGTTCACTGAAGGCTAGCTTTAAACTGACATACTCTAAGTCATTACCTCAAAAGCATTAAAAACTATATAAAAAATCTTGAATGCTAGATGACATTTTCATTTTTGAAAATCATATTTAAGTTGACTTTCCTTATTCTAAAAACTTTTGTTTGTGAAAAATTCCTTAGTATCTGTTACTATCTGTTGTTTTGCGTGTTGTTCCTTAGATATGTTCAGCATATGATCCATGGTAGAACTTAAATTTTATGGTGAATAATTTGTTAAAAACTAACTTACATTCATTTCATAAGAAATAATTGATTATCAAAAAGCAACAAATTGTTAGCCTTTGAATTTAAAATGATAATTGCTTAGGTCTACAACATATTTAGGATTACGATATGATCCGAATTTAACCTCAGGACTTAGCTGTAACTATGTTTCAATCTTTATCATTTCAATTCGTAGGTTTATTAACTAGTAAAAAAAGAAGTGATACTAAATGTTCATTTTATATATTTATATTATGACTTATTACAAAGGAGACGAATATCTTTGGAAGGAAGCACGAATATTGTATGTCCGATTTGTATGCAAATATATTCTTTTAAGCGAATCAGTCTTAATACAAACTGTTTAGTTTCGTGATCAACTGTTTAGTTTCATGATTCATTCCTACTAACTGTCGCTATGGATTTAAATATGTGCCTCTTGGGATAATTGGGATGTTTTTACTAGCCTCATGTTCAAAGTTTAAAATCAGGATTAACACTTATCCTCTTAGATGTGTACATAAAGGATTTGCCTTGCTTTGAATTTAAAAATTCACCATTTACATTAAAAGGGATTTAGAATTTAATATTAAACTTAAGTAGCCAACAACAAAATTTAATATTTATCCCTTTGAATTTGTAAATAGACTCACAACGCTTTGATATATATATATGGCAAAGGCCAGATCTTAAGGCATGGTTTTGTGCAAGTTCAGATCTAAAGCCATTTTAAAGGCAAAGGCAGCGTTAAAAGTCATGTTTAGTAAGGAAGGTTGCTTTCATTAAAATGATTGAAGAAGTAGTATTTCTACAATGGCATCGTTTTAAGATCAGAAATGATTCTGTTAATCTTAACGATTTTATTGGACAGTGCACTGAACATAAGTCAATTGGTGGCAATGGTTGAATATGATGCAATAACTAGTAGCTAAGGGATATTTTAAGCAGCTCTTATGAGATAAAAATGCACTTTTAAATCCACTTATATATCAGCTTTGGTACTTGAAATGGAACATAAATACGCAGAAATAGATAAATAAAAAGGATTGATTTTTAGTGATATTTTGCCCTATGTGAGTTAATAGCAATTTTCATTTCTGGGGTCTTTTTGCACAATAACAATGATTGTCCTGTTAAATCGGAGTTTGAGAATGATGATTATTCTGGAAAACTGGAATGTGAGGAATGATCTGAAATGTAGCATTCAAGTTTATATTAGTCTATCAAGTGGAACATTGTATCTTAACAGTGTATATTCCTCAAGCGTTACCTCAGCGCGAAATTGATTAAGAAAAAAGTATTCGTACATGTATTCCAAACTTATCATCTTATATGTATTTTACAAGCACATAATATATGATTGGATTTATAAATGTTTCTGAAGATTTAATCAAACCAGAGTATTTACATTGCAGAAAATAATGTAATTAAATGATAAAGATATAAAATGGCAATTTTCAGAAAAATGATGGATGATGCAAGCAGGTTAATTTAATGATCTTTTTTAACATGTTAATGTTTAAATTGACACAAACCTTCTATGCATTTGATTTGTTTCTGAAATGGATGTTTTATAGCTTTGATGTTAATGTAAATAATCCATGCGTGCTGATACAGTAACAATTTATTACCTGACATGTCAATTTCTCTGTTCTGCAAAACTAGTTGATTTCCTTGTAATTTAATTAAGGAAACTGACAAAAAAATGTTGTTTTTTTATAAATAGGAAAACGTCAATTAGATTGATTACAAGAGATAGTTAGGTCAGTCACATTAGTTAGCAAACAGTAACGAGACATTTGCCTGACAACATTCTTTGTTTTGTAGTTAAGTCATTGGCATTACCTACCGAATGATATGGAAATCCTTGACTGTCTTATGATTATAAAAATGAACATTGTTGTGTCACTTTTTACAATGTGCATTTATGAATATATTATGTAGATGCATCCTTATATGAAGTCAACTGAACAATATATGATGTTAATGTGTCTAATTATATGATGTCAACCAATCATTATACGATGTGCATTTATGAATATATGATATGGTACAATCATTATATACAGTCAGCTTATCAATATATTATGTTATTCTTTCATTATACGATGTGCATCTATTATTATACGATATGCATAAATTTTATTAATATATTATGTGGTTGCATCATTATATACAGTCAACTTATCAATATATTATGTGAATCTTTCATTATACGATGTGCATCTATTGTTATACGATCGCTGCTTTATATGAAGTGCAAACATCATTATATCGTGTGCTTCTGTCATTATACTGATGGGGTTAAATTTACCGGGTTATATCTCACAATGCACCGTTCGTGGCAACAGCGGGAAAACTCAAAGATAGTGGTAAGCTGACTCTATATAGAGACAATTCTACATAATGTAGTGTTGTTTTGACTCTCTCTATATAAGAATGATTCCACATAATATATTCGCAATTGCACATCTTATAATGAAAAACTGGCATCATATAAGGACAAATTCACATCATATATTGTTAAGTTGACTGACTATATAAGGATGGTTCCACATAATATATTCATTAATGCACATCGTTTAATGAAAGACTGACATCATATAAGGACATGTTGACATCATATAATGTTAAGTTGACTCTATATAAAGACAGTTCTACATGATATAATGTTGTTTTGACTCTATATAAGACTGGTCTCACATAATATATTCGCAATTGCACATCATATATATGATGATAATGAAAGACTGACACAATATAAGGACATATTGACATGGTAATTATATTGTTATCATGACTCTATATAAGGATGGTTTCACAAATATGATATAATAAAAAATGTGCATCATATAATGATAGATTGACATCATATAAAGACGCGTTGACATCATATAATGCTGACTCTATATAAGAATTATTCCACATAATATATTCATAACTTCACATCATATAATGGCAGACTGACATCATATAAGGACAGATTTACATCATATATTGTTATTTTGACACAATATATTCGAAAATGCACAACATATAATGATGGATTGACATCATATAAAACACGTTGACATCACATATTGTTCAGTTGACTACATATAAAGATGGATCCACATAATATATTAATAAGTGCACATTGTATAAGGAAAGGTTGACTCAATATATTGCTATATGAACGTAATAACATTTAGGTTTATAATTATAAGACAGTTAAGGCTTTCCATAGATTGATACCTGTTAAGGTACATGTAAAAAGTGATATTTGCTGGAAGGTCGTAATGTATTTGTCTATGTTAAAGTAAAAATATCTGGAAAAAGGGTGATTCTTTGGAATCATTAATCACAACAAGATAAAATGAAAATTGCAGACACGGTTTCAATTCGTACATGAACAATAATGAAGAAGTTCAATATGCAGACAGGGTTTGAATTCGTACATGAAAGATAATGAAGAAGTTCAATATCCCTCACGCCCCCTAGCACAAACTTGGGCGGTACTTAATTTGCAGGATAAAATATTTCAATGAACAGTTTTGGTATTGGACAGAAAGCTATTAAACATACATTGATACATTATTGTGTTTTCTTCATTTCACGTTTTTGAGTAAAAGATTTTGAGTTGTCATTCCATATTATTTTGATTAAATTAATTGTTTGGGTAAATTTACTAATGTGCAAATAGGATTTGTTATATAAAGGTAATGGATGTTCATTGTGTTAATGTTACTGATATGATAACAATTACATTGTAACTGTCTAACAACTTAATCATTTAGCATTTCATTGTTTATATTGTAATAGGTTTTAAAACAAACAGTATAATAAACTAATCAAATATCATCCTACCTGACATCTATTCTCATCATTTGAATAAACAATTAATAAAATTAAAAAGTGATTTTACTATGTTCAAATCATCGCCCTTTTTTATTTATATGATGCAAATTAGTAAGCTATTATTTTTTTTTTTGTTTCATAAGTAAGAAACTCAAACCGCCTCCGTGGTCGAGTGGTTAGAGTTGATGGCTTCTAATCCAGTTACCTCTCTGGCGTGGGTTCGATCCCCAGGAGATGCTTTGGTAGTTTAGCGCGGAGGAAGGTAGTCAAGTACTGGTGTAACTCTCCAGGAACGATGGTTAGGAAACCACCCGCCTATATGACTGAAATACTGTTGTAAAAAGGCGGTAAATGACACAAACAAACAAACAAGAAACTCGATTATTTAACACATTAAATGCGTTTCTGAAATTTCTTTTGAGATGATAGATTTTCATGAGCTTAAAGATTTGTAGTTTTTCTATCTGGCAATTGAACATATATAACATTGCATGGTCATCTCTAAACAAAGTCAACATTAAATGTATTAAGATTGTGTATTACAGTATTTGAATTATCAGCAAATTTTGTTCCGCAGACTTACTTGATAAAATTGATTCTGCGGCGTATAAATTCATTCACGAGTTTTCATGAACTATAATTCTAGCTTAAATTTTCAATTGCATTCTTTCTGTAAGTTTCATATTAATCTAACAATCAGTTACTTTTGTTGCAGTTGTTTCAATATCAGTTCAGTAGTCACTGAGAAAAGTTTGCTGTACATCTAAAATGAAAATATAAGCTGTCTTGCTTCTAAGTATAGAATATCATACAATTACCAAGGATTTGATTGATTTATAACAAAAGAGCATGTGAAAAAGAAATACACTGTATGTATTTTTTATTTCAGGGAAAAGATCTATGTGAGCTTAGACGACATACATATGCAAACACTGTAGATTACAGAACTCTAAAGAAGCTTGTGCAGAAAGTGTTTCCTTCATGTCGCTGTAGAGATGTGCATGAACGACATGCTCAAGCAAAATTTGAGGTAGTTTTACAAAATATTCAAGTTTCAATTTCTTAAAATTTACTATTGTCCCAACGTTTTGGACATTCAGTAACTTTACGCCATGATTGTAATTTCTTGTGGACAACAATTGTAATTCAATGTACAGTCAGTTTATAGGTTACTAATCACAAAAATAAAAAAATCTTGTTGTTATCAACAATCATAATTATGACTGCATAAAATAATTCCGGTAAAAATTGAGTAAATGCTTCCCAAATGAAAACTCCAAGATACTCATTCTTAGTCATTCTCATTGCAGTGTTTGAACCATCTGCGCTTTCTATGTTTGTGTTTTAGTGTTAAGATAGCTCACTTTCAGGGTAATCAACTCTTGACTGCCTGTCTTTGTCAGATCTGGCCTAAAGCATGTGTTTGCAACCTTGTTTGTTACAAGGTAATGGTTGTACATTGTGTAAATGTTACTGATATGATAAAAGTTACATTGTAACTGTCTAACAACTTAAAAGTTGTCAACTTAAAACTCTTTGATCCTATTCAATCCGTTTCTAGCTCATTACCTAAAACAACCTGACAAATACCTAGAACAGAATGAAATATTATGTTTTTTTAGCATGCCTTTTTACACTTGCCCTCCTTTATTAACTTCATATATTTGGTATGTATGAGCCTTACATTGACATAAATTTTTTGCCCCCCACTATAAGGGGGACATTTAGATTTACCCTTGTTCGTCCGTCCTTCCGTCCATCTGTACAAACCCAGAGGAACTTCTGTGACTTGGAGAACAATGGGTAACAGTAAATTCTCTTTGATCCTTGACAAACCGTTTTTAGCACAGTGACAGGGTGAGCTTTTGTGATTGCTTTTCGTCTGGCGTCCGTCAGTCGTCCGTCCGTAAACTTTTACTTTAAATGGCATCTCCTCATAAACCATTAAGCCAATTTCATCCAAACTTCACAGGAATGTTCCTTTGGTGGTCACCTTTAAAAATTGTTCAAAGAATTTAATTCCATGCAGAACTCCGGTTATCATGGCAACCGAAAGAAAAAAATTAAATATCTTCTTTAAAAGAAAACCCTAAGAGCTAGATTTTAGATATTTGGCATGAAACATCTTCTAGTGAGTGTCTACCAAGTTTGTTCAAATAAAAGCCCTTGGGTCAAAATTGGCCCCGCCCAAGGGGGTCATTGATTTTTCCCTGTATGCATATAATAAAAACTTAAAAATGAAAGGACCCAAAGAGCTAGAGCTGAGATATTTAGCATGAAACATCTTCTTATGAGTGTCTACCAAGTTTGTTCAAATATGAGCCCTGGGTCAAAATTGGCCCGCCCCAGATGGTCATTGATTTTCCCTATATGCATATAGTAAAAACTTATAATATCTTCTTTTAAAGAACTGAAAGAGCTAGAGCTAAGATATTTAGCATGAACATGTTCTAATGGGTGTCCACTAAGTTTGTTCAAATAAAAGCCCTGGGGTCAAAATTGGCCCGCCCCGGGGTCATTGATTTTCCTATTATGTGTATAGTAAAAACTTAAAAAATCTTCTTTGAAAAAACCCAAAAAGCTAATGTTTAGATATTAAGCATGAAATATCTTCTAGTAAGTGTCTACAAAGTTTGTTCAAATAAAAGCCCTTGGGTCAAAATTTGCCCCGCCGGGGGGTCATTGATTTATCTTATTTGGTAAAGCAAGAACTTAAAATTCTTCTTTGAAAAACCCAAATAGCTAGTGTTTAGATATTAAGCATGAAACATTTTATAGTAATCTCTACAAAGTTTGTTCAAATAAAAGCACTGGGGTCAAAACTGGCCCCGCCCCAGGGGTGTTATTGTTTTTAACTATATGTGTATAGTAAAAACTTAAAAACATCTTCTTTTAAAAAGCCTAATGAGCTAGAGCTTAACATGTTTAACATGAAACATCTTCTTATGGGTGTCTACCAAGTTTGTTCAAATAAAAGCCCTCGGGTCAAAACTGGCCCTGTCGGGGGGAGGTGAGATCATTGTTTTTCCTTTATGTGTGTAGTAAAAACTCATGAAACATCTTCTGATGAGTGTCTTCCAAGTTTGTTCAAATAAAAGCCCTTGGGTTAAAACTGGCCCCGCTCCGGGGGTCTATATACAGGTGAGCAACCTCAGGGCCATCATTGCCCTCTTGTTACTTGTTTGTCTTTTTTATATGCCCGAAAGAATTTCGGGCATATTATGTTATACCCCCTGGCGTCAGTCCGTCTGTCTATCCGTCCGTCTGTCCGTCCGTCCGTTAGCAATTTGGTTTCCGGAGCATAACTTATGTTCCATTTGGCCCACAACATTCAAGCTTCATAGGATGATTGCCCATATTGGGTACAAGACCCCTATTGATTTTGGGGTCACAAGGTCAAAGGTCAAGGTCACTATCACCTTAAAACTGAAAACAGTTTCCGGAGCATAACTTAAGTTTCATTTGGCCCGCAATATTAAAACTTCATAGGATGATTGTCCATATTGGGTAGAAGACCCCTATTGATTTTGGGGTCACAAGGTCAAAGATCAAGGTCACTATCACCTAAAAATGAAAACATTTTCCGGGGCATAATTTAAGTTCCATTTGGCCCACAGTTTTCAAACTTCATAGGATGATTGTCCATATTGTGTCCATATTGGGTAGAAGACCCCTATTGATTTTGGGGTCACAAGATCAAAGGTCAAGGTCACTATCACCTTAAAACTGAAAACAGTTTCCGGAGCATAATTTAAGTTCCATTTGGCCCACAGTGTTCAAACTTCATAGGATGATTGTCCATATTGGGTAGAAGACCCCCATTGATTTTGGGGTCACAAGGTCAAAGGTCAAGGTCACTATAACCTCAAAACTGAAAACAGTTTCCAAAGCATAATTTAAGTACCATGTGACCCACAGTGTTCAAACTTCACAGGATGAATGTCCATATTGGGTAGGAGACCCCTATTGACTTTTGGGTCACAAGGTCAAAGGTCAAGGTCGCTATTACTTTAAAACTGAAAACAGTTTCCGGAGCATAACTTAATATCTATTTGGCCCACAAGATTCAAACTTCATAGGATGATTGTCCATATTGGGTAGAATACCCCTATTGATTTTTGGGTCACAAGGTCAAAGGTCAAGGTCACTATTACTTTAAAACTGAAAACAGTTTCCGGAGCATAACTTAATTTCTATTTGGCCCACAAGATTCAAACTTCACAGGATGAATGTCCATATTGGGTAGGAGACCCCATATTGATTTTTGGGTCACAAGGTCAAAGGTCAAGGTCACTATTACTTTAAAACTGAAAACAGTTTCCGGAGCATAACTTAATTTCTATTTGGCCCACAAGATTCAAACTTCATAGGATGATTGTCCATATTGGGTAGAATACCCCTATTGATTTTTGGGTCACAAGGTCAAAGGTCAAGGTCACTATTACTTTAAAACTGAAGACAGTTTCCGGAGCATAACTTAATTTCTATTTGGCCCACAATATTCAAACTTTATAGGAGGATTGCTATTGGAAGGAGGTAATACTTTATTTAATTTATGTAATGTCTTACAAATGCTTCATCCTTAATATATAAAAAAAAAACTTCGGGCATATGATGCTCCGCCTAGCGGTGCTCTTGTTTAAGCCTTGTGTGACTAAAAATGGCTATAAAGATCAAAGGAAAAGTCACATGAGTACCATTTCGTAAGTACGTTCGTCCGTCTGTCCTTTCTCTTTTTGTGTCGAACGTAGCTCAAAAATATTTGACCTAGAGTCATGAAACCTTACAGGAATGAAGCACATTATGTGTAGTTGTGCCCCTGTGTATTTTTGGTGTGGATATTTTTAGCTCACCTGAGTATAATTATGCTCATGGTGAGCTATTAGGATCACTCTTTGTCCGTCGTACGTCTTCCGTTGTCCGTTCACACTTTTCAAACGACATCTCCTCTGAAACCATAAGGCAGATCATAATGAAACTTCACAGGGATGTTCCTTGTGTGAAGCCTTAACAAAGTTGTTCAAATAATTCCATTCCATGCGGAACTCTGGTTGCCATGGCAACCAAAAGAAAAATCTTTAAACATCTTCTTCTAGATAACCCAAAGAGCTAGAGCTTAGATATTTGGCATGAAACATCTTCTAGTGAGTGTCTACCAAGATTGTTCAAATAAAAGCCCTGGGGTCAAAATTGGCCCCGCCCCAGGGGGTCATTGATTTTCCCTATAGACATATAGTAAAAACTTTAAAAAATCTTCTTTTAAAGAACCCAAAGAGCTAGACCTAAAATATTAAGCATGAAACATCTTCTAATGAGTGTCTACCAAGATTGTTCAAATAAAAGCCCTGGGGTCAAAATTGGCCCCGCCCCAGGGGGTCATTGATTTTCCTTATATGCATAAAGTAAAAACTTAAAAAAATCTTCTTCTAAAAATCCCAAAGAGCTAGAGCTTAGATATTTGGCATAAAACATTTTCTAATGGATGTCTACCAAGTTTGTTCAAATAAAAGCCCTGGGGTCAAAATTGGCCCCGCCCCAGGGGGTCATTGATTTTCCCTATATGCATATAGTAAAAACTTAAAAAAATCTTCTTTTAAAGAACCTTAAGAGCTAGACCTAAGATATTAAGCATGAATCATCTTCTAATAAATGTCTACCAAGATTGTTCAAAAAAAGCTCTGGGGTCAAAATTGGCCCCGCCCCAGGGGGTCATTGATTTTCCTTATATGCATATAGCAAAAACTTAAAAAAATCTTCTTCTACAAAACCAAAAGAGCTAGAGCTTAGATATTTGGCATTAAACATGTTCTAATGGATGTCTATTAAGTTTGTTCAAATAAAAGCCCTGGGGTCAAAATTGGCCCCGCCCCAGGGGGTCATTGATTTTCCCTATATGCATATAGTAAAAACTTTAAAAAATCTTCTTTTAAAGAACCCAAAGAGCTAGACCTAAGATATTAAGCATGAAACATCTTCTAATAAGTGTCTACCAAGATTGTTCAAATAAAAGCCCTGGGATCAAAATTGGCCCCGCCCCAGGGGGTCATTGATTTTCCCTACATGCATATAGTAAAAACTTTAAAAAAATCTCCTTCTAAAGAACCCAAAGAGCTAGAGCTTAGATATTTGGCATGAAACATCTTCTAGTGAGTGTCTACCAAGATTGTTCAAATAAAAGCCCTGGGGTCAAAATTGGCCCCGCCCCAGGGGGTCATTGATTTTCCCTATATGCATAAAGTAAAAACTTTAAAAAATCTTCTCTTAAAGAACCCAAAGAGCTAGAGCTAAGATATTAAGCATGAAACATCTTCTTGTCAGTGTCTACCAAGTCTGTTCAAACAAAACCCTAGGGTCAAAATTGGCCCCGCCCAAGGGGGTCATTGATTTTCCTTATATGCATAAAGTAAAAACTTAAAAAAATTTCTTTTAAAGAACCCAAAGAGCTAGAGCTAAGATATTTAGCATAAAACATGTTCTAATGGGTGTTTACAAAATTTGTTCAAATAAAAGCCCTGGGGTCAAAATTGGCCTGGTCCCAGGGGTCATTGATTTTCCCTATATACATAGAGTAAAAAGTTAAAAATCTTCTATTAAAGAACCCAAAGAGCTAGAGCTGAGATATTTAGCATGAAACATGTTCTAATGGATGTCTACCAAGTTTGTTCAAATAAAAGCCCTGGGGTCAAAATTGGCCCCGCCCCAGGGTTCATTGATTTTCCCTATATGCATATAGTAAAAACTTAAAAAAATCTTCTCTTATAGAACCCAAAGAGCTAGAGCTAAGATATTAAGCATGAAACATCTTCTTGTCAGTGTCTACCAAGTTTGTTCAAACAGAACCCTGGGGTCAAAATTGGCCCCGCCCCAGGGGGTCATTGATTTTCCCTATATGCATATAGTAAAAACTAAAAAAAAATTCTTTTAAAGAACCCAAAGAGCTAGAGCTAAGATATTTAGCATAAAACATGTTCTAATGGGTGTCTACAAAATTTGTTCAAATAAAAGTCCTGGGGTCAAAATCGGCCCCGTCCAAGGGGTCATTGATTTTCCCTATATACATAGAGTAGAAAGTTAAAAATCTTCTATTAAAGAACCCAAAGAGCTAGACCTTAGATATTTAGCATGAAACATGTTCTAATGGATGTCTACCAAGTTTGTTCAAATAAAAGCCCTTGGGTTAAAATTGGCCCTGCCAGGGGGAGGGGGGGGGGGGCAAAAGTCATTGTTATTTCATAATTTGTGTATAGTAAAATCTTAACATCATGAAATATCTTCTAATGGGTGTCTTCCAAGTTTGTTCAAATAAAAGCCCTTTGGTTTAAACTGGCCCGGCCCTGAGGGCCTATGTTCAGGTGAGCGACCCCAGGGCCATCATGGCCCTCTTGTATATTTTTTGTTTTAGGTTTAGAGTTATTGCCCTTGACTTAGTATAAATTTACAGAAATCAACTTGTGTTGTACGTAACACAGAAAGTATTTGGCCTGTAGGCCTGAAAGTTTTCAAGAATATTGGTCAGCATATCTACTTATGCTTTAGGCTTGGGGTTTTCTTGTGGATTTATGTAGTATTTGTAGTATTTGCCCTTTACTTGATAAAAGATTTTTATTTTCCAACTTGGGCAGATGTAGCCAAAAAAAATTGACCTCAAGACATAAGATTGACAAATCGGTGGAGTGTGGGGGCCACGTGTCCTATGGACACATTTCTAGTTTGGCTTTGATTTAATACAATTAGGGTCAATGTCGCTTAAGCTAAAAATAGATTATGCTACGTTTCTTCAGAATTTCGTCTCTTATAAAATATGTTATTTTAAGGAGCATTAATTAATGCCACAAATTCTCATGTTTGAAAAGCTGTCCAAAACCATTAATGTATTTCGATTGGAACACAAGTGTTCCGTTTTTTCTACATTTATGTCCCCACAAAAGAAACCTCTTAAAATATCTTAATGTAATATCAATATGTTAGTAAATAGTATTGTATCTACAGGGTACGGTAGGATTTCTAATACAATAAAAGCACATAATGTCTTAAAAGGCAAAATTGAAAATGCTCTATTTGATAAGCCGGACAGCAGTCCACACTAGCAAATTTATTGTAACACTTTGATCTCGAAATGTCATTTTCGTCATGTAAACATTATTGGGAATGTCAAGACGAAATAACTCAGACCAAAGTTTATATAAATCTTGACAGCTGTTATATTGTTTTTTTATGGGTTAGACAAAAAAATAATACGAAAAATAAAACATTGGGCTTACTTCATGCTATAAAAATTTATCCACCAAAAAGAAGACGAGTTTAAAATGATATTTATAATCAAAGGTTACGATGTCATTGACACGTGATAATGTTACATAAGTTACAATCAAAGTGACAAACATGCATATTTAGTGTCATCTGAACATTTTAATGCTTATTTTAACTTCTTGAAAACGGCGTATCGTTCAAAATTAAAGGAATTATTTTGAATTTAATGAGACACCACTGGATGCAATCAAATGAAATTAAATTTAAAAGGGTTACACATAGGGATCAAATGTTTGAATCCATAACTTCTTGACTTTAAGGGATGATTAAATTTGGACCAAATTATAACAACCTTGACACGATGTGTTTAGGATGTCCGTAGTGCAACAATAGACCGTCAAGGTTTCTCAAAGGTTAAAGATACTGTTATGTGCACAACAGCATAGATACGCATGCTACTTTTCACACGACAGTTTTATCAAATACAATGTACCTGTTACATCATATTCTTGTCCATTCTGAAATCATGCAAAGTTTCAGTTTATCGTTTAACGAGTTTATATTTTACCTCTTTGTTTATACGAAAACTATTTGCATACATCTAATTATGATGCTTGTGTCTCAGATATGAGTTAAAATTCCTATACAAATATTGTGTATAGTTAGTTGTATTTAACTTTTGATTTTGTACACTTATATTTGTAAAGCCAGTTCGTGCTGTGAAACTGTATTTGTTAATTGTAAAAGAGATATAATATGAAAATTTCAAAACTAAATAGATGTTTTTGTTTGAAATGTAAGGACTGCTGGCCTGACCAAATCCACTAGGCATACAGTTAAGTTAATAAAGTTGCAAGATATTTGAAACAAATTTGAAAAATATAAAAATTATACTTCTCAAAGACATGATTAGTTTGAAAAATGAATGAATAAAAAATATTAATATATCATTCAAAACTAGTGGAGATATTTTCAATAAAATATAATCAATAAATGTAGGTTATTTGATAATGAAACACTCTCATTTCTTAACAATTTAGGCGGAGATGTTTGATGATGATTTTGATATGGAAGAGCAGACTTCTGAAGCTGATAAAGAAGGCAATGACTTAAATGTTAAAGATGAAGAGTCTTGTGATCCCAGTCCACAAACAAATGATGTACTACCAAAACGAAGGTTGTGTCCGGGTCATGAGCGAGCCTTGCCTATACAGCAAACAGTCATGGATCTTGATGTAAAAGAAGAAGGTACAATAATAAATTAAAGTCAAAAACAAAACAAACAAAAAAAGAAAATAAATGAAATGACTAGTTATGTAAACATGTGTGAACTTAGCATTTAAAACTATTTTAAGTGGCAGCATGGCCGAGTGGTTAACGCTTCAAACTAGTAATCTTATGATCGCTACCCACATGGTTTAAACCCTAACAGGGACAAGTCGTTGTTTTCTTGAGCAAGAAACTTTACACTTATTGCTCAGTACTGGTTGGTTCCAGGAACAAATTCGAAAGTCTGTTTATAAGCTAATAGCTTCCTGCACAATCGAACTAAAATAAATTCTGTATAAACCAAACTATTAAGGCGATTTGAGTCGATGTTCAGTTTCATTTATAAATACTTGAAAAAGTGTTGGTTTTGAATTTTGAAAGAAGTAACTAATGACCGTTTTGCTTTTAAAATGACCTTTAAAAGATTGAACTAAAGGATTCTTGTTATTTGTTTGTGACAATGTGTCAAAACTATGGAAAACAGTTGGTATTTTCTTTAATGAATAATAGGTAAAGTACAAGGCTCTTACTCATACTGTTTGACTGCTGAGATTTGCCTTCATATTTATCTGGTCTCTTACTTCCTGCTCATCATTACAGGAAGACAAATCTTTATTCAACATGTGTGATCTAATGATAAATTGTCACGTTTATTGAAATGTCATTTGCTGTGACTGTTATTTACGATAGCTTCAAACTAATTAACGTTTGGTTTTAAACCTTGAAATAATAATTGCTTTACTGTTTGATTGTCAAAATGGGTATATACTGAGTCAGTGTTCATTTTTTTTCACTGTTTTTAATAAAAACATCAATGTGATCATTGTTACAAAAACATTTTTTACAGCTTTTAATCAAAATACAGGTGCTCTTAACAAATTTCTTTTACCCTTACTACATATATCTACAACATAAATGTCCTTGGCTGGCTGGACGTTGACTTCAGACCACTTGTCCATGCCTTTGTGAGTTTGAAACCCGTCGAGGACTGGATTCTCTGAGAATCGATCTATAGGGCTTACAGAACGTTAGCCATTTTACTTAACGTCCCATTCGTATCTTAAACACTACACAGAGGGGTTACTGACGGAGGTCTTCCTACACCTGTCAAGTAGGAAAGTTGCCATATAATATCTACAGTGTTTGTGCGACGTAAATAAATAAATTGGTTTTATGTTTCTTTTTCAGGCATTTCAACATTATTGTGTTACCTTGAACTTCATGATAGTCAGTGGTTAGAAAACATGTCCAACGTGTATGCAACATGTAAAGTCCAATGCTACGGTGGTCCAAACCAACTTCAGGCTGTTGCTAAGAAGGTAGTACTTTGATTACATTTTGGTAAAAATATTCCTAATTAAAATACTTCAGATTAAAACCTGTTTTAATAATTGTAGTTTTAGCCACTGAAATTAAAACACGAAAATGGTGGAGGCAAAAAATGACATAGCTTAATTTGCCACAATAAAAACTGAAGAGTTCAAGAACATTCTAAAGATTTTATTTCATATCAGACAATCTATTGTAATTGATACCACTATATGTTAAATTGCTTGTATCTCTTTTAGTGTCCACCAGTGGCTGTTGCAATAGCTTCTGCTCGCAGAGATGGCAAAAGTTTCACAAATACCAACAGTATTGAATTTAATGTTGTTGATGTTAGTGATACTATGGGCTGGGACAGTGGACCAGTGAAAAAGGAAATAAAACTCTTACAATGGAATTTTGATTTAGGTAATCTAAACATTTCATAAAACTGTAAAAAGAAAATAAGAAGTTTGAAATTTAAAAAACAGATGCAATTATGTTTCTTAAGAGTGAAGTAGTATGTGCTGTCACATGGCATTAAAGGATTTTTTTATAATTCTAAATCGAAGGATCAGACACTGAAGCGATTTCTGTAGTATTCATTTCTTTCTTACTCTGTAATTAAATGAAACAGGTGTTGATTGAGACATGTAAATTCGAGCTATTCCTTTTGAAATTGTTTAAATTTAAATGACAGAATAATTTTTTTATCAAGATAAACGTTTATTTGTCTTCAGGTGGTCCAAAGAGAACAGGTGTGATGATAGAATTTTCTGATCTTGCTTACCATTTTAGAACACCGGGAGATTTCACTACTGAAGAATTAGACAGCATTTTACAATTTATGCATGAACGTGTACAACGACAAGAGAAAACTGAAATACGCAATTTATCAAATTTATACCAAGCATTGAAAAGGTAACTCAATTTAATGAAAATGAATATTGTTGAACAAAAAAGATTAATTGTTTTGTGATTGATGTTAAAAGGATACTCTGTAAAATTTTCATTTATATTGTAAAATTAAAAAAAAAATATTTTGCTTTGAATTTGATTAAAACGCAATCGGATATAAGTCTGTCTAAATGCCTATAAAGATAAAATGTGAAATTCATTGAAAGATCATCTGTTACTCTAAAAACAGAAAGATGTGCAAATAATTATGAGAAAATATAAACATTATTCAATTGAGAATCTTTCTGTGTACTATACCTTGACCGATTTTAGTGACAAGCGTTGGAACACTTCACAATTAAAATAATTTTCCTGCCACAACGTAGGGACTGAATGAGCTGTAATTTTGCTCACAATTTATTGGTTTTGACCTTTATCGGGTCCCGTCATGCAGAGAACATCGGTGATTATGATATTTATAAACAATATGATTAAAACTTAACGTGATTAAACTCTTGCTCTTTTAAGAAAATTAGGTATTCCATAGATGTTTCCGAAAAATAAATTGACTTTAACTTAAATTGATATATTATTAATATAACCTCATTAGCAAATATTGCTTTTACAATTACAGCGTGTCTCATAGAAACAACTATATGTGTTCAGACGAGGCTGATCTGAGTAAGAATGATAAACTTAAGGTGATCTTAAACAAATATTTTGATCAGCAACTTGTCAACAAAGAAGAAGAGGATCTTGATGATATCCAGGAGGAACCAGTAATTATTCATTTTTGCCCGTATTTTTTCCTTTTGTTTCGCTTGTCTCTCATATAAGCTGTTGGTTGGCCTTAACCTGTGGCATGTATTAAGTTTCTGAAAAAAGATGTTTTTAACAAAAGCTTTTGGAGAAAAGAATTTAATTACATTTAGTTTTTACCGTCTTCTTCAGTTCTTAAACAATTCCTTTTTTGAATTATTTTAGTGTATTTCTTTTCAGATTCCTGAATTTTCCCGTGGTCAGTTGATAAGTGACATCCGAGGGTTTTACAATTTGTACGGACAAGAACATGCCCTCAACGGTCGGGCAATTGCAAGAATCTTCCACGGAATAAGTAGTCCATGTTTTCCAGCGACGACTTGGGGCCGTGTTAGACGGTTCTGGAGAAGCCACCTTGATGTAGACTTTAATGTTCTTATGAAAATGGCAACTAAAGAACTAATTTCATTCCGATGATATGTTAAAAAGGATGAATACACTTCTGTTTATAAAGATTTCTCTAGATTAAGTGTGTTTTACATCAACACAGGTGTTAAGTCTAAATTTTGATTTTGTAAATCTTTAACTATTTAAAGTTTACCTTCATCTTTTGATCTCAAAAGTTGTGAATTGAAACAAAAAGTGTGATAAGCTATTATAGTTTCCTTCGCAAATGCTAAATGAAGAGCTGTATGATTTTAGAGTAGGTAATAAAGTTTTAAAAGAGATTGATTGGCTGTTTGTCCTTTATTTTAGCTAAATATCATATTTATAAACCGCCTTTGTGGTCGTGAGGATAGAGTCGATGACTTCTTATCCAGTTACCTCTCTTGCGTGGGTTCGATCCCCGGGAGATGCTTTGGTAGTTTAGCGCGGAGGAAGGTAGTCTAGTACTGGTATAACTCTCCAGGAAAGATGGTAAGAAAACTACTCGCCTATATGACTGAAATACTGTTGGGAAAAGGCGTAAAAATTAAACAAACAAACAAACAAAATGCAACATATTACTCTTAGCGAGACAATTATGAACACATTATTTGGTTTAACGTTAAATAATTCTTTTGATGTGTACATTTACTAGAATTTTACAGTCTGCTATGTTTGTTTTGCTCATAAGTTCATTACAGGAGATATATTTGGTATCATATCTGATGAAAATATAGCTGAAATAAGTCATATGGCGTGTTTTGATTCATTTTCTACATTAAATGTTTGCTACACATGACACACTGTATCCGCTGATCATCTATCACCGGTCCGTCTATTTCTTTATGTAGCTTTTCCAACAGAACTCGTTATACATTTGTAAATTTGATTAAAACATTAATTTGTCATTAACTGTATACAAATTTTATTTGAGTTACATGCTACCTGTATGCTATCACAGTAGTGTTTTATCTTTAGAATGGAGAGGGGAGCAAGTTGTTGACTATTACATGCATCGCAATGTAAAATCAAATGTCACCGACACTGCTTAATCGAGAATAAAACAATACAAACACTTATTTCGCTTTAAGGTCTCCGTTACAAGCAAAAACATATATACAACAAATTTACAAAAAACTATAGCATGTGCAGTGTTTAAACATATACTGTATGAATATAACTGAAAATGAATGTAAAACATCAAAATTTTCTGGGAGTTCCTTTATCGTCATTGTGTATCAAAGAGATATAAAATGTTTAACTTATTTTTTTAAAAATTGGTATACAAACATATTGCTGTACCCTTTATAAGATCTTCATTTTTGTAGATATTAATATATTAAATTTGTTTTGGGTTGGTGCATTATGGTATTTAATGGGAAAATATAAATTTCTTAGTTCTGCATAAAAAACACAACATAGTAATTAATTAAAAAATTAAACCACAGATATATATATACTAACGGATAGGTAGCTCTGAAAATACACGAAAGTCAGATTCAGGCCCAAAAGGGTGCATCAAATCTCGCAAAATCCAGCGACATAATTATGATAACTTGCGCAAACACAATTCCGTTGATACTGAATTTAACTGTGTGACGTCACAGTTTTTTTCTACATCTATATTTAGCTCCAAGATAAAATCATCTTCTATTACATTCTTAGAACATTTTGTTCATAATCTGTCTTCCCTCAATATCTTTATGTCGCCAGCCTCAATTTTAAGATCATGTGACCCTTTTCCTAAATTTAAGTATATATATATATCTATATTATCTTATGTCTAAAAAATCTTTGTAACATTCATATGAGAAATTTTCCTTATACAAAACATAACATGACAATTTTACATTAGAAGTTACAGATGAATGCCATTCTTGTTGCTATATATCTTTTAACCTATTTACAAATTGGGCTATTTTTCTGATGTAACTGATTGACTTTCCCATACTATCCAAAACCATGACTGTAAAGATGTAACCCAATTGTCGTGACGAATCTATCGTTTGGCATTTAATCATTATTAACACATAATGGATACTATACTTCACAACTGTTTCTAAGCACCATAAGTTAATTTTTATATTATCACAAGTATAAAACATATTTCTTTTCAATTTTTTGGAAAATTCTGATTCAAAAATGTTTTGAGATACTCTCCTGAAATGAATCCATTTTCACTTATCCGTTACAAGTCGTCTAGGAAAGCATGCACCCCAATATTTTCATTTTTTGGGGGTGTACAATCACATGCCTTTTGTTATACGGCAACATGACCGGCTCATTGTCATTAAGTGGCTTATATTTCTGTTGAGGGGTTAGAGTCGATGACATCTAATCCAGTTACATCTCTGGCGTGGGTTCGATCTCCGGGAGATATTTGGTAGTTCAGCGCGGAAAAAGGTAGTCTAGTACTGGTGTAACTCTGAAGGAACGATGGTAAGGAAACTACCCGCCTAAATGACTGAAATACTGTTGGGAAAAGGCGTAAAATGAAACAAACAAACATTTCTTACTTATGCTACTTCGATATATGGTGAATGCTAGCATTAGGCGGCATTTGAGAATAGCAGAGTTATGGAGAGCTGTAGGGATGGTTGCAGCAGGGGGCAACATTCTGTCAGGTCGGTGCGGCGCTTGGTGAATACCACACCATCACTAGAGCCTGGAAGAAAAATACTGGCTACATGGACAGCAACTTCTTTGCATTATGACCTTGCTTATGCTGCAGGGTCCGTTTTTGCACACAGCCGGTATGTAGAAGGCTGCATGAAGGTAATTTGCGGTCAAGAAAGCTAATATATTTCGGTTCCAACAGGGTACAGATTAATATAGGGTTGATATGTTATTTAGGCATTTACTATTGAAACGTCCAGCACAAAATGGATATTATTTTTACCATTGATAGATTAGTTGTGTCAAAGCGGACAATTTATTTCAGACAAATGAGGGACAATCAATTCAGAGAACTTTGCAGCAACCTCGATTATTTATGATTAAACATCTGGCAACATTAACACTTACAATGAATATATAACAAATGTGATGAAATATCAGCATGTTTATAACTAATCTGCATGGAATAACTAATGGAACCAACACTTCACTAAGGTGTTTCTCGTTAATGAAACTCATTTGTTTAAGTCTGTGAATGTAGTATTATCTTGCCTGTTATAAATGGTAATCATTACAAAACTCTCACGGTTATACTCTGTTGTTAAAGTGTTGGTAATTAACTGATGGCAGCTAGTTTTTTTTTATTTTGCATTATAAAATTTGCTTTAGATTAAGCTTACACTTGATCTCTGCCAGTCAGTCAGTCAATATTGTTTGACCTGACATATAATATGATAGAAGCAATGATATAACTGCGAATTTTGAAATCATTATTGTGTGTTTGTGGTTTTAATGATATAGTAATGTACTGACCTTTGAAATTTAACTATTCATCTTCCATTTTCATTAGGATCTAAGTTACAATGACACTGTTAAGGTATGTAGCAACATTCAAGCTTTCCTAATTGAAAAAAAGTGTATAGTTAGACTACAGGGATCTTAAATCATATTTGGCATATGCCAAATCTTATGTCATATATATGACATGAAACGAACCTTAAATGATATATATGACATAAATATGCTGGATCTCAAGGCATGTTGTTGCAAAGGCTTAATCGTAAGTCATATATATGGGGTATAAGGATATTTAGGCATATTTAGACAAAGACTGGAGCATTAGTCATCTTTATAGCATAGGCTGGATCATAAAGCATGTTGGAAGGAAAGGCCGCTAATATTAAAATGATTAAAAAAGAAGTATATTTGCAATGACATCACTGTTATAAGCTCACTCGTTAAACTATACGATGCTTTAACTTGTAAATAGGGGAAAGTGCAGACCTTCATCAGAGGTCATGTGGTTGAAATTTTTGCCTCTTGTAGCAAAGAGGAATTTTAAGGAGCTCAAATGGGACCAAAATCATTATACGCTACATGAAATCCAGTCAAACGATCAACTTAGTCACTAAAAACGGAAAAAAATGCACAAAATAAAATATAAAAAAACGATCTTTAAGTGATATTCTTAGCCCAATTCGAGTTTGTAGCAATTTTCATTTGGGGTCATTTTGCACAATATAATGATTATTTTGTTAAACTGGAGTAAAAGAATGATGATTATTCTGGAAAACTGAAGTGATAGAATGATAAGAAATTTAGCATTTAAGTTATTAGTCTAGACCTATACCAAGTGGCTCACACATCTCCAGTCTCATCAAATCTCTAAGAGAAACTGCTACTGTTTTGATAAAAAGACCACATACCTGTAAATAAGTATTCCATGAGCATAATTATATATTAAATGATCGAAACCCTTGCGAACAAGATACAAAAATATCTGTTTTTAGAATCAGAAGATAAAAATATAGATATCAATAAAATTTAAACTACCATAATGGAACTGTTCGTCTCCAGTATAATTGCACGACCAACGGTTTTAATGAGATGATTAAGACTCCATTTGATTTAAAGTTGTAGCAGAATTCTAGGAAAATTACCTTGTTAATGTTTTATGTATATTTTAATTGCTTTCGAGATAGGGAGAAAAATGACCAAGTTGATCACTTGTTGCTTAGTGCATGACAAGTAAAGGTAATTGAACAAACTATATCATTGTTTCCATCTAAAAAGCTTAGTGTTTATTCAATACATACTATAGGGAACAAAAAGCTTAGTTTTTATTCACTACATACTATAGGGAACGATATCAACGGATTTTCATGCACTTGTTCACTCTCTTTACTCAATAGGGAGTCCGCAAAATTAGCTTAATAGGGATTCCACCAAATGAGCTTAATAGGGAGGGCATCAGATTTGTGATCCAGAGGTCGCTGATGTATTTCTGGGATGAAAAGTAATTAAACCCTGACAATGCATAGATACCTGACCTGTCTTATTCTAATTATCATATTTGTTGATACAATCATAATTTAACCACAACATGTTTGTTAGCAAAAGAGCATATGTTCATGCTTGTTGTTAAATCTATTGTTATTCAAATTATAGGTCAGAGAGGGTTCTATCAAATGATCTCAGATATTGAATTGAATAGTCATTTTACTCTCAACGCAGACTCAAAAGTCATTTTAGAGAAATTGGTTTTGTATGGTCCTCTCGGGCTCTTTGCCTCTGGTTCTTGTTGCTGGTTGGTGTGTGGGTTGCTTTCATTGAACGCCACCTTAATTTATTGATCTTGATTATCATATTTTATTTGGTAATTACATGTACTGGTAAGTTATCCAAGAAAGCGTGCTAGATGCCTTAATTGTAAGGAACAAACATGAGTTTTGTTAAAACCAGCTTAAGAATCTAACAGGTTACTTTAAAATAAATTAAGATGTTATCTTTTACATGTTTTGTAGGTAACAATTTGTCTTCCCTTGCGATAGTATAGTTAACAGTTCATCATTTTTTTCTATAATTATCATAATGAAAGACCGTTTCTAAACAAACCTTCTTTTATAAACCATTTACAAAGACAAAGTAAGGAATTTAGTCATCTTATTTTTCAATATCATTTATTCTAATTTATACAATTGTTAATACAAAAATGCTTGATAATTTAGTGATGTATAATATTATATATACCTAATTTTAGTTGTAGTTGTTTTGTTTGTAACTTTTTATTATCCTATTTATTAACGTAAACTTTAATGTGATATACAACAATTAGTATCTGACAAAGGGTCATGAGCAGTGCAGTCTTGATATTTTGATTTTCACACCTGAAAAACTGTTTATGTTTCAACACTTTTAAATATATGATCTTGGCATTCATTTGTCTTCAAAAAAAGTCAATCATTTGTTCTTGCGGCAAGAAAATTAAAAGAGATTTAAATACTATACAAACTTTTAATGTTAGAACATTTAGAGCTCTAATTAAACAGCTGCTGCATTATGGGTAATGTGATGCACTTCCTGTTTCCACTTTCAACAAAAGAATTGTTTACAATTCCAATGCCTTGGAGTACTTTCTGTTTGTATCGTGTCTGGTAAGATGTAAAAGATAATGGCCACTTTATATAATGTAACAATTAAGTATGGTAGGGCAAAAGTACAAAAGCGTCATTGTAAAGCTATTAATATTAGCCTATTTGCCCTTTTGTCTCGATAGAAAAGTACAAGACACCAAATGAATGAAGTAGAAAAGAAATCTGCAAAAGGTAATTTCATTGTGTTTAAGTCTTTTTTCCCAATAAACATGAAAGACACTATTGTGCCACACAGGAAAAATTATGCTATATATTGCTGTATACATGTACTTTTACTTTTTCTCGCTTTTTTTAAAGTAACAAGCCTTATTGTTGTCTCGCTTATTGTACTAAAAGGCTTTTCTTTTTTTCAAGTTATTGATGGGTCGGAATTTTCACTTTTAATGTGGGGGCGTCCGTGGCCGAGTGGTTCAGGTCGTTGCCTTAAAACCACTTACCTCTCACCTCTGTGGGTTCGAATCCAAACAGGAACTAAGAATTCTTTCATGTGATTAAGCTTTCCAGCTAGCTTACGGAACGTCGGTTGTTCTACCAAGGTGCCCGTTCGTGTCGGAAATAAAGCACAAAGAGGCATCTGAATTCTTCCTTCACTAGTAAAGCTGGAACGTCGCCATATGACCTATACTGTGTCGGTGTGACGTATCAACATATTTATTCATTATACTATAGACCACTTTACTTGAACACTTTACTTGTTGATAAGACTTTATCAACAGTATAGAAATAGATCCCTGATGAAAGCCCAACACGACAAAATGGAAAGTGTTGCAGGCTCGGTTTGTATGAGCCTGTTCATGGACGGTACTGTAAAGTGCAAACTACCTTCCACGTTCCCAAGCACTGACTTAAGCTGAATTCAACATAGAGTCAGAATTTAGATCTATTTATTCTATAACATGTAGTACCATTTTATACCTGGTACCTTAAGACTTTAAACACACAAATTTGACAGTTTATGAGAATTACGTCAATGCTTTTTTCCCCTTTTCACAGCACAATTTTTCATTCTGACACTTTTTAATTTGTTTGTTTTTGTTGTTATAAATGTAGAGAAGAAAAACACATTTTTGTTACCAATGAAAAGAACTATAACTGCTTTATTTATTTGTCTAATTTGGTTTCTGGGAAAACAAAAATTGATGATGGTTTTCTAAATGACAGTTATAATTGAAAAACAAGCAAATTCGTTGAATTTATATATACTGGTTATTATTAACACAACAACTGAAGACATAATGCTTTATTTATATATTAATCATGGCATAAACAGTAATATTTTTTGAACCTGATAAATATTCAGGGAAATAACAGAGCCATAACTTTGTTTAAATAGTAATATTTGGAAATGCCAATGAGATGTATGCATACTACATAACTAATGAAGGGCCATAAATCTGAGTTATAAGTATCTGACCGGAACAAGGCGACTATATGCACATCTCCTCTTAGTATCCCATAAAGATTCATTAAATTCCAGCTAGTAGTTACAGAGTAGTAGCAAGGAAACGATTATTGCTCTGGTTGTATACTGCCTAAGTTATCAACGGTCATAACTCTAAGTTAAAATGTCTGACCCGAACAAGGCGACAATATGCGCATGTCATCTTGGTATTGAAGGTTCAAATAAAGTTTCATTGAATTCCAGCCAGTAGTTGCAGAGAAGTAGCACGGTAACGATTTTTTCTCTATATGCATACTTGATAACTAATCAAGGGCCATAACTCTGAGTTAAAGTGTCTGACCGGAACAAGGCAACGATATGCACATCTCCTCTTGGTATTGAAGACCCCATAAAGTTTTGTTGACTTCCAGTCAATAGTTGCAAAGAAGTAGCGCGGAAACGATTTTTACTCCATATGAATACTGCATAACTAATAAAGGGCCATAGCTCTGAGTTAAAGTGGCTGACCGGAAAAAATCAACGATATGCAAATCTCCTCTTGGTATTGAAGGTTCCCATAAAGTTTTGTTGAATTTCAGCCAGTTGTTTGCAGATAACTACTCCGGAAACGACTTTTACGCCATATGCATACTGCATAACTAATCAAGGGCCATAACTCTGAGTTAAAGTGTCTGGCCGGAACAAGCCGACGATTTGCGCATCTCCTCTTGGTATGGAAGGTTCCCATAAAGTTTCGTTGAATTCCAGCCAGTAGTTGCAGAGAAGTAGTGTTGAAACGATTTTTACTCTATATGCATACAGCATAACTAATCAAGGGCCATAACTCTGAGTTTAAGGGTCTGACCGGAACAAGCAGACGATATGCTCATCTCCTCTTGATATTGATGATTCCCATACAGTTTCGTTGAATTCCAGCCAGTAGTTGCAGAGAACTACTCCGGAAACGAAGTTCGGACGGACGGATGAACGGAAGGACAGACGACCGGACAACGCCAAAACTATATCCCCCTCTCGATTCCATCGGCGGTGGATAATAATACAACTCTTCAGCATTACTCTTGTAACTTGTTTTTACGTTAAAATGACTGACTGTCCACAAAAGGACATTTTGCCACTTTCAAGCATTACTGGGGGAGAAAGGCATCAGGTGCCCCTCTATGCATTAATTCAAGCATGAACAGGTACCCGAGTAGAATCACCGATGTTCTGTAAGCTAGCACATGAAAGAATTCATTGCCCCGGTGGGATTTGAAGCCAGAACAGTGAGTGTCAAGTGGTTTTAAGTCAACGACCTTAATGACTCGACCACGGAAGCATCCATGCAAGTAAATGTAATTATCGTTGAGAGTTTTTTAAAACTTTACAATTACAATATTTATTTGATTTTAAAAACTACTATAATGTAAATAATATTCAAAAAGAACTACTTAGTATTGTAGTATAGACAGAAGTGATTGTTGTTAGTTTGCTAACTTCCAGATAAATGTTTTGGTAAAAAATTCATTAATACTTTGCCAATAAATTAACAAATTGTAGGAAATCACAGACACGATTGAAAGATGACTTCTAGAAAGATATTGGAAGTCTCCCTTGTCCCTTAGCACTAGACATACTGCGAGGTTAAGCTCAGCGCGATGATGATTAAGAAAAACTTATTTGTACCTGCATTCCAAACTTAATATCTTTTATTTATATAGTTAAATATTTTACAAACATATGATTGGATTGATAAATATTTCTTAAGGTTAAAGCAAACCAGAGTATTTGTGTTGCAGAAAATAATTAAGATATATAATGGAAAATTTTCAGAAAAATGATGGATGATCCAAGCATGTTAATTTAATGACTTTTTTTAATCATGTTAATTTTAATTTGACACAAACCTTTTATATATTTGATTTTTGTCTGAAATGGATGTTTTATAATGTTGATGTCAATGTAAATAATCCATGCATGCTGATACATTAACAATGTATTACCTGACATGTCAATTTCACTTTTCTGCATAACTAGTTGATTTCCTTTTAATTTTATTAATTGATATCTAACTAGCAAATTTATGACAAAAATAGTTACTTTTAAAAATTTGAAAAAGAAATACTAAGGTCAGCCACATTATTTGACTGACAACTTTTTTTGTTTTGTAGTAAAGTTATTGGCATTATCTACCGACTGAAACATATGTTAAAGTTGACAAGTCTTGTGATCCCAATCAACAAACAAGTGATGGACTTACTATAGCAAAACAAAGGTTGTGTCCCGGTCATGAGCGAGCCTTGCCTATACAGCAGATTGTTATGAATCTTGATGTAAAAGAGGAAGGTACGATGACAGATTAAAAAAATAACAAAAGAAATGAAAAGAGGTCTGAACTAATCATAAACAAGGTTGATATCTCTTATAGTTTTAGAGTTATGCCCCGGACAAGATTTTTCATATAAGGGCAGATAATTCAAAAAGCGGGCAAAATAGAGTTATGGTTCTTTGACACTGCACTCCCCCTCGATGCCCTCTACCACTGTATGAAGTTTAAACAAATTATCTCCAAGGGTTTTCAAGTTATGCTCCGGACAAGAAAACGGACGGACAGACGGACAAGGCTTTATGATAAGGCAATTCTTTACATAAAATTGGAACAGTTTTATTTTTTTTTTTTTTTTTTGTTTTTTTTTCAAAATAAAAATATGTGTTTGCAGCTTATTTAAATCGAATAGTAAAGTCAAACTATACAACTGATTTGAATCGGTTTCTTAACTTTATGTATATTTTTTATCAACACAAGGCCAAATATGAGACAGATTTGTTTCGATTATTTAACTGGTATATATTTCAATATTAACAGAATCTTTTTAACTAGAATTTTTAACTCGTGGTTTCAAGGACTTGTGGTTTCAAGTTTCGCAGAATTATTGAGTTCATTTAAGACCTTGGTGTTCAGTTTTGTTTATTAAAACATGAATAATAGTTGCTGTTTTAATTTTGAAAGAAGTACCCCACTTTATAACTAATGACCGTTTTGTTTTTAACATTAATGTTTTTGACCTTTAAAAGATTGAACTAAAGGATTTGTTATGTGTTTGTGACAATCTTCATTGATCATTGTGTCAAAACTATGGAAAACAGTAGGTATTTTCTCTAATGAATAATAAGTCAATACAAGGCTCTTACTCATACTGTTTGACTGCTGAGATTAAGCTTCATATTCATCTTTTTTTCACTTCCTGTTCATTCTCATAGAATCAACACGTGTGATCTCATGATAAATAGAAGGTCACGTTTATTGAAATGTCATTGGCTGTGATTGTAATATAGATTCGCTTCAAACTAATTAATTAAACAAACTTAACTGTTTATTGATTGTCAAAATGAGTATATACTGAGTTAGGTTTCAATTTTATCATCAATTTTATTAAAAAAGAATAAATTGGATCATTGTTACACAAACTCTTTATTTTATTTTTACAGCTTTAAATCAAAATACATGTGCCCTTAACAGATTTCTATTCACCTTCTTACTATATATATCTATTATATAAACGTCCATGGCCGACTGGACGTTGACTTTTGACCACTTGCTTATACCTATTTGGGTTTGACTCCGGTCAAGGACCAAGGAATTTGGATTCTTTCAGAAGCTATCTCTCTGGCTTCCAGAAACGTAAGTTGTTTTACTAAAGCTCCCGTTTGTGCATAAACACTACACAGAGAGGTTACGAAGGTCAAGCTAGAATGTCGCCATATGACATCTACACTATTGATGCGACGTTAATAAATTGGTTTTATGTTTCATTTTCAGGCATTTCAACATTATTGTGTTACCTTAAACTTCATGATAGTCGGTGGTTAGAAAATATGCCCAACGTGTATGCAACATGTTAAGAACAATGCTACGGTGGTCCAAACCAACTTCAAGCTGTTGCTAAGAAGGTATTTCTTTGATTACATTTTGGTCAAAGAAAAGTGCTAATAAACAAAATTCAGTTTAAATCCTGTTTTGAGAACTGCAGTTTTAGAATTAAGATACGAAAATGGTGGAGGTAAAACAATCCTTTTTTAATTTGGCAAATTTAAAACTCAAAAGAATTGAAGAACATTCTAAAGATTTTATTTCATATCAGTTTGACGACTAAAAGTCGTTCATCAGTCAGTTGTAATGGCTACAAAACAAACACATTGGCTTATGGTTCAATTTTATTAAGCTGTTTTGGAACTGCATTATAAGTTTTGTAACAATCAGAGTGGTAATACATATGCGAAACATATTGATCTGGACTATTTATATCGAAAAAATGTGAAGTTATTAAATGTTCTTTTCGGAGTTTTTCAGCTTCCTTTACATTGGCTCATGACTGTTCAGTAACTGTTTCAAGGGTTCATCAGATTTCCCTGTAGCTGTCCGGTGTAATATACAAATAGGTTGAATATCACTCATTGTAATAATCTGAAAAGACAATATGATATAAAGTAATATTTCTTTTTTATGTATGTCAAATGTTAAGTATAGCTCTTTTGTATATAAGTTTTGCCTACAATTTAATTGTATTAATTTTACTTTCAAAGTATGAACAAGATAAACCAACAAATGAATCAAATATTCCCTGAGTCATGACTTATTAGCGTAAGTACATCATCAATAGCAAACTGTAACTTTCTTTGCAAATAATTTGATTTATGATTACTTACCTGCAGTCTAGAAAATTCATTGCAGTCTTAGTTACTCTGACAACTCATCGCATCACAATATGTATTCCAGGATATCACTATTTCTGTAACAGAGAAATAATCATTTTAAGCATAAAATAGTTACGGGTATGTGTCATTTAATTGCTGAATTTTAAGAAATGCATTCAATGATGACTTTCTAGCTTAATCATGAATTATATTTATTTGATTAAAAAGTTTTCCTTCAGCATTGTCTTGTAATACTATTTACAATATACATGTCTGTTGAATAACCGCTATATCTTATAAAGCGAAATGTTTAGTTGTAGACATAAAATGATGGACCAATGGCACTGCCTTTTCTTATTGCAGAACAAATCACACGGATGTGACTTATCATTTTAGTTAAATCATTTTGTTTAGAGTAAAATAGAAAAATAAAATCTCAAATTTAATAGTATAATATTATAGTGAAAGCTAAAAAAAGTTTTTATATACCTTTATAGCATACCTTTTGACAGACTTACCGCTACCAGTGTGAGTACAAATTTACGTTTTAAACACCAGACTCGTTACGTTAACTCAACAATCATGCTTTTCTCATAAAAACTTTGAAAATGTCTTTAAATCTTAAAGTGTTATTATGTTGTAAAGTGAGCAAATAAGGTAATTTATGCAATCTACATAAGGCCAAAATTCAATGAACTTACATGCAATTCTAAACAATTGTCGGTGAGAAATAAAGAAGTGGTAAACTAGATTCGATTAGGTTATCTTTCCTTTAGTAGGTCTTTCAAAAGGCCTCTAAATAAATTGATTGTGAGTTATTAAAATCAAAATCTAGGTGTTGTCCTACTTTTTCATCCAAATAATTGGTTTGAATTTGCTTACATAAAAGCATCTACATGTATTTTAATATTGAGTCTTCTTTGTTACTGTACATGTACATGTACAAGTAAAATGGTTACCTGCGGGGAACATTTTTGATGATATAAAGATATTTCATTTAACTATCTTCAACATTGTTTGGGTGGTTGGATAAATAAACGTTTGTATCAGGAATATAGTTGACAATTATCGATCAATATAGCAGAAGGTCTTTGGAAACTGGTGACCGTTAATGACCGGAGAAGGTCGAACATAAAACAATTATTTCTTTTTAAGAAAATAATTAAATAGGCCTAATAATTCCGAGCCAAAAAAAAAAAAAAAAAATCAAACACACAAGTTTTCGCAGAAAACATCTCTATTTATTATGGCAGATGCCACTACGACTATTTTAATTTTGTAGATTTTCAGTATAAACAATTCATTGTTTGTAACATTTTGAGATACATATTAAAGAAACATCGATAATTTTCAAACATATTATTCAAGTTTTTCTACCCTAAACGGTATTATGATTATAGAAAATTAAAAATATCACGTAATAGTTTTTTGTTCTTAATTAAGTGTAACACTTTTTCCCTAGAGGATTATCCGTAACGTACCGGCAAAACGGTATTTAGCCAGGTTTACGAAAAAGGTCAATTAACCAATCATGTACGGTTTACAGATCACATGCTCCTCCATGTACCGAAAACAGGTCACGTGCTCCTCCATGCCTCAAAAGTAAAACGCGTACCAATACCCTGCGGTCTCCAGACCGCAAGGAATAAAATGTATTTATCTTTGAATGGATAAATGTTTTAATTTCGCGCTAGCAACATATCATTTTCTTATTGTTTCCAGGAATAATAGCTAAGAAGTCAAGTAAAAGATTATGTTCCATTGCGGTTGATAAACAGCGACTGACGGACGACGAACGCAGGGCGACCACACTAGATTACCTTAAGCCTGTATGCTTAGTTAAGCTGAAACTTCGGTGGCATCTTGTTGTCGAATGAATGTGATTACATGATCATTTGTATCTGAAAAAGAATCCTATATATCTATATAGCATATTATTTGCCAAATTATAAAGGAAAACAAGTAATTTTATCATAAGAATGTAGTTTTTTCTGACCGTTTTGATACGTGTAGCATACCATTTTGCTTAAGAAACCTAAACTTGCTCGTACCTCCACAATTTTTCCTTTCAATATGAACTGTATTACTTTTTTGTTGAGTGATTTATTTGTAAAAATCTCTCATCAATGCATCAGTGCTAGAAGCGTGACTTGTAGCATACGTTCAACACAACTATCGCCTTTCATTAAACCATAAATTAGCTCAATCTTGCCGTTTTGTCGGTCTTTTCAGTGTTGGTGCTATATACATTAGTCAGGTTTCCACTTGCAGTAGTTTTGTTTTCCTTTTATAATATTAATTAGTTACAGAACTAGGAAATTATTATTTCATATATTTAACATTCTACAAATCCATAATCTTCTTTGTAATCAAAATTACATATTTCTCACTAAACAATTTTCCTAAACACGTTTGCGCGTGTATGAAACCCCATGTGTTACGATAGCAAACATATGGAACTAAACATAATTTCCAAACATTTTTGCTCATAAATTGTATGTAATGGTTTTAACAAAAACATCTTATTGTTAATAATCCGTTTTTTTTACTAACAACGAAAACAATGAACAAATAATAATGTTACTTTTAACGGTTGTGTACATGATCCGCTTTGTATGTAACATGTTCAATGTGACAAATTGTGATGAATCAATGTGATGGGCAAAGTTCATATTGAGGTGTTTTAACCATTCCTTCAAATTGTATTGTTAACATTTTCTCACAAGCTTTTTATTTTTATAACCTGATTAACTGAACAAAAATTGTTTAAGTTGCATTTGGCACTTAGCAAAATTAAAGGAATTTATTATTTTGAACGGTATTAAAACAAAAATACATTTGTTTAGATTTTCATTTGCTACTATTATAATAATCTCAAATTTAATGCTATTTTCTTCAGGTGATAAAAACAACTAAAAAAAAATCCCCCCCCCCCGAAAAAAGAAAACAAAACAAAAACAATGGTCAATGAGTCCTTTTTAGCAACTTAGATAGGACACCATATGTTTTTTTTGAAAACTAAAAGCATGTCTTTGGTTCATTATGCCTTTAAAGGTCTAGCTTAAAATTATTGAACAACACATTACACTAATGACACATACGCATGCACATGTATAATACTTCTAACTTCTAAATAATTCAGTTCTAACGCATTTTAAACCTTCAAAGACAAGAACCACTTAAATTGCATAATGCGCAGAAGAAAAGGCTGAAGTATAATCCCACACGAAAGGTAGAATCAAACAGATAAACAAATAAGATTTCAGAAGAACTTATAAATGAACAAGAGACAGACACTTAATTTTCATCTATGTCAAACCGGAGAACGGCGAATAAAACATTTTAACATCGGTTTCTTGTGTACATTAAAGTTGTAGAAAATGGAGATTAAATTGAACGGGACACAGATTTTACTTTTGATTTCAGTGAGTTTGTCTTTGGCAATTTGTTTCAAAATTAAAATCGACCGGTACAAAATTGTGCGACAGAATCCAGGGATAAAAGCATGTGCGGTTATTAACAGTGGGAAGGTAAAACATTTATAATATTTATAATATTCATAATTTAAAAATATCGTTACACATATGTATATATATATAAGCGTAGTGTATATCATATAACATGCACTTCAGTTATTCATTGAGAGGCAAAAACTAACTAACACAGTTTGGTTTGTATGGTTGCCACAAGTTTTATAAAAATATGTTTGACTGTGCGAATGAGTGTATTAAAAATCTACCAAATATGCATGATAACACATTTTCTCTTACGATAAAAACAAAATGTAAATAAAGCTAAGAACTTTATGTTTATGTTTGAAACTTTTTCTCATTTATTTCTTTACTTTTCTTTATAAGCATGACAAGATCTAACTTAAATGAATTTATATTGAACTATTTCAGAGTGATGTTATCGGGCTGAGTGTTTCTAAGGACACGGGAAAATGTGTCGGACTATCTCGGCGTTCAGCCGAACCTCATTCCACATCCCTAGATGACGGATATGCTGTAAAAGTACATTCTGCAACAATCTTTCAGCCAGCAGTAAGCAGCTCTATTGCTTAACTTGTTTTGTTTTAAAGACCCTTTATTCGTTATTTCTGTTGAACAGCAATTATATATTGATTCTTATTTACTGTTAATTTATATTCATACTGCTTTTTTACTTGATTTTCATTTTATATATTTTATTTGCTTTAGCTCTATAAGATGATATCAATGGCTTACTTGGACACTTCTATTAATCGATGATATATAGTTTTGGATTTAATTCATGTTTAATTTAACTTTCTTTTTAACGAATATGAACAACTCTCTTAGTTTTGAAATACAGCAGTAGTGACCATATCATCTCAGGAGTTTTTGTTATTTTCAGTGTCTTGTCAAATGAAATTGTTATGTTACTTATTTTGAAATTCAAACAATAATGAAAAAGTTGCTGCAAAAAGGTTAAATGTGGAATGTTTTTTTTTACTTAAAAATATTTTTTTCTAAATATTCCTTTTTTACGTACACTGATAACCTGTCAAAATATGTTTTTGTTTCAACAACAGTGATGATAATTTGTTTTTGTTTAAAGTAATAAAGTAAAGGGATGAATGCAAAATCTATTCAGGATCTTAAGTATATAATCAGGGCTACTTTAAATCTTTCAGTGGTTAACTGTGTGCAAATTTGTAAGTAAAAAGATCAACATTGCAGATACCTGGCAAAGTTCATAGGGTGAAGTCGCAAAGACAACCGAAGTAAATGTATCAATAAGAGCAATAGACAAAATAGGGCACAAAGGGCGGGGCATAGTACATTGTAACAGTAAATGGTAGCACTAGGTTAAATTTGTGTGTATGCAATTTATAATATAATTTTAACCTTACAAATAGAATGATAAAAAATATCATTTTGTCTCAACAGCCTTCTGTCCGGTTATAACAAACTAGAAATGTTATGTATACAGTAAACTCCGCTTATAACGAACTCATTGGGACATTCAAAATCTGTTCCTTATATCCGGAGTTCCTTGTAAGCATATAGCGAGTTAGTTCCTTGTATCAGGAGTTTTTATAGCGAACAGATTTACATATAACGAACTGATTGTTAAACATCGTCTGCCATTTTTAAGAGCATTTGATTTAGAATAATAAGTCATTTATTTCTTTTTTAGACACAATACACGAGAGTGTACATTTTGGAATTTGAAAATCATTTGCTATTTCAGTTTTAGTTTTACTCCCTTTCTCAATTTTTCATAAAAAATCATATTTTCTTTCTTAACTCAGTGCTTTTCGTTTTCTTTCAATGAATGAGAATAAACCAGATTTTCCATTTTTCTTCCTTTTATATTGAATATCTTCTATTATATTTTAAGGGTGACTTGAACTTATGAAATATATAGATTTCTTTTCATTTCAATCAAGCATACTTTGTAGTTTTCTATGGATTATGTTTGCAAGCATGCGTGATTATGTTGAAAACCGATAATTATCTTACTCGAGCAAAACTATTAAAGAAAAGAAATTATAGAATAAAAGGAATTACCGTTTTATCTTTGTGACAAGAACTCAAGCTAAAAATATCCAAAATAGAAAACTATTACATACTTCTATACAAATTCATTTTCATATATTGAATTACATACAACAATAAACGGTACATTCAACGAAAGTTGAAATGCGGGATATATTTACGGATAGCCGATATTTGGAGTTCGTTATAAAAGTATAATTTTATGCACTTTTAACTAAATTGGGACTAAGAAATGAGTTCCTTATAAGCAATAATTCCTTATAACCGTGTTCGCTATAACCGTATAGTTTTATATTAAATAAAGAAGGGCAAAATTTGGGCCAAAATAAATAGTTCCTTATAACCGGAAGTTCGCTATATGTGAAGTTTACTTTATATCCATTTTTATTTTTAAGCATGATCTTGCAAACAATTCGCATGTTGAGTGGATGGTACCGGGAGGTCTTGGAAATGGATCTCAACTAGATGTCATTTTCTTGTTGAAACCAACGCTTTATGAAAAGTAAACTATTATGTTGAGATAAAATCCAAGTTAATGGTTGGATGCAAGTCAATAACTGATTTACATTAATGGAATAAATTTACTTTACTATATTATCGTCAATAGAATGTATAGGTGGTCTTGAAGGTTTACGGGTTGGCTAGTACATAAGGCATTACGTTATGCATTCAAAACAATATATAGGTTTTAAAAAAAACTAAAAGAAATTAAAAGTTTACATTTGTATAATTTGTTGTATATCCTTAGGGAAAAATAACAGCCATTTTGTTTTGCCTTCTTTTTGCAAGCAATGTTTGATAAAGGAGAACGTTATACATCATGTGTGTGATGTATGTAGATTTATTTCGAAGAATAGACAAAATCTAGCCGTTTTAAACGTTTATTATGGGAAATAATGCATTTTTGAATTGAATAAAGGTCGACTCACCATTACTATTATTATTTGAAAAGCATAATTTAGTACCATATTATGACCTAACAAGTTATTGGAATCGATCGAGGATTTTTGATTCATAAGGGTATCATGAAATAGTACTTAACTTTTTCACTTACTTCCTATCCCAATTCATGAATATACTGCATAAAATTTCGTTCTGTTTGATTCAGTGTATTTGGCTACAAACCTGCATTTGAGGTGCGCCTGTCGCAAAAACCGTTGAAGTTATCAGAAGGCTTTGGCGGAATTGCGCCAAATGAAACGATGGTCTTGTCGTCATCGTAAGTAAAAAAACTATGAATATACGATTGTGTATTTTGTATGGAAGACAAAATTCTTCGTTGTTTACATTTGGCTGCTTTAATGTATAATTAGGTTACATTCATCGCTGAATCTTTATGCATGCTTTTTACCATTATAAATTCATTATCAAACACATGTTTGTCCGTTCTGTAGAAGAAACATTAAAATTTTATTCATTTCGCAGGGATAATGTGCCTTTAACTACAATGTATGTATATTTATTTCATGCTTCCTAGTGTGTTATTGTAATATATCAGATAATTATTTTCTGATAAACCACTAGTGAAATTTATAAAATCTAATTTTCACTGTAGCCGGACTATATCTGAATGTGGATGAAAATTCAATCATTGGCGTCCGCGCCGAAGCGCCGCGCCCCTTTATGGAATGAAATCAGATATTGTGAAAGGGCGACAGCATATTCTCGAGCCTTTTAGTCGGTCATAATAAAAGCCGATCATTCCGATCGGTATGAGGGTGCTCGATTAAATATTAAAAGTGAAATGTTGCGATATGTACAATGAATAGCGAACTGGAGCAATGCAATGCAAACATTTTCAAATGAAATAAACTTTTTAACTAAATGGAATAACAGGCAGAAATAAATGCTGTCATGCGTAAATTTGGCTTCTTTAGAAAAATAAAGTAAATTTCACCATACATCATATAAAAAATGTAACAAAATTAGAGAAATTTAACAGAACTATATTTCAAAATTGATAATGTGACGTCATGATGTGATGACGTCACAAAAAGGAGAGTGCGCGACGTTACGCGGCAAAATCAGTAAAAATATACTAAAAATCACTTAAAAAGCATGAAATAAAAGGAAAATTTATTTGTTTAATATAATTATATGATTGAAATAAATTTCATTCGTAACCACCAGCTATTATATTTTAACCCATGGCTACTCAGTGAAATTATATTTCAATCTTACATGCAAAACAAACAGGTATTCTCTATGTAATTCATCATTTATATGTATTTTGTCTTAAGGTTAAACATATAATGCCACTAAAGTTAAATGTTTTTTTTTTTTGTTTGTTTGATTTACTTTTTAAACGTCAAATTTTATTCAATTATCATACATACAAAATGGTATAATAGAGAACAAAATAAAATCAATTAAATAAAAGAATCTTCCAAAATTATCGTTAATATGGTATTTCAAATATTTGATAACATAATCTTCGCGAGTGTAAAAAGAGAATTAGACAAAAAAGATTTTTGCTTATGCTTTATATTAAAATGTTGGTAAAAAGCTTATGATTACATATTATTCTTCTAGATCTGCTTTTGGGGCACTTACGTGTTATATCGGCCGCGACAAACCAACACTTTCAGTTTCCCCAGTCAAGACAAATCAGACTGCAAAAATATCTTTCACTTTACAGAATGCAATTATCAAGGTAAAATCATATTTCGTGTTTCTAAATGTATTTTTTTCTAGCTTAATTATCTCGATTATTCACACATATATTTGCCACTATAATAGGTTCCACTTTTGCAAAGTGTTTCTCTTTCTTGAGTGTTTAAATTACTCTAACTGATTTAGGGACTAGATGAGCACCAATTAAAAAAACAACCTGAGCATCAACCTATATGCATCTAAGCAGAATTACCCCTTTTGCATTCTTATACCTTTATATCAATTTTTATCACCCTTGTCCAAATATAATAAGTTTAAAAAATAGTGCTCAGTCATCAAATATAATATCTCTAAATATCTTGATCAACTCTTGCTTGAACCTATAAATTGATTTTCGGCAATCCCGATGGCTACTTTTGCCATAAGATTTCACTTAAAAATTAGTAAGATCAGTACGAAATAAGGATAAATGTAGAAAAGTACCTTTCATATACTTACATATACCTGGTATTTCACTTAAGCGGACCAAGCCATGGAAAACATTTCAAAAAATTCATGTAACTATTGTTCATGATTCAGATCCTGGTTGACAACGCGGAGCACTGTGACCGCAACATTCGAGACTTTGGAGATGATTTTGAAACATTTAACCTGCTATATGTCTACATGGAGTCTGGTTTGATATATCGCATTCAGTTTGATGGAAATCAGTAATGGATGTCTGACATTTGCAAGAGTTTAATTTATTTGTAAAAGTACATATCCTTCTTAGCATATAACCTGTTTGAGCAGAAAACATTTGGCATTTGCCACCAGTATGAGCCATGTCAGCATGCATAGGTCTGTGGAGTCTGCCCAGGAACTATACAGTTTTCATCATATGAGAGGTGTCATGTCATTACAGTTTTTGTTTAACTTTCTGACTGATCATTAGACACTTACTGCTCAAAATCAAAACTTAAACAAAATAGTTCACTTTAAGTTTCCGTAAATATTCTTTTATCTCTGTCCGATCAACCTTCACTTTCATAGCATTTGTTAAAAGTATATCCAGCTGACTAGTAAATTGTGTAAATGATTGGACATTGTAGATTCTCTATATAAAAGACATTGAATTTGTCAATTATCGCCTTAATATTATAAAGTTTAACGCGTTAAAACGACAAGTTATTCTTAAAACATTGCACTGTAATTGATATTAGTTTTTAAAACATTGCACTGTAATTGATATAACTTTTATAATATTTCTTTGATTTTACCTATTATGCAACATGGTGTCATAATTTAACTATTTTCATGCGTCCTAATTTTGTTTTGATATAATCTGACTGAAATAATACAGTTTCTTCACATATCAGTATTTCAGGATGCGAATGTTTCTTATTTCATACTATACATGGATAAGTGTGTGATGTGAAAGTGGCAATAACCATGTGTTTTGTTTTTGTTCTGTTTTGTTGTTTTTTCTGTTGTTTTTTTTAATTCGACTTTAGACTCCTCATGCCGAGGTCATATTCTTTTTGTTCCTTTTTAACATTTAAATCATGATTCACATCTTATTGTTTCCTTATAATTTTTCATCGTATCATACAAATTGCTCTTGAAACAAACTTTGAAACACAACTTGTTTAGTATTAAGTAAATATTCTGATTTCTATTCTGATAATGGTTTGTATGTAGTTGTATGAAAAGGATATAAAAAATCAAATAAAGCTACTTTTTTCTATTATTGTACACATGTTATTGTTATCTTTAGACATTTAAAACCCATTATTATATTGATAAGAAGTCTGTTGACTGTAAAAAAATCAGCTACGTTTATATTGTTCTGTTAGTCTAACTATTTTAAGTTTTAATTACACTGTTTACGTTTTATTGAGACACAACTGTGTTGACAATGCCCTAGTTACATACAGTAAGTTATGGTTGGCTTATTTCATTTTATTAATTTACATTCCCAATGTTTTGTTTTGATTCTCAAATTTATTATTGTGAAAGAGGTCATTAGTTGCTTATTGCCGGTAGAAGGTATCTCAAAATATATGATGTATTAGTAGTTAAATGTTCACGGTTCTAAACCCAACATTGTAAAACATATTGTTTACAACCGATGCTTTTGATTTTTTTGAAGCAATACAATTATTATTTTTCTCATGAATCTTTTCACATAGCAATCACCCTTAAATCAGCTTTTAATCATTATCCTGTAAAAAAAAACCTCAGCACTAATAATAACGTTAACATACAAAACTTTGCAAAAATTCTCGACAGAGGATATTCACGTCATTTGTGCAGAAAGGTTGCCATTCAAGTATTTTTTTACAGGCCTATTTAGGCAGGGTCACAACTTATGGCCATCTTTGTTAATATATTCAAGGCTGCTGATGTTATTTTGTAATTTTCATATTAGTCCTTTGCACTCAAAAGCTTGAATTTAACCGTTTCTGTACTGTCAAATGTATAGACGCATTAAGTTTCAAATACTTGGCTTCTTTCCAGTTCTGAAAGTGTTTTGACGTCTTTCTCCTTTGTGTAAAATTCATTTGATGTAAGATCTCAAAACACAAATCATGAATTATTCAAAAACATTGGCTATTATTCCTAGGATTCATCGATTTGCAAACGTATTATGAGACAACGTTACTTCACGTTTCTTATATTGTTAATGCTGGTATACCGGTCATGTATATGGTTGGCTAGATCACTTGCATTCCGGTCAACAAGACGGTTTCCTAGATCTCTTGTATTCCGGTCCACAAGACGGTATCCTAGATCACCGGTATTCTGGTCAAATAGACGGTTTCCTAGATCACTGGTATTCAGGTCAATAAGACGGTTTCCTAGATCAGAGCATACTGGTCAACTAAATGGAAGTATGTGATTGATAGGCTCATTAGTATTCTGATCAGCTAATTGGTTGACTAGATCACTTCAATTCCGGTCAACTAGATATATTGCTTGATTACTAGTATATCCGTCAGTGATCTCTTGTATTCCGGTTAGCTAATAGGTTTGCTTTATCACAGTTTTTCTAGTGAACTATGTTGTTGGCTAGATCCCTATTATTCCGGTAACCTTGATGGTTGGCTATATTCCGGACAAGTAAGTATATGATTTTCTCCTATTCTATAAAAGATTTGTATTAGCTCATATCAGTGAATATAAATAAGAAGTCCTTACGCACACTTTAACACAAATTATTTTATTTAATAATATAAATTAATATGAATATACAGGAAACAATTTAAACGTAAAAAGCATGTTTTTGCGTATTAAAAATGTGACATATTCATCATGTACCAACTTACTTTCATCTATAATCGAACTTTTATTTTCAGAAAAATTGTTCTAGACTAAACATCTTTGCATTGAACTTCACCATCTTAAACACTTATTTACAGAACATGTCCTCCTTGTTTCTATATTTCAGCTATATCTTGCTGTATCGTCGTTAATTTTAATATGTCGGTGCTATTTACATTAGTCAGGTGACAACTTGCATTATTTATTTCTTAATATTTATCTGTAATGAAACTATGAAACAATAATTTGATATATAGTACAAGTGAAATGGGGTTATAAAAATTATTTAACAATCATAAACACTGAATGAATACAGCCTTAAGTAGTGATTTTTGAGGAATGACATGTTCTTGTTAACAAGGACGACATTTTTATCTTAAAGTGACATTATATCCATCTCTGTGTAAAAGTGAGTGCACAGGTGATATAAAATACGTTTCATTTTGACAAGCATGTTTATAATACTGCGCTCTGATAACAAATTTCTACATAAAATTCTTACATCAGGCAAATAAGATTTCTGGTAAATCAATTTATGAGCATGTGAGGCTAAATTCATATGGTTGCCATAATCTCTGGCTTCGCGGGGCGAACGTCTGGAATTTTAACTGGTAAAAATCAATAATCTTTGCTTGCTATCAGTGGTTTGAGTCCTTTAATAATATTTTTTTTTTGCTATATTTTTGATGGACATATTTAGAAAACCAATCAGCGGTTAAATGATTCATTGCTTTCATTTCTAAGGATAAAATGATTATACATGATTAGGAACAGCATATGAGTGTATTGAAAGTTGTTTAGTGGGAAATATATAATTCAGATTATATATGATGATTTTGAATTTGTAGAAGATTGAAAAAACTGTTTTTGAAAAAGAATAATTATTCGTTTTTGAATCCGTATATTACTCACAACGAAAGCTATGAAAAATAATCAATATCATTTTAACGACCAGGTACCTGTTGCGGTTTCTATGTCACATTAGAAATGTGAAGATCATATTGAGATAATTTAAAAAAACGTTACTCATGGGCCAATTACCTATTTTCCGGAACAAACATTGTCTTCGGTTGCATTTGTCAATTAGTAAAAAAACGAAGGGTGTTCAAATATGAATGCAACTGGGCCAATATCTCACTTTTAACCATGTTTTGCACGAACTTCTGAATATTGACCCAGTTGCATTCATATGTGATAACCCCTCGTAGAGGGAATTTTTGTTTTAATGGAAGTTAAAATTCTTCTACTACTATTTAAAATTACTAAAAGGTCCACCCCATTAAAAAGCACAATAAATAAAAACAACAACGATAACAATAAAAGCTCAATAAGTCATTTTTTAGAAACTGTTCTAGGGCGTTTTAATGGAAGTTAAAATACTTCTACTACTATTTAAAATTACTAAAAGGTCCACCCCATAAAAAAGCACAATAAATAAAAACAACAACGATAACAATAAAAGCTCAATGAGTCATTTTTTAGAAACTGTTATAGGGCACCATAATAAAATTTATCTTATTTTTTCTTAAAAGAATTTCTTGGCCTCATTATGCCTTTAAAAATCTACCTTAAAATTCTGGAACAACTCATTATACTTAGTGCATGTACGTTTGTACATAATTATGCATGTATAATACTTCTAAAAGATTCAGTGCTTATGTAGTGCGTAGAAAAAAAGGTTGACACATAATCTATACCAAAAACAGAATCAAACAAATTAGTCTTCATAAGGTTTAATAATTGGACAAGAGTTATTCAAAATAATTTTCATCTATGTACAACCGGAGAACGGAGAACGAAACATTTCGCATTTTTGTCCATGAAAATTGTGAAAAAAATGCAGCTTAAATTAAACGGGACACAAACTTTACTTTTGACTTCATTGAATTTGTATTTGGTAATTTGTTACAAAATATAAAGTCGATCGGTACAAATTTGTGCGATCAAATACAGGGATAAAAGCCTGTGTTTATTCACAGTGAGAATGTAAAATACTTGTAATATCTAAAATATTTAAAGTTTAAAACTATTGTGACGAAGATATCTTATTATATACAGATATACGTCATGTTTTGTAATATGTTATATATTTTATACAAAAAGCACTTCAATTATAAAGTGGCAAAAATTAACATAGTTAGGTTTGTATGGTTGCTACAAATGTTTGAATGTGCGAATGAGTATATTTAAAACAAATATCTTTAAAAATTTGTTCGTTGGAGAATTAATGAAAATGTTATCTGTTATAAAATGTTGAATAGGATGAAACACGGTCGCAGGTCTCAATTATCCGTTTTCTATTATAAACTTTGTTTCCGAAACCCCTTTAGATTACCTGTGCACAATTTAAACAGATCCTTTATATTTTTTTACTATTCTAGATTAGCCTATTAGATTCCTGATATCTGTTTGCAAAATTTAATGACCAATGGAAAAGCTACCCATATTCAATTATTCTCTGTATATTTTTCAGGAAGTCGAAGTGTTCTCTTCTTTAACTTTATGTACAATGAAATTAAGATCGAAAAAATAAGATGAAAATGAAGCTTCGACCTAATAATTATGTTTAAAACTTTTCTAATTAATGTCTTTACTTTTCTTAATCAGCATGACAAGATCAAACTTAAATAAATTTATATTGATCAATTTCAGAGCGATGTTTTCGGACTGAGTGTTTCTAAGGACATGGGAAAATGTGACGGACTATCTTGGCTTTCTGCTTAATCTCATTCTCCATCCATAGAGTCATACTCATTGCAGTGTTTGAGCCGTATTCTCTATGTTTGTGTTTGAGTGTTAAAATAAAGCACTTTTAGGATAATCCACTCTTTAATGCCTGTCTGTTTAAGATCTGACATTAAGCATGTGTTTGCAACCGCATTATACATCCTTACAAATATCTAGAACTGAAAGAATTATTTGGTTATATTATCGTGCCATTTTACACTTGCCCCTCTTTATTAAACTTATATATCTGTATAAGCCTTACATTTACATTAAAATATTTCTTTCCTCTGATTGTAATAAATAAAAAGTTAGCATCCATATCGTTTAAGCAAAAAATAGAATTTGCTACGTTTCTTCAGAATTTCGGTCTCATAAGGAGCATTCATAAGTGTCGCACATTGGCATTGTTTGTCTCTGTCGACTATAAGGGTTCCATTCTTTCTACATTTATGTCTACAAAATAAATGAAATGACATATCGATATCTTTGTAAATAGAAGTGTATCTACAGGGTACGGTATGATTTCTATTACAATATAAACACACAATGTCTTATACGGCAAAATTGAAAAGTTACATGCTACAGACAGACAGCAGTTCATATTAGCTAATTTATTGTAGCACTTTGACCTCGAAATGACATTTTCGTCATTTTAAAATTACCGAGATCGTCAAGGCGAAATAACTTTTTTTTATTCCGATGATAATGATATGTTAAAAAGGATACACATTTGTTCATAAAAATTGCTCTAGAACCCGTGTGTTATATATCAACATCAGTGTTTAAGTGTAATATTTAGTATTTTTTCTCTGTAAATCATTTAGTATTTCAAGTTTTGCCTCCGTCTTTTGATCTCAAAAGTTGTGAATTGAACCCAAAATTGTGATAAGCTATTATAGTTTCCTACGCAAATACTAAATGAAAAGCTTTATGATTTTAGAGTAGGTAATAAAGTTTTAAAAGAGATTGCTAAGGTGTTGTCCTTTATTTTAGCTTACTTTCATGTCGCAAGACAAAAATCAACATATGGTTTGGTTTTAACGTTAAATAATTCTTTTAATATGTACATTTACCAGAATGTGTACATTCTGTTATGTTTGGATTGCCCATAAGTTCATTAAAGGAGATATATTTAGTATCATATCCATGAAAATCTAGCTGATATAAGTCATATGGCGTGTTCTGATCCAATTCCTGCATTAAATGATTGCTACACATGATATATTTGTAATATCTAACAGCAAATTCCGCTGATCATTTATGCTACACAGAACTCGTTAAACATCTTAATTTGATTAGTACATTAATTTGTCGTTAACTTAGCACACGCAAAAACATATATGCAAAGAAACAAGTTACAAAAAGTTACAACATATGCAGTGTTTGAACATATACTATATATCTATATCAAACTGAAAATGACTGTACACATCAACATTGTCTGGGGGTTTCTTAATCATCGACGTCATTGTGTATCAAAGAGATATCAAAATTTTAACTTACTTTTTTCAAAAGCTTAAAACAAAAATGAATACCTTTATAAGATCTCAATTTTTTGTAGATATTAATATACTCAATTTGTTTTGGGTTGGTACATAAAGGTATTTAATGGGTAAATATAAATTTATAGGTTCTGAAAGTAATCACAACAGAGTAAAAAATTGAAACTCACCTTCTTTAACTTTCTTAGAAACTCATCTTCTCATATTTCTTAGAATATTTTGTGCATAATATGTTTCCCTCAATATCTTTTAATGTCTACCATTCTCAATTTCAAGATCTTGAGACCATATTCTTAAATTTGGGTATATATATCTAAATTTTCTTATGTCTAAAACATTTAAGTAACATTCATATGACAAATTTTCCTTATGCATACCATAAAATGACAATTTTACATTAGAAGTTACAGATGAATGACATTCTGGCTGGTATTTTATATATCTTTTAATCTATTTTCAATTTGTGCTATTTTTCTGATGTAACTGATTGACTGTATCATAATATCTCAACCCTTGACTGTAATTTTGTTCTTAAACATGTAACCACATTGTCATGCCAATGATTTTTAACTAATTTATTGTTTGGTATTTTAATCATTTTAAACACCTAATGGAAACTATAGTTCTCAACTTTTGCTAAGCACCATCAGTTATTTTTTATATTATCAGAAGTATAAAACAGATTTCTTACCAATTTTTGAAAAATTGAATTATAAATGTTTTGAGATAGTACCCTGCCATGAATCCATTTTCACTAATCCGTTACAACGTCTAGGTAGCATGGGCAGCATGCACCCCAATATTTTCATATTTTTATTACATGTCTTTTGTTAAATAGCGACATTATCGGCTCATTGTCATTCAGTGGCTTGCATTTCTTACATCTGTCACTTAATATGGCGAATTATAACATTAGGAGGTAAAGTTATGGAGAGATGGAGAGCAGTATGGATGGTGCAGCAGGAGACCACCTTCCGTCAGGTTGGTGCGGCACTTGGTGTACACTACACCGTCATCACCAGAGCCTAGGAGAGATACCGGCTACTTTGACAGCGAAGTCCTTTCTAAATGACCTTGCTAATGTTACAGGGTCCGTGTGTCCACGCAGACGGTACGTAGAAGGCTGCATGAAGGTTATTTGCAGTTGACAAGACTAATCTATTTCGGTTCCAACAGGGTACAGGTTAATATAAGGTGGAAATTATGTTATTAAGGCATTTTCAATTTAAACATGTTGATTGTCTTAACCAGCACACTCAATGAATATGATTTTTACTATTAATAGAATATTCTGTCAAAGCGGAGAATTTATTTTAAACTAATGAGGGGCAATTAATTGAGAGAACTTTGCAGCAACCTCTATTATTTAAGATTAAAAGTGCAACATCTCACAAAATTTAGAACTAGTTTTAGCACTTTCAAAAATGAATTAATGGTTTTTCAAAGAACAAATGTGATGAAAGATCAGCATGTTCATAACTAATCTGCATTATTAAACTAATGGAACCAACACTTCACTAAGGTGCTTCTCGTTAATGAAACTCATTTTTCAAGTCTGTGAATGAAATATTATCTTGCCTTCTATTAATGGTAATCATTACAAAACTCTTTTGTTAAAAGCTAGTTTTTTGATCTTGTTCTATAAAATTTGCTTTAGATTAAGCTTAATACACTTGATCTTTGGCAGTCAGTTAGTAAGTAAGTCAATATTGTTTGACCTGACAAAGAATATAATAGAATCAACGATATTACTGCGAATTTTGAAATCATTGCTGTGTGTTAGTGGTTTTAATGATATAGTTATGTACTGAGATAAACTTTTCCACATTTGAAATTTAACTATTCATCTTCGCTTTTCGTAAGGATCTAAGTTACAATGACACGGTTAAGGTATGTAGCAACATTCAAGCTTTCCTGATGGAAAAAAATGTATAGTCAGACTACAGGGATCTTAAGTTATCTCAGTAGCATAAGCTGGATTTTAAAGCATAAGACCGGAGCATAGGCCATTTTAAAGGCATATGCAGGGTCGTAAGACATGCTGGAAGGAAAGGCCGTTAGTCTTAAAATGATTAAAGAAGTAGTATTTAACAATGACGCCACATGTGTAAGATCATTTCGTTAACCTTTAAGATGCTATAGGACAGTGCACTGAACAAACAGTAGTTGACTGCAATGTATGAGCAGGTTGCAACTACTAGCTAAGGTTCCTATTAAGGAGCCCTTATGAGATTAAAAAAAACAACAGCAAAAAACACAAAAAACTTTAAATGTGCAATTTGAAATCCACTCAGATCAACTTGGTCACGTGATACATCAACTTGGTAACTTAAAATGGAATAAAATACGCAGAATTAAATAAAAAATGAGCAATTTTAATGATTTTCTGAGCCCAATTGGAGTTGATAGAAATTTTCACTTTGGTCATTTTGCACAAGAAAAATGATTATTCTGGAAAACCTGAGTGACAGAATTATCAGAAATTTAGCATTCAAGTAATTCATCTAGAACTTTATGCCACACAAATCTCTTTACAAACCTTTATGTAGTCACGCTTATTGGTCTTAAAGGCATGTTGTTTCAGATGATGAATGGGTCTGAATTTTTACTTTTAAAGTGGGGCCGTCCATGGCAATGTGGTTTAGCTCGCTGACTTCAAACCACTTGCCCCTCGCCTCTGTGAGTTCGAATCCCGACAGGGTCTAATAATTTGTTTATGTGAAGAAGCTTTCAAGATAGCTTACGGAACGTCGGTGGTTCTACTCAGGTGCCCGAGTGTGCCTAAAATAATGCACGGAGGGGCACCTTAGGTCAAGCTGGAACGTCGCCATATGATCTATGCTGTGCCGGTGTGACGTAAAACCCAAAAGAATAAACTTTAAAATGGATAGTTTTACAATTGGCAATTGTTCAATTATAGTATTTTGAGATATTTTTTTATAAAAACAATAGAAATATATCTTTTGGATTTTCATATAAAATGCTGCTTAAAAAGAATGTTGATAAAGTTCTAAGTCATCTAGAATGACCATTTATCTGGTGAATGATAATAATTTGTTCTAGAAAACTTTATTGTCTGCTATAATGTAAATATATATAATATCGGATCATGTATCACCATGTATATTTCTTTTGTTATTTGTTTTTATGTCTAACTCTAAATTCTATCAACATATTTATTCATTATATTATATATCAATTTACTTTAACACTTTACTTGATGATAAGCCTTTATCACCAGTATATAAAGCCAGACCATTCTTCACTTCAGAGCTATTCTGTAACATGAAGTACCATTTTATACTTGGTACCTTTAGACTTAAAACAAACAAATCCGACAGGTTTATGGGATTGCTTCTTCCGTTACACAACACAGTTTTGCTTCTGACACTGTTTAATTTGCTTGTTTTTGTTGTTTTAAATGTAGAGAAGAAATGCACATTTTTGTTACCAATGAGAAGAACTATAAATGCATGTTTATTTGTCTTAATTTGGTTACTGACAAAATAAACATTGACAGGGATTCTTTAAATAACCGTTATAATTGAAAATAATGCATCAGCATGGTTCTTGTAACTTGTTTTTAGGTTAATGACTGTTTTTTTTTATTAATGTTCTGATGGATTTTACATTGCGCCAAAATAGAATAAGATAACCGCACAAAAATAACCATATGGCAACTAACCAGAGGAGAAAGTCCTCAGGTGCTACTCGGTGAGTTATGTATGTCAAGCATGACAAGGCACCTGAGTAGAACCACCGACGTTACGTAAGCTAGCTGGACAGCTTCCTCACATGTAAGAATCCAATGTATCTGGCGGTGTTCTAAACAACAGTAGTGAGTGCTTTAAAGTCAACGACCTTTTTGACTTAACCACGGAGCAACAAAATGTATCGATATTGAAAGTCCTGTGAAAAGCGACTTCTGACTGAGAAAGTTCTGTAAAAACAACTTTTACTAAGAAATTTATAGTGTCTATAGTGAGTTTTTTGTAGAATTATGAAACAAATAACCAAACTTGACCTTAGATATATTGTTTGTAAAATGTTAAAAAGAAGATGGAATTCTAGATGCCTTTTTTCTGACATCAATTATAATGCCTAATTTGTAAATGTTAAATTTACTCAAACATTCTCAATATATTTTGTAAAGGGGAAGTTCCTCTATGCAATTGTATATTCACTTATGTTATATCTTTATAGCCTGCTTGTACGTTCCCAACATGGTCAATTATAACCACTGGATATGAATTGCAAAAATGTGAAGTATTTATCTCTACATGTTCTTTTTATTTAAATTAAAGACGTTATATTGATTTTCAGCGGTTGATAAGGTTAATAAATTGACGCAAAGTGGCTGTACTGTGAGTGTGTGTCCTTGCATGCAAGTTTGTGTTATAATCGTTAAGATTTTTTGAAAACATTCAGTTGATTTAAAAACTACTGTGATGTTAATCATGAAAGAAGTAATGCAGTAAGCGGAAGCGATCGAACGCCGTTAGTTCGCTAACTTCCAGGTGAACGAGCTGGCCAAAAAAATATTCACAAATACTTTGTCAGTAAAATAACAAATTGTTGGAAATCACGAACTTGTATAAATGTTCATGAGTTCATGAAAGATATTAGAAATCTCTTGCTCCGTAGCACTGAACCTACCCAATGATAAGCTCAGCTTGAAGATGATGAAGAAAAATACATATTGTATTGCAAATCGCAATTATTTTCCTGATTTCTTACATGTATATGCATAAGTTATTAACCAACATGACTAGATCGATAAATGTTATTGAAGATTTATGAAACCAAAGTATTTGTGTTGCTGAAAATAATTTAATTAAATAATTAAAGATCCTGTAACACAATTTTTTCATGGTTTTATTTCATAAATATAATGCTCAAATTAAGATTTGTCAATATTGTAAGTTCCAATAAGCATTATTTATAAAGATATTACCCAATTTAACATTTCATGTAAATAAAGGGAGGTAATTAGAAATATATTTTCTATAAATTCTAAGTCAAATTTTCCAATAAGAAATGAATGCCTGTAATTTATTGATTAAATATAATGTGCACAAATATTTGCAGTACACATTTTACATATTCTTCGATGTTTGAAAATTGTTTTATTTGCATAAATATGTACATATATAACTTTTTGCTAGTGTGGTATTCATACAGTAAAAATATCAATCACAAAACATACAGGATCTTTAAGATAGAAAATGGCAATTTTCAGGAAAATCGTGAATATCATTGTGTGATAAAGCAAGCATGTTAATTTAATGATGTTTTTTATATCATGCTAATGTTTAGATTGACACAAACCTTTTATGCATTTGATTTGTTTCTGAAATGGATGTTTTATAGCGCTGATGTTAATGTAAATAATCCATGCGTGCTGATACATTAACAATTTATTATCTGACATGTCAATTTCACTTTTCTGCATAACTACTTGATTTCCTTTTAATTTAATTAGGTGATATCTAACCATCAAACGTTGAAACAAAAAATGGCTATTTCCAATAAGGAAAATGTGTTAGATTGTTTAATATGAAGAGTAAGGTCAGTCACATTAGTTATCAAACACTAACACTAACTTGCCTGACAAATTTCTTTATTTTGTAGTTGAGTCATTGGCATTACCTACCTTTTGATACTTGCTAAGGTACATGCACAAAGTGATGTTTACACATGACTTAAAGGTCGTAATGTTATTTTGTATATGTTAAAAGATCTTAAAACAGGATGATTTCTCGGAAGCATTAACCGTAACAAGACTTAATGAAAATTGTTGACTCGGTTTGAATCAGTACATGAAAGATCTGAGTGCAACATCCCTCACGACCCTAGCACAAACTTGAGAGTACTCAATTTGGCAGGCCAAATAAAAGTTAAAGAATATTTCAAAAAAAAATATTGTAAGGAAGAATGACTTCTCTCACTTTCTCTAGTCTTTTTATTATTATTTCATTATTACATGTCTTCAAATAAATTATTTAAAATTTTAAATAACATAAGAAGAGAAAGAATTAATATAAGCCCAACTTCTATTTTCCTTGATGTTTTGTGCATGCATGTATTCAAACATTAGCAATTTATGGATAAAAAATAACAACTATTGATAAAATAATCATTTTATAATGCTTTTTATGGTTCTTTTTTTCTCATGCTGTAAATGATTCTGTAAGTACTTTAGAGATATTAAGGCAATATTATTAGTTTAAACATATTTATTCAATATAAATTTACATTTTGCATGATTAACAATATTTACACAATACATTTTTGGATTGGGCTGAAAGCTATGAAAGCTACATTGATACATTGTATCATAGTTTGATGACCCTTCCGTTGAAAACGTGTCAGAGTTAAATCGTATACATATACATGCACAGTGAGTTAACTGGAGTACAGGTATTAGTTAACCGCACTCCAGAGCATACCGATTGATTGGCTCATTTTCGCTGGGGTTAACTTACTGTGACTGCAGAGAAAGGGAAAGCGACAAAAATTTCAAATTTCAATTTCAGATGCTCGTTCATTGGTTACCTTTTTCAGGGGTTTCATATTGTGACAACAGGGAACGTGTTTTATGTTTGACTACAATTCTTAAGAAAAAGAACATCAAAACACTCGGCTATCTGAATTAATGCCTGGGGGCTAGCCCCCTCCCCCCTCTTGCAAATCAGATAGTCTTGCGTTTCGAAGCTCTTTATATTACTTATTGTGTTAACTTCATTTCATTTTTCCGAGTATACATTTAATCTTAAATAGTTATTCAACACAAACACAATAATTTAAATTGATTTGATTGGGTAAAAATAGGATTTGTTATAAATATGTAATGGATGTGTAAATGTTACTGATACAATAAAAGTTACATTGTAACTGTCTAACAACTTAATCATTTAGCATTCCATTGTTTATATTGTAACAGGTTTAAAATCAATCTTATCAAATATCATTCTACTTATCGCGCACAATTTTTCACTGACATCAGTTCTATCAATCGAATAAACAATGAATTAGATTTAAAAGGTGATTTTAATATGTTCAAATCATTGCTCTGAATCATACAAATTAGTTAGCTATTAACTACTTTGATTCATAAGAATGCATATCTTTTAATAAAACAGATTCTCGGTTTTTAATTCATTCATAAGTAAAGACATTCAAATATATTCGAGTTTTCATAGACTATAATTATAGCATGAATAATCAATTACAATCCATCTATAAGCTCCATATTAATCAAACGACTCAGTTACTTTTGTTGCAGTTGTCTCAAGGCCAGTTCAGTTGTCACGGAGAAAAAGTTTTCTGTACATATAAAATGCAAATATTGGCTGTCTTGCTTCTAGGTATGTATAGAATAGCATACAATTACCAAGGATTTGGTGGATTTATAACAAAATAGCTTGTGAAGAAGAAATACACTGTATGTAAATTTCTTATTTCAGGGAAACTTAGACGTCATACGTATGCAAACACTGTAGATTACAGAACTCTAAAGAAGCTTGTCCAGAAAGTGTTTCATTTGTGTCGCTGTAGTCATGTGCATGAACGACATGCTCAAGCAAAATATGAGGTAGTTTTACAAATTACTCAAGTTTGAATTTTGTAAAATGTACTATGGTCACAATATATTTGACATTCAGTCACTTTACGTCATGATTGTAATTCCTTGTGGACAACAATTAAATTCAAGTCTGTGTAAAGGTAACTTATCTCAAAATTCACAAATTCTTGATGTTATTTAGAATTATGATTGCATATAGTAATGAAGATTGAATAAATGCTTTCCCAATGAAAACTCTTAGATACTCATTCTTAGTCGTACTCATTGCAGTGTTTGAGCCGTCTGCTCTTTCTTTGTTTGTGTTTGAGTGTTAAAATTAATCACTATCAGGGTAATCCACTCTTGACTGCCCGTCTTTGTCAGATCTGACCTGAAGCATGTGTTTGCAACCGAGTTTTTTACAATTACCTAAAATAACCTAACAAATACCTAAAACTAAAAGAGTTATTTTGTTATATTTCATGTCATTTTACACTTGCCCTCCTTTATCAATTTCATATATTTCATCTGTATGAGCCTTACATTGACATAAAAAAATCATCTTTGCTTTGATTGTAATACACTAGTTAGCATCCATATCGCTTAAGCTAAAAAGAATTTGGTCTCTTACTATATTCTCCAAGGAACATTTATTTTGTGCCACAAATTCTCATTTTCAAATAGCTGTCCAAAACCATTAATGTATTTCGATTGGTTTTGAAGTCTCAATCGTAAGTTGTCACAAAGTGAAAGTACGTTTGTAAATCTTGCATTATATTTTCACGCTGAACCTCATTTTTACTCTATATTCATTGATGTAAGATTGCATCATCTTTTGTTCAATTTAGAGTTTTCGGGTGAAATTATTATTTAGAGTATTTTTATGGTTTGCATAAATTTCCATGTCGTCAATTAAAACATTTTGCCGTTTATTTCATATACAAAAATCCTTTCAGTAATAAGAAGTTACATTTTTGTTTTTATGAACCAGATGTTATGTATTATGTCTGTATATAAAGGACAGGCCTTTATTATTACATAACTATTTTTCCGCGCCGTCCCAGTCTTTTATTTCGTGCAAATCGATTTTTCATATTTTGTATGATCCGTTTTCCCGCTCAGTACTCAGTAGTTTGCTATATAATGACTAAAATTTTAAAGTGACATATTGCAAATGCACTGGATGTTATAACAGGTCCACTATGACGGTGACAGACAAATTATATTTGCTTATAAAAATCTACAGGCTTGCTACAGGTAAATTTAATTTTCTTAGTGATTTTGTTTCATTAAATTTTTGCTATTTTTCGTAAAATACTAATTTTCTATTAGAATCATAGTTTATTTGATTACAGGTTAAGTTATTGCAGTAATTTATTGCTTTTCTAAATTTTTCTAAAATTTTTTGCAGATTAAATTTTAAAAGCCCTTTTTATTCTAGTTTTCGCTATTGCAAATTATTATACCGAGACATGTTTAATTGATTGTAGTTTAATTGAAGTTTTAATTATATTGTAATTGTATAGGAGCCAAAATGAATAATTTTATAGATATATTATACATGTATATATCTATTCATAAAATAATTTATTATTGGTTCTACAGTATTTGTGTAACTTTATGTAAAAGCTGCAGTATCGTAAATGATTTGTTTCAATCAATTTTAATTTTATGTTATCAATCTTTACTTCATTGGGCGCCGCGCCGAAGCGCGCGCTCTTATGGAATGAGATCAGATTTTTGTGAAAGGGCGACAGCAACTATCTCGAGCCTTTTAGTCGGTCATAATAAAAGGCCGGAAAATTCGATCGGTATGAGGGTGCTGATTATTAAAATAAGAATGAAAATGGTTTCGCGATATGTTACAATGAATTTTCGCAATGCAAACATTTTACAAATGAATAAAACCCTTTTCCGTCAATAAATCGCGCTCTTACGGGCCGTTTTTTTATTTCTCATTTTGTAGTACACAGGTCGGTTATCATGTCATGGTGATGTATATTCGTTGTACATGATCCTTAGAATGATCAGCTGATGACCTAAATATTCCAAAACCTATTTATAAGATAATCTTTTAGTCACTCCCTATCGGTACAAATGCCGGGTCTCTCCCCGGTCTATTTGACACAGGATTTACTAGATGACCGGCAATAGTACACACGTTTATTGTCCGTCTCTCCCGGTTTTGGGCAGTAGATGTTTTGAATATCGCTTACAATTAGAAAAAAAACAACAATAGCCATGTTTTCATTTTATCTATATGAGATAAAAAACAATAAATATAGTACACGGAATTTATATGTAATCTATAAAATTCGTGATATGCTACAATAATTTTGAGAAAAAAGTACATTTTGATGGTATTAAAAATGACAGTATTCAAACTCATTTTGAAACATTTTATTCTAAATTATTCAATTTGTTTATCCGTGTTTAGTTAAGGATGGCCGAGGAATTTATTCAAAGTTACAAATTAGATTTTTATGAATTATTCAAATTGATCGATAATTTAAAAAAATGATAAAGAAAAATACAATTGTAAACAATTGTACCCCATATGGTTTTTTTTTTTTAAGAACAAAATAAACAATATTATATATTGAAAACGATAAACCATAATTTACTGACTTTTTCCGTTAGCTTTGATTTATAATCGTCGCGTCAATATGACAATTGAATTCTTAAAATTTATTTTTTACAATTTAATAAAAAAGAGTAGTAAAAAAACTCAGTATTAAAATAGCACATAAAACACAAAAAAGAATAAAAGCAAACAATATTTCATAAAATTTGTATTTTTTTAAAATTAAAATTAATAGATATTACAATTATTGTATAATAAACAATTATGCTCAACATGATCAATTCATCATGGTAATATAACCAGTGTCATATTTTTTTACTAACTTAAAGTGTGAACAGATACCTTAAGGGGGGTCTTCGCTAATAGCGATAATAAGGGACCAAATGTGTGGTACGTGTTGATCAAATGCGTTACACATATGGATTATAAATGATTGCATAAACATGTATATCCGTTGCTATTAATAACCCACGATCATAAAGAAATAAACAAGTAATAATTCTAATCTCTAGCATGCCAATCAAAGTTCATAATGAAACAATGTCTTTCGTCTGCTCATTCATAAGTGGTTATACATTTCTGGTAGTTATAAGAATATAGCTTTTCATCATATGTGTACTAGTTCATCTTCCACTTGCTGCATTTTTCTTGGCTTTGGACGCCCTATTGATGCTTTGCATCAATGCTTTTTCTTGTTTCATTTATCATCATCAGTTTTTTTGTATAAGTAGATACAACGTATCAAAACTAACGTATCTCTAGAGCAAGCGATCTTACAGTGGCATTGATTTTTGGAAGACGTTTATTTATTGGTGGTTATTATGTGGCGTATATTTGAATATATATTGCAACGCAGTATTATGCGGATGTGATTGAAATTTTGTTCCACGGAATGTATGGTGTCACTATAGTGGACATTTTGTTTATTCAAAGAAGTACGTTATTTTATTGGAAACCGACAAAGGTCGAGTCTTTTCCAAGGGACTTTATCTATACCCTTATGTTTGATTATTATGGAAACTTATCATGTTTTATACTTTGTAGCTTTCTTATTTGAGGACACACCCGAAGATGACACGGGCCCTCGACACGTATGTCCATTGGCTAAAGGGTGACCGCATGCCCTTGTTCAGGAATCCTATCAACTGTGCCAACACTTGTAGGAAGTACAGTTACGCTTGATAAGATTTTATATACAAGACGCCCACCCGCCATGTAACGAATTTTGTTCAACAACGCCACCACTTTATTGAAACATCATGACAGAAACTTTACGGGAGAAATAAACTGAGATACGTTGATAGTGTTTGTTTACGCAATGACTTTTCATCTATAATCATTTTTCATTAAATATTCATTTCTTGTAAATAAATTTGTATATATTTTATGTTCTGAGTTGTTGGTTGTTTTAAATAGCAATTGTGGTCGGCCTGGTATCCCATCGTAGTCCCTATTGTGACATAAGTGTTCCGTTCTATATACATTAATGTATTTACAAAATAACTAAATGTAATATCAATATGTTTGTAAATAGTAGTGTAACTATAGGGTACGGTATGATTTTTAATAAAATAAAACAAAATGTCTTCAACGGCAAAATTGAAAATCCTACAGATAGCAGGCGATATTAGCTTGTTTATTGTAACACTTCGACCTCCAAATGTCATTTCGCTGAGATCGTAACAAATCGGACCAAAGGTCATATATGTCGTGACAGTTTGTATTGTTCTCTGATGGGTTAGACAAAACAGTTGTTATGAATAATGAAACAAATTGCTATGAGTGACATATATCCATATTAAGTGTCATCTGAACATTTTCATCCTGATTTTAACTTCTCTTAAAGCGTCATATGGTCCCCAATTAATGGAACGATTGTAAATTTAACGAGTGACCATTGGGCGCAATCAAATCAAATGATACTGTGCAAGGGTAACACATAACGATCAAATGTTTGGGTTCACTCCATAACTTTTGGACTTTGATTTGGACCACATTATCACAACCATGTCACGACGTGTATAGAATGTCCGTAGTGCAATAGCAGTGTTATGGCCTTAATGTGATGATTTTGTCAAAGGTTAAAGGTATTCTTATGTGCCCTACAGCAGAGGATAAGCATGCTGCCTTTCACATTATACTTATTTTCAATATATACAATGTGGCTGTTACATCATATTCCATGTTTATCCGAAGACTCTTTGCATATGTCTTTAAAGATATAGCTTATATGATGCTTGTGTCTCAATTATGAATTACATTCATATACAAATATTGTGTATAGTTGTATAATACTCTGATTGATTGATTTTGAACACTACATGCTTGGTTTTTTAAAGCCAGCTCGTGCTGTGAAACTATATTTGTTAATTGTTAAAGGGAACTAATATGAATATTTCAAAACTTATTAATCATTTTTGTTTGATATGAATGAAAAATGAAAGAATAAACAATATAAACATAGCATTTGAAAACTAGTGGAAATAATTTTTAAATCAAATATTTTTTGATAATGTAACACTCTCATTTCTTTGCCCCTTAGGCTGAAATGTTTAATTGTGATTGTTATAAGGAGGAGCAGAATTCTGAAGCTAATCAAGAAGGCAATGACTTAAATTTTAAAGTTGAAGAGTCTTGTGATCCCAGTCAACAAACAAATAATTCACTACCAAAACAAAGGTTGTGTCCGGGTCATGAGCGAGCCTGGCCTATACAGCAGACTGTCATAAATATTGATGTACAAGAGGAAGATACGATAATAAATGAAAAAATGAACTGATTAGCTGTGTAAACAAGTCTGAACTGTGCATAAAATCATCATGATAAAGTGATTCAATACATAAAATTGGAATACTTCTGTTTAGTAAAATATAAAAAACAGTCATTAGTGTTTGCGCAGCAAATAAAAATCGAATAGTGAAATCAAACTATAAGACATAATTGAATGTGTTACATAACTAAATGCATAATGTTTTAATAGACACAATGACAAATACATGTACAAGACAGATTTGTTTCAATTATTTTACTGGTATATATTTCAATATTAATAGGATATTTTTTAAGTAGATTTTTGTATTTTTGGCTTCAAGTTTCACAGAATTCTTGAGTTCATTTACGACCTGTGTGTTCAGTTACGTTTATTAATACATGTATAATGTATGCTTTTCGAATTTTGAAAAGTAACCCACTTTATTACTAATGACCGTTTTGCTTTTAACATGAATGCTTATAACTTTAAAAAGATTGAACTAAAGGATTCTTGTTATGTGTTTGTGACAGTCTTCATTGATCCTTGTGTCAGAACTATTGAAAACAGTATGTATTTTCTCTAATGAATAATAAGTCAAGTACAAGGCTCTTAATCATACTGTTTGACTGCTGAGATTTGACTTCATATTTATCTTGTCTCATACTTCCTGTTCATCATCACAGGAAGACAAATCTTAATTCAACATGTGTGATCTCATGATAAATAGAAGGTCACGTTTATTGAAATGTCATTCGCTGTGACTGTTATTTAGAATGGCTTCAAACTAATTAACGTCTGATTTTAGATCTTGAAAACTATAATGACTTTACTGTTTGATTGTCAAAATGAGTATATACGGAGTTAATTTTCTCATCACATTTAATAAAAAAATCAATGGGATCATTGTTACACAAACTCTTTATTTTACAGCTTTTTATCAAAATACAGGTGCGTTAACAAATTTCTATTCACCTTCTTACTACATCTATCTACTACACAAATGTCCATGGCCGACTGGACGTTTACTTCAGACCACTTGCCCATACCTGTGTGGGTTTGAATTCCGTCAAAGACTTTGAATTTTGGATTCTTTCAAAAGCTATCTATCTGACTTTCGGAAAGTGAGTTGTTTTACTAATGCTCCCGTTTGTGCAAAAACATTACTCAGAGATGTTACTGAGGTCAAGCTAGAATGTCGTCATATGACATCTACAGTGTTGATGCTACGTTAATAAATTGGTTTTATTTTTCATTTTCAGGTATTTCAACATTATTGTGTTACCTTGAACTTCATGATAGTCGGTGGTTAGAAAATATATCCAACGTATATGCAACATGTAAAGTCCAATGCTACGGTGGTCCAAACCAACTTTAAGCTGTTGCTAAGAAGGTATTTGTTTAATTACATTTTGGTCAAACAAATGTTGCTTATAAACAAAAATCAGTTTAAATCCTGTTTTGATAACTGCATTATCGAATTAAGATACGAAAATGGTGGAGATAAAAAATCGTTGCTAAATTAGTCAAATTAAAAACTCAAAGAAACATTCTAAAGATTTTCAAATCATTTTGACTAAAAGTCGTTTATCAGACAGTCAATTGTAATGGCTACGACTATATTTTTTTAATTTCATGTATCTCTTTAGTGTCCACCAGTGGCTGTTGCAATAGCTTCTGCTCGCAGGGATGGCAAAAGTTCAACACATACTAACTATATTAAATTTAATGTTGTTGATGTTAGTGATACTATGGGCTGGGACAGTGGACCAGTCAAAAAGGAAATAAAACTCTCACAATGGAATTTTGATTCTGGTCATCAAAACATTTCTTGTAACTGTAAAAAGGAAATAAAGTTTGAAAATTTAGAAAACAAATGCCAATTCGTTTCTAATTAGAGACGTAGTATGATAAATAGGCAGGTGCTGTCACCTGGCATTAAAGGATTTTCATATAATATAAAAACAAAGGATCAGACATTGAAGCATTTTCTGTAGTATCCATTTCTTTTCTACTCTATCATTAAATGAAACAGACATGTAATTTATAGCAATTCCTTTTGAAATTGTTTAAATCTAAATGAAAGAATATTTTTTTTATCAAGATAAACGTTTATTTGTCTTAAGGTGCACCAAAGAGAACAGGTGTGATTCTCTGATCTTATTAACCATTTTAGAACACTTGGATATCTCACTACTGAAGAATTAGACAGCATTTTACAATTTATGCATGAACGTGTACAACGACAAGAGAAAACTAAAATACGCCATTTATGAAATTTATATGAAGCATTGAAAAGGTAAGTCAATTTAATGAAAATGAATATTGTTCAAAAAGAAAGATTAATTGTTTTGTAATGTAAAAGGGATACTCTGTAAAATTTTCATTTAATATATTTTAAAATTTGAAAAATATATTTTGCTTTTAATTTGAATAAAACGCAATCGGATATGAGACTGAGGTCCAAAAGCCTAAAAAAATAAAATTTGATATTCTTTGATGGATCATCTGTTATTTAAAAACAGAATGATGCGCAAACAACAAATAAGAAATATATACATAATTCAATTGAGAATCTTTCTGTGTACTATATGGGGACCGATTTTGTGACAAGCGTTGCAACGCTTTAGTTTAAGGGTCATTTCGTTTACAATCAAAATAATTTTCCTGCTACAATGCAGTGACTGAACGAGCTGTACTTTTGCACACAATTTATTGGTCTAGACCTATTTCAGGTCCCGTCATTAAGAGAACATCGGTGATTATGATTTTTGTAAATCATATGATTGTTTGTCTCTCATATAAGCTCTTTGTTGGCCTTTGTAATGAATTAAATTGTTTGTAGAAAAATCCTGTCTTAAATATATCAATCTATTATTGAGTACTTGTATGATGTGAAAGGCGTTATATTAAGATCTTTTTAACAAAGGTTTTTAGAGCACAGATTTTAGCTACATTTAGGTTTTACCGTCTTTTTCAGTTCTTACACATTTCCTTTTTTGAAGTATTTTAGTGTATTTCTTTTCAGATTCCTGAATTTTCCCGTGGTCAGTTGATAAGTGACGTTGGAGGGTTTTACAATTTGTACGGACAAGAACATGCTTTAAGCGGTTGGGCAATTGCAGAATCTTCCGCGGAATAAGTAGTCCATGTTTTCCAGCCACAATTTGGGGCCGTGTTAGACGATTCTGGAGAAGCCACCTAGATGTAGACTTTAATGTTCTTATGAAAATGGCAACTAAAGAACTTATTTCATTCCGATGATATGTTAAAAAAGATAAATTTACTTGTTCAGAGAGATTATGTATGCCTTACAGCAGTCTCAATTTTAATATTTGTCCTTTGTAAATCATTAAACTATTAAAAGTTTGCCTCTCAAAAGTTGTGATTTTAAACAAAAGTGTGAATTGATGTTATAATAAGCTATTTTAGTTTCCTACGCATTTATAGAATGAAAAGCTTTATGGTTTTAGAGTATGTAATAAAGTTTGAAAGAGAATGCTAGGTTGTTTGTCTTTGATTGATTTTAGCCTAATAGCTTGTAACATGTAATATCCGCGAGACGATTATGAACAAATGTGAAATAATTCTTTTGATATGTACATTAACCAGAATTTGTACATTCTGCTATGTTTGGATTGCCCATAAGTTTATTACAGGAGATATTTTTGGTATTATATCTGATGAAAATCTAGCTGATATAAGTCATATGGCGTGTTTTGATTCAACTCCTATATTAAATGATTGCTACACATGACATATCTGCAATGTCTAACAGCACACACTATCCGCTGATCATTTATGTTAAACCGATAATGAAGCATCTCGCAACAGAACTCATTAAACATTTATAAATTTGATAAGTACATTAATTTGTCATTAACTTTTATACAAAATCTATTTTAGTTACATGCTTTCTATATGTCATCACAGTAATGTTTTATCTTCTGAATGAAGAGGGGAGCAAGTTGTAGACTAAAAACATTGCAATACAAAATCAAATGTCACCGACACTGCTTAATCGAGAATAGAACAATACAAATATTTATTTTGCTTTTAGGTCTCAGGCCCAAACAAAAACATATACAAAGAAACAATTTACAAAATATTATAGAATGTGCAGTAAAAATTCTGGGAGTTTTGGATAATCATTGTGTATCAAAGAGGTATTGAATGTTTAACTTACTTTTTTCAAAAAAGTAATGCAAAAATGTTGCTGCAACCTTTTAAGGTCTTCTTTTTTTGTAGATATTAAATTTGTTTTGATTTGGTGCATTAAGGTATTTAATGGGAAAATGTAAACTTCTTAGTTCTGAATAAAAATCACAACAAAGTAAAATATGAAACTCATCTTCTATTAAAGCTTAAAACATTTTGTGCATAATCTGTTTTCCCTCAATATCTTTTTATGTCGCCCAACCTCAATTTCAAGAATACGCAACATAAATTAGGGGGCATTTGAGAGAAGCAGAGTAGGGATAGTGCAGCAGGGGGCACCATCCATCAGGTTGATTGGACGCTTGGTGTACACCACACAGTCATCACCAGAGCCTGGGGGAGATACTGGCTACATGGTACACCCGCCAGGAGGCATGCTGGAGGTTGCCAAAGGGTCAAGACACCAGTTAAGGACCAGGGCTGCGTTTCATGGAGAATCCTTAGTTAATCCTAAATCGTCCTTAGTTAATTCTAAATCCTAGCACTTATGACCAACTGTCATATCTTTTGTCTTAAACTTAAGACTTATGATCAATTCGCTCTCCTGCAAAAAGTTACAAAATACAAAAGGCACGCGGATAATCCCGGATTGGATTTACTATGTAATTGATTATAGCAAGTTTAAAAAGTAATGTATTGCCCTCTAATCATGTTGAGTGTAAATATGTACCATATTTCACGAAAACGATAAAATAACCGTTTTATTGAATTTCATAGTAAAAAAATGGTAACGAACCCAATTGCTTGCTACGCAACTGCAATTGTACAGCGCGCAGTGTAATTATTATTTATAGATTCGTCTTGTTTTGCACGCGATATCTTACGCTACATTGTTACGTCATGTAAACAACTCTTTAAACGTCTGTACAGCGTTAATGACTTAATAAAAGATATTGGTGTTCGGATAAATTTTCTTAGTTAGACCATTATCTTTTATTCCATATAGTTTTCAAAACAAAATTAAACAAAAAGGTGTTTGATTTTGGAGTGGTTTTAACTTAGGACAATCTTAAGATACCTTTAAAACACTCCTAGACTGTCTTTTTAGACTTTCTTTGAAACGCAAAATTGTCACAATTTTTATCTTAAGACAAACTTAAGACTTAAGACTCTCCTTGAAACGCAGTCCAGATTTTTTTTATTCAGGAACGTCGTCCAAGGCTTGCGACAGCAACTTCTTCGAAATGACCTTGCTTATGCTGCGGGGTCCGTGTTTCTACACTGACGATACATAGAAGGCTGCATGAAGGTAATTTGTGGTCGAGAAGGCAAATCTATTTCGGTTCCAACAGTGTACAGGTTAATATAGGGTGGAAATTATGTTAGTTAGGCATTCACAATTGAAACATGTTTATTGGTTTAACCAGCACAATAAATAGATATGTTTTTACCATGAATAGTTCTGTCAAAGCGGAAAAATGAGGGAAAATTAATTGAGGAACTTTGCAGCAACCCGTTAAAAGTGACAACATCTCGCAAAATTTAGCACTTCAAAAATGAATTAATGGTTTTCAAGGAACAACTATGATGAAAGATCAGCATGTTCTTATGTTCATAACTAATCTGCATGGAATAACTAATGGAACCAACACTTCACTAAGGTGTTTCTCATAAATGAAACTCATTTCTTTAAGTCTGTGAATGAAACATTATCTTGCCTGTTATTAATAGTAATCATTACAATACTTTTAAGATTATACACTTGTTAAAGTGTTGGTAATTACTTGATGACAGCAAGGTTATTGTGCCCCCACTATGGGGGGGGGGGCATTTAGATTTACCCTTGTCCGTCCGTCCGTTCCCTTTTTGTGTCGCACGTAGCTCAAAAAGTAATTGACCTAGTGTCATGAAACCTTACAAAATATTGCTCAGCATGTGTAGTTGGGCACCTGGGTATTTTCGTCTGGATATTTTAAGTATTGTAAGAGTTATTGCCCTTGACTTAGTAAACACGTATAATTTTCATCTTGTGTCGCACGACTATAGGGGGCATTTAGATTTACCTTTGTCCGTCCGTTCGTCTGTTCCCTTTTGGTGTCGCAAGTAGCTCAAAAAGTAATCGACCTAGCGTCATTAAACCTTACATGAATATTGATCAGCATGTGTAGTTGTGCACCTGGGTATTATTGTGTGAATATATTTAGTATTTTTAGAGTTATTGCCATTGACTTAGTAAAAATAATCAATTTTCAACTAGGTAACTTAATCAAAGCACAGAAGGCGCTGAATTTATTTCGGTCTCAGAATATCAGAAAGGTGAAGGTTGTCAGATTATAAACCAATTTGTTTTTGTATAGTGCCACCAATGCTGTTCAGTGCTTTAACTTTAGTAATATTGCTATAAGACTAATTTCAACACTGATAGTCAATTCAATGTTTATTTGACTTAAAAAAATGAAAAAAAGAAATGAGTTGCCTCAACAAGGTTTGAACTCGAGACCTCTTGATTCTTAAGCGAGCGTGCAAACCCCTCGGCCACGGTGAAGTTATATGTTAAAGGCCTGGCCTGAAGAAAACCATATCATTCTAAATTAGGGTTTGTTTATTTCGACGCTAAACACAGATTTAAATCATCATGAGGCTTACTGACAGCTTGTTTATCTATAAAGAATGAAACAATATTAGAAATCTTCGACCATTCGGGAACTACTTTGCTTGAAAATGAATGCGCCTGTCATTTGACAATCTTTACGCATTGATCTCCCCTGAATTTTTCGGTGTAAGTGTACATATAAAGGGAAGAAACCATTTCAAAAAAGTGGACTAATTTTGGCATTTGCAATTAACAGCATTAGGCTCTGAAATTTCGCTAACATTATTTGTTTGGTCTGACGACCCAAACAAATAAAAGTATTAAACCTATAGTCATGAAATCTTACAAGAATGTTGCTCAGCATGTGAAGTTGTGGACCTGGGTATTTTCGTGTGGATATTTTTTGAGTAATTGCCCTTGACTTAGTAAAGATTTCCAATTTTCAACTTATATTGCACGTTACTAAAAAAATATTTGACCTAGAGTCATGAAACCTTACAGGAATGTTGATCAGCATGTGTAGTTGTGCACCTGGGTATTTTTGTGTGGATATATATTAGTATTTTAAGAGTTACTGCCCTTGACTTAGTAAAAATTTCCAATTTTCAACTTGTGTCGCACGTACCTAAAAAGTATTTGACCTTGAGTCATAAAACCTTAAATGAATGTTGCTCAGCATGTATTGTTGTGCACCTGGGTATTTTCGTGTGGATATTTTTAGTATTTAAGAGTTATTGCCATTGACTTAGTAAAACATTTACAATATTTAATTGTGTTGCACGTAACTCAAAAAGTGTATGACCTGTAGGCCTGAAAGTTTATAAGAATGTTGGTCAGCATGTGTACTTATGCACCTTGTGGTTTTCTTGTGGATTTATATAGTATTTGCAGTATTTGCCCTTTACTTGATAATAGATTCTTAGTTTACAGCTTTAGCATGTAGCCAAAAAAAAAATTGACCTAGAGACATTAGATTGACAAATCGGTGGAGTGTGGGGGCACCCTTGTCCTATGAACACATTTGTAGTTTTTATCTAGTTCTATAAACTTTGCTATAGAGTTAGCTTACACTTGATCTTTGGCAATCAGTCAGTTAGTTTGACCTGACAAAGAATATAATAGAAGCAATTGTATTACTGCGAATTTTGAAATCTAAATTGTGTGTTAGTTGTTTTAATGATATATTCTAACAACAAGAACAACAACAACAAGAACAACAACAACAACATTTATTTAGCAATTAAGCATTACAATGCTTTTAGCCATACTATACAATTGACATAAGGTGACAAATATATTCTAACACGACCCGCATTTCCCTATTGAACATAGAAGAACCGAAAGTGTGTGTTATTATGCAATAAAATCACAGATGACGTTGTATATTGAGACATGTGACGTAATCATTATACACGTGACGTTACCACTAAAATTGTGACACGCTGAAAGTAAGTACAAAAACAAATCCGGCGCAATATAATTTAATATCAGCTACGGCAGCATTTATTTGTTGATGTGTTAGAATCGAAATAATATATCCAAATCAGTGATTTTATCACTTGATAAAATCACCGTTTGTCGTTCAGATGCGCATCATTATATCACTTGGGCTACGCCCTCGTGATGTAATTCCGAACTCCAAAAAGTGATGTTATTGAGCGATAAAATCAATGTTTTGGATATATTATTTCTTAAGTAATGTAATGAGATATATTTTCCAGGTTTGAAATTTAACTATTCATCTTTACGATTTATTAAGATCTAAGTTACAACGACACTGTCATGGTAATGTAGCAACTGTCAAGTTTTCCTGATGATAAAATGTGTAAAGTCAGACTATATGGATCTTAAGTCATCTCAATGACATAAGTTGGAATTTAATTATATATTGCATAGGCTGGATCTTAAGGCGTGTTCGTAGCAAGGCTTGATCTTTATTCATCTTACGGCATAAGCCGGATTGTAAGTTATGTTGGTAAGAAATGTTGCTAGCATTAAAAGGATTAAAGAAATAGTCTTTTGACAATGACATCACTTTCTTCAGATCATTCCGTTATTATTAACAATGCTATAACGAAAGAATAGCGGACACTGCAGATCCTGATCAGAGGGCACTTTGTTGCAATGGTTGAATATGTTGCAACTAATGGTTACATCCAGATATAGGTCAACTTGGCACTTAAAATGGAAAATTATAGACATAAGATAATAGGAAAGCAAACTATTCTCAGAATTAAAAAAGATCGATTCTAGTGATATTAAATTCTTAGCCCCTTTGATCTAAAAGATTTGTTTTATTTTTGAGTCAATTTGCACAATAAAATGGTAATTCTAGAAAACTGGAATGTGAGAATGGCCTGAAATTAAGCACTCAAGTTTTTAGTCTAACCCTTTATCAAGTGGCACACAATCAAATCTCTTTAAAAGAAACTACCACTGTTTTAATTAAAAGACCACAAACCTATTAATTAGTATATCATGAGCATTATTATATATTAAATGATCGAAACCCTTGGAAACAAGATACAAAAATATTTGTTTTTAGAATCAGAAGATAAAAATAAAGATATAAATCACATTTATGTTAACATTATGTAACTGTTCATTTAGAGTATAATTGCACGACAAACTGTTTTACAGTGTTTTAATGAGGTGATTAAGACTCCATGTGATTTAAAGTTGTAGCAAAATTCTACGAAAATTACTTTGTTAATGCATTATGTATATTTTAATAGCTTTCGAGAGATAGAGAAAAAAGACAAAAGATGATTGCTAATTGCTAAGTGCACGTCACAATGTAGAAAGAAGTAAAATGTATTTGAACAAACTGTAGCATTGTATATATTGAAAAAATAGCTAAGTTTTAATTCACTGACTATAGGAAATGATATTGATCAAAGGATTTCCATGCACTTGTTCACTTTCTTAACTCAATAGGTAGTCTACAAATTAGCTTACCAGGGAGGGCATCAGATTAGTATACCAGGGATCGCTTGTTCGTTCCTCGGGCGAATAGTAATTTAACCGTGACAATTTATCTCAGATATTGAATGGAATAGTCATTTTACTCTCAACGCTGATTAAAAGGTCATGTGTGATTAGTACTTGGTCACTTGTGGAGAATTAAATTGGTTATTTCTGGTTAGTTTTTCAAGAAAGCCAGGTAGGTGGATCTATGGCCTAGATACAAACAAACATTAATTTTGTTAAAAATCAACGTGATACCTATTTTATGCTCATTTAACAGGCTATTATAAGATATTATCATTTATAGATTACATTTTTTTTCTTCACTTGAGATCATATAGGTAACAGTTTATCGTTCTTTCTATCATTATATCACATCACAATGAATATCCGTTTCTATATTTCCCTTCATTTATAAACCAATTACTAAGACAAAGTTGCAGATTAATTTTATTTTTCAGAACCATTAATTCTAATTTTAAAGAATTTTTGATATACTTGTAACTATGCTTGATAATTCATAGCTTTATAATATAAGAAATATATAATTTTACTTTTTATAACACTGTTTACAAATACATCAACTTGAATGTGATTTATAACAATTAGTATCTGAAAAAGGGTCATGAGCAGTGCAGTCTAAATATTTTGATTATCACGTCTAAAAATCTGTGTGTGTTTCAACACTCTAAAATATCAGATCCTGGCATCAATCTGTATTCCAAAAAGTCGAACATTTGTTCTTGCTGCAAGAAATTCGAAAGAGATTTAAATACGATACATACTTTTAATGTTAGAACATTTAGAGCTCTAAACAGCTGCTGCATTATTGGTAATGTGATGCACTTCCTGTTTCCACTTTCAACAAAAGAATTATTTACAATTCCAATGCCTTGGAGTACTTTTTCCAGTTTTTTTTTGTGCCAGGTTAGATGTAAAAGATGGTGGCTAATTTATAAAATGTAGGCAGAGCAAAAATACAAAACCGTTACAAAGTCACTGTAATGCTATTATTATCAGCTTATATGCCCTTTCTTCTCAATGCAAAAGTACACCACACCCAATGATTGAAGTGGGGAAAATAGTTAAAAGTGAATTCATTGTGTTTGAGTCTTTTTTCCCAACTACCATGAAGGATACAATTGTGCCACACAGATTAAACAAAGTGAAAACATGACTCTGTAATGCTGTATATTTTTCTTATCCTCGCCCTTTACAGGTACATATTGTAGTCCCGCTAAAAGGCATGTTGCTTCGGATTATTGATTGGTCTAAATTTTAACTTTAACCACTTTTAAAAGTTAAAATTTAGACCAATCAAGCATAAAGCCGAACCAGCCTTCACTTCCATACCTTCTGTCTATTACGTGCACTCACATGGAATGCTTCGATAGCTTTGGTCTTCAAAGCACACATATCCGGCAGGTTCAAAGTCAAACACATTACATGAATAAGGATTAGTGCTACTTCAGAGCTTTTTGTCTCTTTTCACAACACAGTTTTGCTTCTGACACATGTACTAGTTTATTTTTTGTATGTTTTGTTGTTGTTTAAATGTAGAGAATAAATGCACATTTTTGTTACCAATGAGAAGAACTATAAATGCATTGGATTTTTGTATTAATTAGGTTACTGGCAAAATAAACATTGATAGGGGTTCTCTAAATGACAGTTAAAATTGAAAAATAATAAAACTCTTCAGCATGGTTCCTGTAACTTGTTTTTATGTAAAATGACTGACTTTCCATAAAAGGACAAATGGCCACTTTCTAGCTAAATTTTGGGAGAAAGGCATCAGGTGCCCCTCCATGCGTTAATTCAAACATGAACAGGTACCTGAGTAGAATCACCGATGTTCTGTAAGATAGCTGGACAGCTTCATCACGTGAAATCATTGCCCCTTGTGGGATTCGAAGCTATAGCGGTGAGGTTTCAGTTAACAAGTTTGATGACTCGACAACGGAAGCATCGATGCAAGTTTGTGTTATTATCGTTTAGGTTTCTTTAATAAAACTTTACAATGACAATATTAGTTGATTTTAAAACATCTGTAATGTAAATATTTTGCAAAACAAATTAAAAAAACTACTTAGTGTTTCAGTATAGACAGAAGTGAATGTTGCCAGTTGATTAACTTCAAGATGAACAATTTGTTAAAAAATTCATAAATTCTTTATCAGTAAAGTAACAAATTGTTGGAAATCACGGACACAGGTGACAGAGCATGAGGTCTAGAAAGATACTGGAAGTCTCTCTTGTCCTCTATCACTGATAAGCTCAGCGCAATGATTATGAAAAACTTATTTGTACAATCATGTATTCCAAACCTTATATCTGATACATATATGGTTGAGTATGTAAACACAAAAATGATTGGTTTCATAAATGTTTTTGAAGTTATAATCACACCAGAGTATTTGTGTTGCAGAAAATAATTTAATTAAATGATTAAGATATATAATGGCAATGTTCAGGAAAATGATGGATGAAGCAAGCATGTTTATTTAATGAACATTTTTGATCGCGTTAATGTTTAAATGACACAAACCTTTTATGCATTTGATTTGTTTCTGAAATGGATCTTTTATAGCGTTGATGTTAATGTAAATAATCCATGCGTGGTACTACATTAACAATTTATTACCTGACATGTCAATTTCACATTTCTGCATAACTAGTTGATTTCCTTTTAACTAAATTAATTGATATCTAACCAGCAAACTTTCTGGTTATTTTGGTTATTTTTATAAATAGGAAAACGTCAATTAGATTGATTACAAGAGATAGTTAGGTCAGTCACATCAGTTGTCAAACAGTAACGACACATTTGCCTGACAATTTACTTTGTTTTGTAGTTTAGTCATTGGCATTACCTACCATTTGATACCTCTTAAGGTAACTGTACAAAGTGATATTTACTGAAAGGTCGTAATGTAATTTTGTACATGTCAAAAGATCTGGAAAAGGGTGATTTCTTTGAATCATTAAACATAACAAGACTTAATGAAAATTGTAGACTCGGTTTGAATCAGTACATGAAAGATAATGAAGATTTGAGTGCAACATCCCTCATGCCCCCTAGCACAAACTTAAGCGTAGTCAATTTGGCAGACCAGATAAAAGTTATAGAAAAAATTTCAATAAACAATATTTTTCTGTGTATACATTTAATCTCAAATACTTATTCAACACAAGCACAAGAATTCAAAATGATTTGATGATTTGTTATGAATATATAATTGATGTGTAAATGTTACTGATACGATAAAAGTTACATTTTAACTGTCTAACAACTTAATCATTTAGAATTCCATTTTTTATATTGTAACAGGTTTAAAATCAATCTTATCAAATATCATTCTACTTATCATGCACAATTTCTCACTGACATCTGTTATATCAGTTGTATAAATAATTAATTAAATTAAAAAGGTGTTTTTATTATGTTCAAATCATTGCTCTTTTTGATTTATATAAATCTTGCAAATTAGTTAGCTATTAACTAAATATATACAGCAGACTGTCATAAATATTGATGTACAAAAGGAAGGTACGATAATAAATGAAAAAAAAATGAACTGATTTGTTGTGTAAAATAGTCTGAACTGTGCATAAAATCATCATGATAAAGTGATTATATACATAAAATTGGAATACTTCTGTTTGGTAAAATATAAAAACAGTCATTAGTGTTTGCGCAGCTTATAAAAATCGAATAGTGAAATCAAACTAAATGACATAATTGAATATGTTACATAGCTAAATGCCTATTATTTTTAATAGACACAATAACAAATACATGTACAAGACAGATTTGTTTCAATTATTTTACTGGTATATATTTCAATATTAATAGGATATTTTTAAGTAGATGTTTTTATTTTTGGCTTTAAGTTTCACAGAATTCTTGAGTTCATTTACGACCTGTGTGTTCAGTTACAGTTCATTGTCAAAATGAGTATATACTGAGTCAGTTTTTAATTTTCTTACCACTTTTAATTAAAAAATCAATTGGATCATTGTTACACAAACTCTCTTTTTCACAGCTTTTAATCAAAATGCAGGTGCACTTAACACTTGCCCATACCTGTGTGGGTTGGAATCCCTTCACGGACATTGGAATTTGGATTCTTTCAGAAGCTTTCTATCTGGCTAACGGAACGTAGGTTAATTTACTAATGCTCCCGTTTGTGCCTAAAACATTATGCAGAAAGGTTACTGAGGTCAAGCTAGAATGTCACCATATGCCATCTACAGTGTTGATGCGACGTAAATAAATAAATTGGTTTTACGTTTCATTTACAGGCATTTCAACATTATTGTGTTACTTTGAAATTCATGATAGTCAGTGATTAGAAACTATGTCCAGCTTGTATGCATCATGTAAAGTTCAATGCTACGGTGGTCCAAACAAACTTCATGTTGTTGGTATGAAAGTAGTACTTTGATTACATTTTGGTAAAACAAATGTTTCTAAAAAACAAAATTCAGTTTAAATCCTGTTTTGATAACTGCAGTTTAAGAATTAAAATACGAAAATGGTGGAGGTAAAAAATCGTTGCTTAATTTGTCAAATTAAAAACTCAAAAGAATTGAAGAACATTTTAAAATATTATTTCATATCAGTTTGTTGTCTAAAAATCGTTCATCAGAAAGTCAAATGGAATGGCTACGATTATATTTTTAATTTTTGTATCTCTTTAGTGTCCACCAGTGGCTGTTGCAATAGGCATAGCTTCTGCTCGCAGGGATGGCAAAAGTTTCACAAATACCAACAATAATGAATTTAATGTTATTGATGTTAGTGTTACAATGGGCTGGGACAGTTGACCAGTCAAGAGAAGATAAAACTTTTGCATCAGATAAAACTTTTGCATCAGATATTCGGTATTCTTTGTTCATTTAGTTTACAATGTTTAAATCTAAAAATTTCTTAAAACTTTAAAAAGAAAATAAAAAACTTTTGAAGATTTGAAAACAGATGCAATTTTGTTTTTTTTAAGAGTGAAGTAGTATGATAACTAGACAATTGCTGTCACCTGGCATTAAAGGAATTTTTCGTATAATAATAAAACGAAGGATCAGACAGTGAAGCGATTTCTGTAGTATCCATTTCTTTTTCTCTGTAATTAAATGATACAGATGTAGATTGAAACATGTAAATTAGAGCAATTTCTTTTGAAATTGTTTAACTTTAAATGAAGAATAATTTTTCTATAAGATAAACATTGATTTGTCTTCATGTGGTCCAAAGAAAACATGTTTGATGGTAGAGTTTTCTGATCTTGCTTACCAGTTTAGAACACCACGGAAAAAAAGACAGAATTTTACAATTTATGCATGAACGTGTACAACGACAAGAGAAATCTGAAATACACAATGTATCAAACTTATATCAAACATTGAAAAGGTATTTCAATTTAATGAAATATTGTTCAACTAACTAAGAAGGATTAATTGTTTGACAATGTAAAAGGGATACTCCAAAGAATTTTCATTTATATTTAAAATTTAGAAAAGATAAATTTAGCTTGGAATTTGATTAAAATGCATTTAGATATGAGTCAGTCCAAAAGACAAAAGACAAAATAATAAAATTTGAAATTCTTTGATGGATCATCTGTTACTCTAAAAACTGTAAGATGCGCACATAATAATGAAGAAATATACTTAATACATAATTCAATTGAGAATATTTTTGTGTACTATACCTAGACCGATGACAAGCGTTGTACGCTTCAACTTTGGGTTATTTCTTTCACAATTAAAATACTTTTCCGGCAACAACGGAGTGACTGAATGAGCTGTTATTTTGCTCACAAGTTAAAGGTCTTGATCTTTTTCAGGTCCCGTCATGCCAGGAACTTTGGTCATTATAATTATTATAAATCATGTAAAAACTTAGCGTGATTAAAATATTGCTTTTTTAAGAACATTACATATTCCAAAGATGTTTCCGAAAATTAATTTGACTAAGCCTAAAATAAATATACTATTTATATAACTTCATTAGCAAATATTGCTTTAACAATTATAGCGTGTCTCACAGAAACAACCATATGTGTTCAGATGAGGCTGGTCTGAGTAAGAATGATAAACCTAAGGTTATCTTAAACAAAAATTTTGATCAACAGCTTGTCAACAAAAACAAAGAAGATATTGATAGGATCCAGTAAAAATTGCTTTTTCGCCGTATTTGATTTCTTTTGTTTCTTTTGACTCTCATATAAGCTCTTTGTTGGCCTTAACCTTTGACATGAATTTAGTTTGTGGCAAAAGCCCTGTCTTAAATATATCAATCTGTTATTAAATACTTGTATGATGTGAAAGACTAATACCAAAGGTTTTGGAAGGACAGATTATAATTACATTTTGTTTTTTACCATCCTTTTCAATTCTAAAACAATCTTTTGAAATACTTTAGTGTATTTCTTTTCAGATTCCTGAATTTTCCCGTGGTGAGTTGATAAGTGACATCCGAGGGTTTTACATTTTGTACGGACAAGATCATACCCTCAATGGTCGGACCATTGCAAGAAGTTTCCATGGAATAAATAGTCCATGTTTTCCAGCGACGACGTGGGCCGTGTAAGACTGTTCTGGAGAAGATCATCTAGATGTAGACTTTTTCATTCCAATGACATGTTAAAATAGAAGAATACACTTATGTTTAGAAATGTTTCTCTAGATTACGTGTGTTTTATATCAACATGAGTGTTAAAGGCTAAATTTTAATATTTGTCCTTCGTTAATCATTAACTATCTAAAGTTTGCCTCCATCTTTTGATCTCAAAAGTTGTGATTTCAAACAAAAAGTGTGATAAGCTGTTATAGTTTCCTACGCAAATACCAATATGTATATGTATACCAGTATGTAATAAAGTTTTGGGAGAGTGCACTAAGATATTTGCTTAAAAACATGCAACTTATTACCCTACGCGAGACAATTATGGACATATGGTTGGTTTTAATGTTAAATAATTCTTTTGATGTGTAAATTCATAGAATTTGTACATTCTGCTATGTTTGGATTGCACATAAGTTCATTACAGGAGATATATTTGGTATCATATCTGATGAAAATCTAGGTGGTATAAGTCATATGGCATGTTTTGATCCAATTTCTAAATTAAATGATTGCTACACATGACATATTTGTAATATCTAACAGCGGACTCTATCCGCTGATCTTCTATGTTACACCGATACGTCCTCTTCTTTATGTAGCATTTCGCAACAGAACTCGTTAAACATTTATAGATTTGATTAGTGCATTAATTTGTCATTAACTTTTATACAAAATCTATTTTAGTTACATGTTATGTATATGTCATCACAATTGTTTTTTATCTTTTTAATGAAGAAAGGACAAGGTTGGTAACCATTACATGCATCGCAATACAAATGTCATATGTCACCAACACTGCTTAATCAAGAATAATTGCTAAGATGTAAATTTATCCCTTTTTCCAATTTATTTTTATTTTCAAAATGGAATGTCTGTTAATGTGACAGTGTAAAAAAACCAAGGTATCCTAGGTTTTGCAGAAGTGTTTTAGCGCGAGGATATTGAAATGTTCAGATTTGATCAAGATAAAAACATAACAATATTGTTTTCCTGTTTTATGTTTCATCAGTAGATCACAATATATAATGTAAAATGTAAAAGCATGGAAGAGATACTGTTGATGTTTCAATGCTGTTAATACATATTTTGCCTTTCAAAGGAAAAGGAAGTATCTGTAGTTATCTTTAATGATTATAGAAGTGCATTACGTATTTTATTATCCAAGAAACATGATTGATACTTTATTTGCATCTGATAATCAGCTTTTTTATATAATCGCACGATAACAGTTGAATGCTTTAAAATGCATCCGCCATAAAATCAATAAGTCCATATCATTTGCAAGACCAATGTCTCTAGCTCAAAGGTAAAGGTCACAGCTAGGTTTTGAAGGTAATTTATATTTCATATAAAGTTTCATATTTTGGAAGTTATCCAGACCATAACATGTGCAAGCCTTATAGGAGTTCAAAATAAATAAGTGAATAAATCCAACATTAGTTGAAAATCAAATTTTCCATTGGTACCGAGCAAAAAGGAACTAAAGTTCACATTGTGTCTGTTGTCGGAATTATTTTCCGTTGTTGATAAATAATCATGTTAATATGCACAGACAAGAAAAACATGCGAAGCAACAACAGCAGGTGTCAAGTACCCTATGGCATCTGGAACCAATTGCCCCGTACTCGCTTTAGTGTTTTGTTTTCTGGCCTTGTTTTTTTATCTATAAAATTTTGGGAGTTTGAAAAGGGCCTAAGAACATGAAAAACCCTTGGTGATTTAACTTTATCTTTTTTGAACAAAACTCGATAAAACCCGATTTCTAAATTTTATATTATATTGTTGTTTGTCTACTTTCGAGGGTTGGTCCCTTTCTGGATTTTTACACGAACACTTAAAGATAAAATCTTATAGAAAGGCTTGAGTGATCTATAAATTATGAACTTTTTTTAATATTTAGATTAAAGACAAAAACAAAATTTGAATTTTAAAACCAAAAAATATCACAATCTTGTCAAAAAACCAAATAAAATGAAAAATGATTTAAAAAACTGAAAAATTTCATAATTACATTGAAATTAAATTATACAAAAAATTCCATTAACAAATTTGAAAAGGGGAAAACATCTAAAAATATTGGTTTGGTATACCCAAAAACATTTTTTGGGAATTGTTTTACGTTTTGAAATTTTTTCATAAAAATAATTAAGGTTTTAACTTAGAAAATGCAAGTATATGAAAAATTATTAAATTTATATACTTTTTGTCACTACCGCAATGTGATGCTGCGCTGTTGTTGTTTAGAAAATGATTGACTGTTAAAAAATGAATATGAACTGATTTGCAGTTTTTTTCAATATATAGTTTACTTATGTAAGATTAACCATTTGTTTTATATTATGTAAGAAAACTAATGTGATCATTTTTTGTACCTAATATTCATTTATTTATCCATTAGCATATTAAAACCAAAATCATCTTTCCTGTTTTGGCGCCATATGGCCTTAATTCTGTTGATGTGTCATAAAATCAAACAAAATTAAAAAAAAAATCTTATGAAAATTACGTGCTTATTATACATGTTTTATAAAAGGTAATGTCACCAATTGTAATGAAAGCAAAACAAATGAAGAGGTAACAAATTTTAGAGTCGGTTCCCTCGCGAATCTTTGTATCGGCTTAAGTTGTACTCAATCATCAGTACAACATATTTCAATCAGTTATGTTTCAGAGAACTAAAATTTATTTATTTGTGTATACAATATAAGGATTTGAAAAATAAACTCACATAATTTAACGGATGTTTACGAAAGACTAAAAGAATTAGAAGCTATTTAAGATTTAGCACTCGATGTTTTCCACGTAACAAAACCGTGATTAGAAGCTTGTTTTACGCGTTAGAAGACGTGGCACGATTTACATACTCCCACAAATACAATTTAGTGTAAGTATAGAGCAACGACGCATGTTAAAACGCTGATTTTCTACTTTTTTCCTCATTTGGTTAACTTATTCTCTAAATGTTTTTACTGTTTTATATGCCTCACTAGACAAAGTGCAAGTAATAAAACGCTGTGATATTGTTTAAATGAACATTTCGAAAAGCAATTATCAAGACTGCGATTTGTTAAAACCTTTATAGTACGTAAATGTTTGACTTTAATAACTATATGGCTGTTGCAATTATAATATATTCTCTCCAAGTTCTTAAGTCAAGATATAGAGGATATTTGTTTGTTTGTGTGTAAGATGAAATTTTATTTCATCGAGTGGGCTTTAAAAACAGTATTCTCACGAGTGGCGTAGCTAATCGTGAAAAATACTGTTTTTTAAAGCCCACTCGATGAAATAAAATTAACTCTAACACAACAAAACAGACAAAATTTTCTTTTTATTTTATGCTTTTTAAAACAAGTTAAAACGAAATTTCCAATAATTTTAACGTTAATATTAAAAATCTGTTTCCCCATTGAGAGCCCCAAATTTAGAGGGGAATTTCTTCATTTAAAAACAAGAAGTCTTGAGCTGAAAAAAACAAGTCCGCCAATCAAGGTTAAATGACAGTGATATTTATTCATTTTATTAAAAAAAATATGAATTTGATCGCTTGTTTTTAATAATAAAAAACAAACAAATTCTTGTAGGGAGCAAAAAGTCCAACCATCCATCCATATTTCTGTTACTTACTGCCGACAATTTATATTAGACCTAGGCTTTTGGTAAAATGTAAGCGGCAGCCATTTTTTAAAGTTGTGTATTTTTATGGGAGGAAAATAATTGTGTCAGCTTCAGAAGGATATAATTTGGATTTGTTAATCATACACCTTTTAAAAAGAAAGAAAACTTATTTGAGGATTGTAACAGACAAAAAATAAGTGTTGACAGAAGTGAAAACATTCAGAAAAGGAGCTAGGAAAAATGGAAAAAACTTGGAAGCTTGCTAAGGCATTGTAAGGAACGCTGGGTAGTTTTTACTTATTTTTAGGAGTGATGGCTTGTCAATGCTTTTTTAATTTTTCATAAAGCATACGGCAGTTATTGCTCGTAGGATACGTTAATATGCCCAAATGTCATCAAAAGAGCAGTTTTTAGCATGGGGAAGGAATGTATTTTTCAGACTGTAAAAACGAAACAAAAAATTTAGAGACGAAATTTTGTGATTGGAATTTGAAGGAAATATAAGTAACTTTTCTCTCTTTATTACTTTTGACATTTAAGTTATTTATCTATTTCAGATTTGCTATTTTTTTAACAGCCTGATATTGTCAGAATTGTCAGTAAAAATAAAATTGAGGTACCACATGGGGAAAATCTTAAAAAAGTAGTTTTGTCATTGAAAAAAGTGAAATTGTATTTTGATAATTTTCACTGTGAAATTATCAAATATAATTTTCACGGATAAATCAGTAATCCACTGAAAAGCATCAAATAAACTAGAGTATTTAATAATTATAAATTGTTATATATTTGTTAGCTTTAATAAAAGTCTGAAACACAAAGAAATAATATAGAAAATTGGGTAACTCAATATTAAATTTAAACCGACAAATATTGTAATGATTCACATAACACCCGCGTCTTTTAGTCAGTCATAGTGACTTTCTATAAAAGTATTGTATATCAAATTTAATAGAAAAGAAGAGGATTTTGCCAATCTAAACGACATTTTCTTACTTTTTGAAAACAATTATAATAGTTATTTCTTTTTGGGGCTTAATTATTTTCATAACGTATATAAAAGTGTGCTTTCCAGTAACAAGCATTATTGAAATCTAATGAAATAGGAAATTGCCTAAACTTATATACATTCGTGGATCATCACATTTCATCTTCACGAGTAATCAAGGAAGAGATAGTTATATATGCGCTTTTGTTTTCTTTTTCTTTTTCATTTTTTTCTTTCTTATTTAATTAGCTAATTTGATCAAAAAGTGTCAAGAGGTGAGCTAGAGTGAGGTCAAAATTTTTTTTTCTTAGTAACTACAATGCCAAGAACTAAGATATTTGGCATGTATCAATACTTTGTGGTTCTATGGTCCTCTACAACAGTGATATTAATCATGCCCCGGGATGGGTTAGAAATGCCCCCTACCTAGCGGTCACTTTGTTTCTTTAGGCTTAATAATATAGGAAATTACATAAAGTTCTCTTCTATGAAACTGCATTACCCAGAGCTTAGGTATATGGCGTGTAGGTTCGCCTGGTAGCCCTCTACAAAAGTAACATAAGTCATGCCTATGAGGCAAAAAAGACCCAACCCTGGGGTTCGCTTATTTCACATAGACTTGTTTACTGAAAAGGTCTCAAAAATTTACTTCTTTGAAATTACAGTGCCACGAGCTTAGTAATTTTGCATGTATCACCACTATGTGGTCCTTACAAAAGTTATGTAAATTATTCCCCTGAGATCAAAATTGATTCTAGCCTCGGGATTCTTTTGTTTATATACAATTACATAGTAAAACATTATAAGTTTAGTACTCTTGTGTTCAAGCAGGCAATGTGGTTTTGACCCCTTGTGTTGTTTTAAGTTTATAACATCCGAGATTAGCCAATATTCTAAAAGACGCCGAGGACGTCAATATTATAATAAGTTTCCAGCTCTGTTGGCATGTTTCCTCTCTTTCGATACATTCATTTAACTTCATTTTTTACTTACGATTAATATGAAACTAAGGATATATATTACATTTATTGTAGAAAGCTAATAAAATATATTGAAACTGTCAGATTTACTTTGTATATTAAAGAATAATTCCGATAACTTGCAAAAAATGAAACGGTAAACTGGCACTTAAAGTTTAGGATGTTTCAATCCTGATGTATTAATGTTATATAATCATGCATTTTACTATACTACATCAATATGAATATTCAATCTAAAATATGAGGGCAGCCAACTTTAAAACTCGACATTTTCTTTACGGAGGTAATATATTTGATAATGAAAATTAATAATGGACGTTCTATATCGAAAAGCTGTATAAATAGAAATAACCTTGACATTCATTTAGGATATACACACACAGTGTCTGATTTAAGTGATTTACAGTTTCAATTTAAAGCTAATGAAGTAATAAAATATGATAAACAAGATCAACAAGGAAAGGTGGCGGGCGTTCAATGAACGCAACGTGTATGTAATGATAAAAATGACAATGTAATATAACGTGTATGTTTGTCTGTGTGTCAAGTTTTTACGCCACTTGTATCACACATGTGGTAGGCTCAGCTGACTGGCTTTCCTGATTACTTTCCATTTATTATCAACTTCACCGCAAGTTTCCGCATGATTTCTGAGTCAGCGATGAGAGACAAATGACCATTAGTTTCAATGTCCGAGGAAATCACGCACGTGTCACGGAGAAATTTTATTCATATGAAGTAATGAAATCATCTTCATTATTTTTAGATGATAACTCTCAATCGTTTTTTTAAACCAAAATTTTACAATTTCAATGATTAAAAAATAAATCTCGAAAAAAAAACTTGTAAGATGGAATTGGGTTACAAATAGGGATACTCCTTACTGTGCACATCATTGATCTAACTGTACGCTTTCTAGTAACTGTGAATTAAATAACAGAAGAAATTAACATTTAGGTAAAGACACAATTTATTTGAATTTGTGACTTTAGGGGAAAAACATATTTACTTAAAATGAAGGTATTTCGTACCTATGGTTTTATAAAGGTGTACATGAATGACACACTCAAGCAAAAATGGATATTACTTTACAAATCATGCGTACATGCTGCTCTTTATGCAAAATTAAATTTCAAAAAGATTTCTAAAAATCCAAGATTAAATAATTTGGGTACTGTGATCACCCCTATCGAGGCTTTTATTATTTTCCCTTGGCTTCAACATATTCTCATAGAACACACCATATCCCTTCTACAATCAATTTTGATGTGTTTGTGATTTAACATTCCTGCTTGTGCGAGATTATCTTCAAAGGCATTGCATAGCAAATCATATAATGATTTAAAACAAATGCATGAATTTGAATGTATAGGCAATAATACCGACAAATTATTTCAAACCTGGCAATACATTTCTTCGCGAAAGAACGCACCACGTGCCGTTTAAAAAAGCAAATAAACATTTGCAAGATTCAATGTTGATTCTCTGAAACAAAACAAAATGCAAGACTATGAAAAGATTTGAAAATGCTCTATGGTATTTGTCAGATAGAGAATGTAAAATTGTAAAATAATCAGAATTCTAATGGCATGGAACAACATCGGTATCATATTAAATATATTTTTTTTCGGTAAATATGTCGTAATATATTTAAGCTGAAATTTGTAGCTATATTTGAGTCTTCTGCTTTTTTGTACCGATTGCAAGCTAGAATAAAGGCCACTCAGAGTAGTCAACATATTTTGTCTTTGTCGGATCTGGCTTACTTGACTTTTTAAAATTAATTTTACAAATTACAAGAACTGGAAGAATAATTCATCATATATACTAACCTTTTTAAATCTAACATCATATATTTGGTATTTATGGTATTGCATTGACATCCAACCTCTCGTAGTGTTTGATGTTAATTTAATGTAGTTAATGCATTTGTATCCTTGTCACTTAGACACTTACCGCTAGTTTGGCAACTTGTCATAGCTGTAATAAGGCAGCGTTCAATGTCAAGGTTACACTTGGCGGTCAAAGGTAAACATGGTCTAGTATGTTCACTAAAAGAGTGTCATCTGATTTTTTGAAAATTACAGTTCCCTCCAGTATATATATAGCATAGGTTCAGATAAAGGAGTTCTTTACAGACCACCTCATTTCAACAAAAATGTGTTTTTACTTACTTCTCATCTCCCGTAAATGCTATACCCAAGTCTTATAATACTATATTTCTTGGAGACTTTAACTTGATGCATGATGATCAAATTGTGATTGTGTTTTGTTGTTATAATCAACTTAGACAATATGTAAAAAAGCACTCGTCAGTCAAGAACATTGGACCTTATATTCGTATCTGATAGCATGCGGTAGAGTGATACCAATTTCTTTCATCCACCAATAGCTTGACTGTTAGATTTTGTGTTTGTCACATTTTGTGGTTTTGAAATAGTCATAACAACTATACAAATGTATTATGTTGACACACACAGAAGGTATTTCATTCTATTGTTTTAAAGACTTTATTGTTGCATGTGCAGATTTAGTATTGATCAAGATTTTGGTCCATACCTCATACATTTTTGTGCTTCATGTAAAACTTTCCTTATGGGGTAGACACTAGTAACTATGTTACAAAACTCTTGTTCTTCCAGAAATAAAATCTTGTTTGCTTCAATTCATTTTCATTTACTAATGATAAAATGTAAATTATCCAACGAGTTTGAAACTGTCATTAACTGATCTAAAGTTGAGATGACCCTGCATTTGATTAAGGTGACATTAGCTTAATATCAGCATGACATCTCTCAGATGTCACGAGGACATTTCTGCACTTATTTAAACTTTTTGCACGTGTTAATATATTTTCCTTAATTATTTGCTGTTGAAATAAAGTAAAATATATTCAGGAAGATAATGTCTCATTAAAGAGTATTTTAGAACAGCCATATATCAACCTCTAGAATGCATTTTCGTTCGTTGTTTTGTTTGTTTGTTAATATATACTTTTCTTGGAAAGAATTAATATTATTTCCATTATACAATTTTGAATATGTAAGTTGAAGATACATTTTTCTGTCTGTATTTCTAAATAAAAGGTAGCTGATTGTATTTAATTAATGATTTTTGTTTCGAATAAAAATATTTCATCAGTTGTATAATTATAATGCATGTTGAGATTGTGTCCGCAAAATATTTGCTAACACTTATATGCTAGCTTTTAAATAGGAAAGATGGATCAGTATTGATGTTTAGTCTATTAATTATTTGTAATTTGCATGTTTTTGTACAATTTTCTGACGTGTCCGACTTATTCCATCACGTATAGTCAAGTCAAAGTCATCTGCAGCCTGTTTTATTCATGTTTTATTAGATTAAAATGTAAATCACACTTTTATTAGACATCATTTTAATGGATAATGAATCAAATCAATAAAGAGCTGTACAAACTTAGCATTTGAAAACTAGTGAATGGCTGGTTTTATCTAGCATTTGTTAATTATATCAACGTATAGTTTGTTATTTAAGACTAAAATGTTTGAGGACGAATTTGACATTGAAATAGAAAACAAGTCTTTAGGAGCTAGTAGAAGAGGTAAAAGAGAAAATGTTAACATTTAGTCAAATGTTCGTAGAGTGAACGATGCAATAAAACACTTTCTACATCTAAATAACGGCTTTTACCCGGTCATGAACGAACCTTGCCTATACATCAGACGGTCACAGGTCTTCATATAAAAAGAAAGGTACGATTATATTTGAAAGCATAAAATTTAATTAAAACAAATATCGCTATTATAACAAAAGGCGTAAGTTGTTGTGAAGGCAAGTTTGAACTTTGCATTAGATTTTATGATATTGTGATGTCATATACAAAGTACCAGAAATTGCCTTTATAATAGTAATCAAAGTATGAAACTAAATTGTGTCACTTTTCTAACATTATATTAGTTTTACGTTTTAGACATAAAGCCACATTCTATATATATTTGTTTCAAATAACAAACTTTTTTTTATTCTTAATTGTTTTATTGTCAATAGGGTATTTTGTTGGCAAAAGTTTCTAACTGGTTCTCATCATTCACAGATTGATTCAGTTTGAACGTTTGTTGGTTTGGAAGTCCGTTTAATTTTACATGACATTTTCAAACCTCTATACCCACTGACATAACGAAAACAGTTAGAATCTGTGTTTTTTAAAAATAAGTGCCGTGCTGTTATTCGTTCTGTTTGATTTCCTATTTATTTTTTTCTTTTATTTGAAATCTCATTATCCTGTTCATTCTCCTAGGAAAACAATTCTAAAATCAAAACATGTGATCTTATGATTAACAGAAAGTCATTTTTAAGGAAAATGTCATTTGGTGCGATTGTTTTAGATAGATATCAAACCAATAAACGTCTGGCTTTAGATCTTGAATGTTTAATAAATTGCAAATTAATTTGTGTCCGGCCAGTTGTCAATTGCATGATCGCTTTTTATTAAGTAAGATGTATTAGAAACATTTACAAATTTTAAAGTATATATGTCGGAAAAGAAAGGTTTTTGAATTTATTGTGTTATGTTTTTATAAGTGTAATAGAAGTGTAAACCTTTGTTAAATATGTAAAAGTGCACTATGCAGCCTTCTTTGGCAAACAAGATATAATGGCATTTTTATTCTGTATTTATAGTGCTTTGTTTATTAAATTTATTTATTTTAAATTCAAAAAGTTGTAAATGGTATATACACAGAAATTAAATATCTTTTTAAATTTTCAAAACAAGGTGCAAATTTCCTGTTTTAGTCTTCAGTGGTATGATAAGTATTTAGGTGCTGCTAGCCGGTGTAAAATATTTTTTCGTACAATTATCAAACGAAGACTACGACGCCTAAGCAATTCCTGTTGCCATTTCTCGCTTCCTTTTCTTTCATTTCACAAAACAGATTTAGCTTAAGAGCTAAATTAGAACCAGTCCCTTAAAATTGTTTGAACTAAAAGAATAATTTAAATCCAAATAAACATTTATTTTTCTTCAGGTGGTCCAAAGGAGACATGTGTGATGAAATGCTAGAAAATCTGAACAAGCTAACCATTTAGAACACCAAAGGATTTCATTTTTGAAGAGTTGGATAGCATCTCAATTTATTCATGAACGTGTACAAGCCATGAGGATATGGAGATACGTTACTTTATAATTTATATTAAGCATTGACGAGAAGATAAATGAGCCACGTCATGACAAAACCAACATAGAGGATTTGCGACCAGCATGGATTCAGACCAGCCTGCGCATCCGCGCAGTCTGATCAGGATCCATGCTGTTCGCTATCAGTTTTTCTTCTACTTGTTATAGACTTAAGTTAAGATAATTTTCAATTATATGAGACAAATGTTCATTGAAATTGTTACACTAGAAATGTAATCGTATGATGTATTTTATTAATCTTAATTCGGTTTCACTTCTTGACAGGTTAAAATTGTCAATATACTGTTCATATATTTAAAAATGAAAATAAGTTTCTTTTTTTAGATAATCTTAGTGTAGAAATATTGTTTAGGAACTCCAATTTCACAACGATCTTAAAAATGTATACCGGTATCATGTTCTTAATGAAACAAACATGTTAATTTATGATAATGTATTTTGATCTTTAACGATAATTAAATTCAAATTTTCATTAAATGTATGCTTGAAACCTGATTTGAATTTTTTCTCTTAATAAAATGTTGTAACTAGACAAAATTTAATCTAATGTTTGCTGGTTACATAAAATTGATTGCATATAATAAACATAATAAGCGGCAACTCTATCAACATCCAAGAGGTACAATTTAGTTTTTATTTATATACATCTTTATCTTATATCAGTAAAGAAAGGTTGTAAGCATGTTAAACTCTTGTCATAAAAACAGTGTTTCGTAAGCTTTAACCTCCTCATAAGTCTTAATATACAAGAGGTTCATTTTCACATGCTGATATAGGACGTTTGAACGACCGTGATCTCAATAGCAGGTGTCCAGTGATGTGTGGCAGCTGTATAAAGTTGCCCCTTACTTCACTTTAGTGTCATTAATATTTTTCTGGTCTTTCGGGAACATAAATACCAGTACTATTAAGTGTTGAGAATTGAGAACCGCTCAAGCCGGTGCTAAGGGGCGTGAGGGATGTTGAACTTATTCATTATCCCCCATGTACAGACTCAAGCCGTGCTGCAATTACCATACTGTTGTGATAAATGCCTCCGATGATCACTTTGTTTAACGTTAAACATTTTTATGTGAGGAAGTCGTGTTTCTGTAGAATCTAGTTTTGCTAAAAAGTTTTTGGTTTACAAAAAAAGAAAAGGAAAAGATAAGACAGACATCCTTTATCTAAACAAAGGCTGGGCACATTGTTTTTTTAAGTATTGTGCTAATGAAATCTTTAGATAACGCTTATAGTTGTTTTTTATTATACAATTATTGACTAGTGAGCCATTGAATATGATGTGATATTCACCGGCAGATGAAATATCGGCTATCGCCTCGGTCAATATGACTTTCTGCCGGTGAATATCACATCGTATTCATTGGCTCACTAGTCAATAATTGTTTTATTATATGAATAGGCTATAAGAAATAAAAAAAAATCACAAAACGTGCAAACTTATATACATGTACAAATTTTGCCTCGTGTCCAAAGCGCGAGAAAAAAGACGCACGTGTTAGGCGTGCAACGACAACGCGAACGCTGCGCATACAAAAATAATGCAAGTTTATACTCATCACTGCGGTGTAGCCTTTAAGTATAATAGTAAAGTAATGATATTTTAATCAAAAAATATGCCATAAAGAACAAAAAGCAACAATTATTTTTTAATTAACACGCGTAATAATCAGTCTACGGTGTATGATCATTAAATATGAGTCTCAATCTATTTTTAGAATGGGAAAATCCAATTCAGCCAGTGAATATGATACTACGCCCAGTGAATATGATTTTATAAAAAGTTCTATTGACTTCTGTTTGGACCAATGATGTTGCAGCTATATTTAGATCATATAATAATAAAGAATAAAACCCTAGTTGACTTCATATTGTCATTAGGTCCTGACTTTAATTAATATATTTATCGAAAGTGCTGAATTGGAAATTATTTGCCATAAAAGTAAAAAAATGTAAAGACAGTAATAATTTTGCTCCCATACAAAAAATTAATTAATATAATTTAACTTATAATTGAAAATGCAAAAGAAGCAAAAGATTGTTCAGGTATTGGCCAAATAGTAACGGTTTGGAAGCTTTAACACGACACCAAAAATGCAAAGTTTCTGAGAAATAGAGAATGAAAGCATTTCTCATGCATAATGGACCTTTTAATAGTGTTGGTACACTTCAATTATATGTGATTGTTTGCAATAAAATGGTGTCTCTAAGTTAGAGTTATAATAACTTTTGTCGTTTGTGAATCATTTACAATTTAGAATGTGTCGTAGACGTTTCAACTTTTCCTCTCAAAAATTGTAATTCTAAGCTGACGATTCTTATATAAGGTTTATCACATTTACCAGTTTTGTGCTACTGAGAGTCAATTATTAGCACATTGATTGGTTTTGAACGTTTAATGTTTCAATGAGTACAAATTTTTAAATCTAAATGCTTTACAATGCTACATTTTATTGTCCGAAGATATTTTTGTTTCATTTGTGTTGAAAATCTAGATGGTGTATGTTAGATGTCCTGTTTTTATTTTCTTAATGTAACAAATTGTTGACACACAAGATCTCTTTATATTATCTAACTGCACAATATAGACGTCTGCTTCTGTTATTAATTATGTATCTTCGCTCATTAGAAACTTTTTGCTAGCAAAAATAAATCTTTACAAAATCCTACTGATTCTATTCATTTCATACTTGATTTTTATTTGTTTGGGTCGTCAGACCAAACAAATAATGGTAGCGAAATTTCAGAGTCTAATGTTGTTAATTGCAAATGCCGAAAGTAGTCCACTTTTATGAAGCGGTTACTTCCCTTTTGTATGTACACTAAAGCCGAAAAATTCAGGGGAGATCACTGCGTAAAGATGGTCAAAGACAGGCGCATCAATTTTCAAGCAAAGTAATTCCCGAATGGTCGAAGATTTCTAATATTGTTTTATTGTATTTTCTGATCGAAAATAACTAAATACAAAGCGGACATTCAATCTCTGACACAGAAGTTTACGACAATCCTAACAACAAGTAGTTCTCAAAACAGCTTAAAACTAGCGATTTAAAAGAAAGAAATATTTTATTTTGTTACAAGTATCCAACAAATTACAACGCATTTAAAGTTAAACAATAGCGTTGGCTTATAGAATTGTCAATAAATGCACAATCACAAATTACGCGGATGAATATGATTTTATCAATGAAAATACTATTTATTACCGAATACTACACAAACCGAGTAGTGGAATATATAGATTCTACATGTCGGACTGTTTGGGCGAGAGGATTTTCGCTAAAATATTTACTTCAATTTTAAACAACAGGTTTACCCTGAACAAAATACCTCGAAATTAATAAGGATTACAAACCCGAAATGCAATGGAAGTTCTAAATTTAGAATGACTTGATATTATTCAGTCTTTCTGTGTATAACTTCTCCCTGGTACAGTGGTAACGCGCTCGCTTAGTGAGTTGGAGGTCTGGAGTTCGAATCCCAGTCGAGGAAACTTTTTTTTTTGTTAAATTCTTTTTTTAAGTGTTTTTGTTAAGGAAGTAGCCATGATATGCAAGGATAAAGTGTGGCTGTCGTAAAAAATGAACATAAATGATTTTTTGATGCAACTCTAGTCATGCAGAATTCCGTATGTATCAAACTCTGGTGCCTTGCAAAATGAATTATAATACATAAAAATAAACCTATACAGGAAAATGCATACAGATATACAGTACGATTTAGATTGCAAAGATCAGAAAATACCACAGAACTTGCAGCCCCTTGATTCTTTATAAATATAAATGCTTATAGTAAGCTCCAGGATTATTTACATCTGTGTTAAACAACAGTTAAAGTCGTTACAAGCCCTAATTTAGAATAATATGGTTTTCTTCAGCCCGTTCACATATAAATTCACCGTAGCTGAAGGGTTTTCGGGCTCGCTTAGGAAGCGAGAGGTCTGGAGTTCAAATCCCAGTAAAGTTAACTCATTTTTTTCAAATTGTTGAGGTCAAATAAACATTGGATTGAATATCAGTGTTGCAATTAGTCTTATAGCCAATTTACTACAATTAAAACGCTGGAAAGCATTGGTGGCACTATAAATATAATCTCACAACCTGCACCTTCTTACATTCTGAGACCCAATCAAATTCAGCGCCTTCTGTGCTTTGATTGTTATTGGAATTACAATTTTATATCACTTTCCAAGATCCATAACAATACATGGTCTTTGGTTGAAATAAGGCCTATTGTAAGCTTTACACAATTTTTTCTAACAAAGAGGTTACGGTAGTCTTTATTGTACGAAAATTCTTGATATAAATAAATCTGCAAGATCTTAATTTTTATACTTGCTGTTGAGCTATTTATATTTTCATTCTTCCAATTCAAAGTATTTAAAAAATTAATGTTTGTTAATGACAATCACAGAATATCGATGTAAGTCAAATAATCACAGAATGACAATGTACAAAGTCTTAGTATCGCAGAAATTACAATGTACAAAGCCAAATGATTACAAAAAAAATGCAAGTAACAAAATACATGTAATAAAAATGACAGTGATCAAAATTAAAATCACAAAATCTATATCAAACACACAAAACACACAAGACAAAACAGGCGAATGAAAAGGGATCCTTTCATTCATTTATTCAATCTGAAACCTGCATCAAGAAAAGACTTATTACAATCCATTACATTAAGCCAATAAATTGTTAGTAATCTTACATTATTCATTAAGTTATTCATTAACCGTAACTATTTGTTTTATGTTGAACAGAACAACGAAGCGGTAAATTAGTCGTCAGTTAAATAAATTCTTTTTATATCTTCGCGGAACAAAACATGGCGTTTAGATTAATGAATACATCGTTCGTTTAACATATTGCTTGTTTCCATTTATTTAAGAAAAAAGACCCATTTAACAGTTAATATTTTATGAATCATAAGATGCTGATTATTTGGCAAAACATTTTAGCACAGCGTTTCAGAAAAACAAACAATTTTTGATTAGCATCAACAAGAATGTCCTTAACATTTCATGTCGTCTATCTTTAACATCGTCACGATTGTTAAAATAAAATTTATGTTCTCAACATTACATTTAATTAGAAAATGAAATTAAAATAGTTTGTAACAAAGAAAACTAAAGAGATTCTCTTTTTTGTCATTACACATTGTGATGCTGTGCACAAAATTCTAATGGAATAGTTTGCATCATAACTGTATTTGCTTTATTGGCATATTTTCCTTTCAATGTGTAGGTAACATTTCATTATGAAAATATTTATTCATTGGAGTCTGTTCTATTTGAAATATGTTATTGTTTTTGTATAATTATTATGACTTTGTTTATGTAACATAATATTTTGCGTATTAAACAAATCTGCATAAGCGTCGCAATATTCTATGTGTATTACAAAAATGAATAATGATAGGTTGTAATGTAAATGAATGTACAGAGGAAAATGAAGTTATTACATAACGTGTATTTAGTCTAAGAGATAATGACATGTGGAACTCTCCGAATACCCCAAAGAAACCAGTATTCACTATTCAACATTCAAAGAGAAATATATGAAAACGCCGAGTATAAAGAACGCGGCACCATGTCAGTGAAAAATACCAAAATAGTAACATAGTAATGTGCAGATGATAAATAGGGCATGTTTATAATGTAGAAACAAGTGGTAAGCGCATATAACTTCATAGTTGAATTTTCATAAAGTTGAACATGTGCTATGCATTCTGATAATTATCTTCAAAGTGTCTGGGAGGGGACAAAGAATTAAAAGGGATCTTTTTGCAAGCGCCTTTTCCCATAACTGAACGAATGACAAAAAACTTGTTTGACCTGGTGTCGTGTATTTAAAAGATAGGCGTGTTTTCATACTTCCTACTGTTTTAATGATTAAAACAAATATTAATTAATTGGAGTAGAGAGGCGTTCTATGTTACTTTGTCACGTATATTTCTTTTTTTATCTGGCATTATAATCCAAGGTTAAGTAAATCATATATTTTATGATGATGTGTTGTATTGTTTTACTTGTAATTTAACAGTTTTACAGGCTTTAACACATGGTTAATCTTTACACTATTCCTGACTACTCAATAAATAAGTCTGCTTGAATACGAATGTTATAATTAAGTTAAACGTTTATAATTGTAAAAGTGTATTTAAAACAGTATGAAATAAAATGAAGAATTGGTGTTAATCTAATTAACTTTGAAAATACATTTATTAAAGAGATTCTGTAAGGTATTGATATTCTTTAGGACAATAGCGAGTAAAAAAGAATGATTAAAAAATCATACCTGGTGCTTAACAATTTTGTTATAAAAATACCATAAGGTAAACAGGTTTTTAAGTGACGTGTAGCAAGGAAAAGTTTGCTCTGTACTACGCTTGAATCTATATAATTTTATTATATAGATTGGTTTTACGGAATCATTGATTCCAGTACGTTAGTGTTAATGATTGAATACAGCTTATTGAATACCGCTTAAGCCGGTGCTTGGAGGTGTAAACTATGTTGCATTTTACATTATCTATCATAAACAGACTCAATCAAACCGAGTTTGATATTTTCATATAATATTATTCTAAGGGCCCTAAAGGGTAAACCCATTTTTTTAAAACGTAAATAAATAAATGCAAATGAGTATTTTTTTTAAAAGACAACGAATTATATTAAAACAAATTCACAATCCCAAAAAGGTGTTCTAAACTTTCAACATTATTGCAGTTTAGATTATCTTTATAATGTATTTTATATCAAGTTTGTTTGTACCTAGTATTTTTGTTCCTACAATTTTGTATTGAACACATTGTAAATTTATATTTTTCATAATGTCAAACATAAGTGAAAATATTTGTCCCATTTAGCATAAGTTTTTGTTCCCATTTTAGTTAAAAAACAGGTATATAGTTACTTAATTTTAATTTAATATGCGTTGATTGTGAAAAAAATTAATCTTTCAAATTGAGAGCTAGCATTGGTGGAATAAAAGAGCTTGAGACACTTTTTAAAACATGAACAGATTAACCATCATTTTTAAAATATTTAACATCTGCGTAAAGTATGCCCTGAAAAATGCAAAAAAGGTAGCATTCACATTATACATTTTATTGAATTCATGGATACCATATAAAACTTCATTCTTCTTAAACAATCACATGTACACTGAAAACACGCAAACACATGACATTGAATACTTTTTAACAATAAAAATTAAAGGCTTTTAACAGAATAAAAACACTCTTTTCACAAAAATTTAACAATAACATTTAAAGTATCTGTTCAAAAGAAGGTACATGTATTGAGAACCACATCATGTTCATCAATTGAAAAAAATATATAGCCATGTTTAATGGTTCGTAATATTAATCCTCTGATTAAAGTAGTTTTCATGCCCTTATAAATGCATTTAGATAAATCATATCGAGTCCTCCTTTTTATTAAATCATCAAAACCTGTATTTTTACCTGCCTTATATTACATGTTTTTGCTACCTTGATAAATAAGAAATTAAATGTTTAACGTAAACAGCAAGTAGTATGTGATCTTACAATTTTCTGTAGCTGAAGAAGAAGTATATTCGCCAAGACACATGGCTTACTGTTTTCCAATCTGATTTACTAATTTACTATAGATATCCACTGTTTGTTATAATTCACCAGACACAGTTCAAGTTATAAAATACCGTGATATTGTATTAATAAAAGCAGAACCATTTTGAAAAGCAATTGCTAAGGTTGTTATTGACATAAACTTTAAACCGAGGTTAGACTTGAGTCTATAAATCTGTAAAAGTTGTATTATTCAAAGGTAAGTACTGAGATTTGTCTTGCCAGTTTTCAATTTCAATTACTTATTTTTTATGAAACATTTTTCATATTTTACTTTCTAAAATATCAGAAAAAAAAGAATGAAATAATAATAAAAAGATCATATAATTTGTTGGCTAGGGTAACGACTGAGTACACCAATAACATAATATGTCAATGTCTCTTCCGCCTGGTTTATATTATGTGTCGATGGCTCTGAGAAAAGACAATTAATACTTATATATATCAAAAGGTTATCATCAAACGATCTTTGTTAGTTCGCATAGGAAAATAGGATTGAAGAAACAATAAATAAACGTATGTCGTGTGGTTTACCAATGTCAAACTATGACGCACATGTCTTTTTTTCCCGGATATGGACTTGGCATGCTGATTATTCTTTGAAAACATGCCACATTTATCTAGGGATGAAAATAGTTGTGTATTTTTATATTTAGAATTTAGAACAACAACCGTTTAGCTAACTATTCCATCTTCCTTTCCTTTCATGCGAAATCTTATATATGAACTATTAAAAATTGCAAACAATCAAAACATGCTAGCACACAAATTAAAATTACTGCTTCACGATTTTAGGGGAGCGGTGGCCTTATGGTTAAGGTGTCTGCTTCTCAACCCAGAGATCATGGGTTCGTGGCCTACTCGGATCACGACCATATATCTTCATATGACACCAGTATTGGTTGACTCGAAAGTGTAAATTATAAGTTGCAAAAAATTGTTTCGCAATCGATCTTAAATAAAATTTTAAACCACGCTTTATATTCCACAAAAATAATGTAGTGTTCAAGAACAACCAATAATACCCCAGTTTCAGATTAATGATAATTTGCATCTCTTTTTTCTTTTTCACCGGATATTTACGTGACTGTATTAAATTAAATAAAATGACGTATTTAAAAATATACAATCTCAATGAATTTTAAAGAATCGTCTAATTGTGTCCGCCCAAAATAGATTCAAAGGTACTTTATTAGTCAATTAACCTGTTTTATTTCACTGAAATAGACAGGGATTTATCTTAATACAACCAACTAAATGTAATATATTTGTTGTAATCAAAGCTGAAGTGCAAAAGGTTCAAGAAAAGTTTCCAATGATAGCAAGGTATACATGGAATTAAAGAACTATAGAGGAGTAAAACGTGTTCTCAATAAGCTACGTAACTAAATATTGTATAAAAATTGCCATTGCTTTCGCAGAACTACTTGAGACTGGAGCCCACATATGTACTCTTTAAACTTATTTCACGCGCACGGTTGCGCCCCATCGTCACGCTGTACAATAGTGTTTGCATAAACGGGAATGAATTGCATGTAATAAGTTGAAAGAGTACATATGTGAGCTCCAATCTCACTAAGTGTTTCCAGTAAAACATTAAAACATAAGACAGTTTCAGTCATATACTTACCGACAACAGCAAACAGTTATATTTTATCCACTGCTTCGGTGACGAATACTTCACTGTCGCTGCGATTGACCCACCGCTTCTGCGAAAGCTGCGACCATTGTGATTGCAGCTAGAAGTATTTTGTTTTAATCTAGATGTGACATTGCCGTTGACAGGACTAGGGTTCTATGTTGCTGAGTTTTGTTGTAGTATGCGTCAATTGATAGAACTCTTCCTTAACTATCTTTCTTTTCATATCTTAGAGCAATCAACGTAGGCTTTTCATAATCAATATAATAGATTAAAATTTAATGAATTATGACAAAGTGATATACAATGTATAATGTGCATTACACATAATTTGATTTCCAATTCCATTAACGGACAATAACAAAATCAAAATTTTTTAACCAGAAACGACTTATTTATAACACAATAATTATTATTCTTATTATTCGTAATGGCTAGTTGACATTATTATTTGTTACAGTTATCCAATTACTAAATGATTAAAGGTATTTCTAGCGTTCTTTGTTTAAAAAGATTGTTCTTGGTTTAGTTTTGGTCAGTTATATTTTGCGATAAATCTTTGTAAACCATGATAAATCTTTTCAGTACTTACAGGAAGAAAGAAAGTAAGAAAGAGAGAAAGAAAGAAGAATATAATAAGTAGATAGTTAAAAGAACAAATAAAAAATAAAATAAACATAATAATAATGACAATAAAATAGTGTGGAACTTTTTCTAACGATTTTCAACGAAAAGTTAATGTTACAATCATAAACAAAGTGTGTGTGTGTGTGTGTGGGTGTGTGTGTGTGTGTGTGTGTGTGTGTGTGTGCGTGCGTGCGTGTGCGTGCGTGTGCGTGTGCGTGTGTTAGTGTGTGTGTGTAAATAGGTTATATTCCTTTCTGAAACATGAAATATGATTAAAAACCCTAAAAATAGCACTTAAGGGGAATACCCATATAATATAATTAATAAAGAATATAAAATAGTTCACAGGAACGAAAAGATTATTTGATTTAAATTCGTTTGCAGGTATCAACAATTAAATGAATAGTATTAGTAGGGCTTTAAATATGTTTGTATTATTTAATGTCATTTAAAATAATTTATGTTGTGAAAAAGATAAAAACATTTACAATTTCCAAGCATATTTTTTATGCCCTTTAGTGTTAACCGATTAAATCCTCTCATTAATAGCCAATTTTAATATTTTGCAAGTTTGTTTTGACCCACAACTTTTATGTGTTGTTTAATGACCTACATGTCAAAGTAAATTATCCATAACTAGTGTTCAGATATTAATTACTACATGAAATGCCCATTTTACTTTCCTGCTTTACTGCATGACTTCCTTTTAATATAATAAAGTGATTTTATTTCAAAGCCTTATTATAAATAATTGATTTCCTTGTTTTTTTGTATTTTGTCTTTTTTATCAGCTTAAGCTTACCTGACTTAATATTGCCTCTATATTTGATAAATATTCAACAGGTAAAATGACAAATTCTAACTGCTGCATGGTGTCAAATAAAACCCGTTTCGTGCTGGTTGATTTTGGTATTATCAAAATCGGGCCAAATCTTTGGGATATTTTTCAAATACATAAATTGTTGATACCTTGTGTTTAATTTTACTTAATAGGGTTCAAATATCACATGACAACACGTTTTGTAATGAATTTCAATTTGTGTAAAATTGTATTATTCTTACCACATCTTCATCTTTTAAATCTCAAGTATTTTAATTATGCGTATAATTGTGGTTTGTGGTATCAAAACAATTACAAAAAGCTTTTAAACATTTAATAAACATCTCTTACATCTCAAGCATTTTCTCTAGCATCTGTTTCTAATTGTTGCAATTCATCGTATTATTTATGTTTTAAATCAACTGTTAATCAACTTGAAAGAAAATGATTATCTGTTCATCTTATCTCGCATAAAGTTGTACGCCTCCAGATGAGCCAAAATATTTCATGAAAAATATACTTAAATTCTCAGAAAAGTAACAAAATACAATGCAAATCAGATATACCTCTCTTATAAATGTATTTTGGAATATTCTTTTTTTCACTATTCAAATCTAGAGACAGCAAATAAACAGTTTTGTACACTTTAAACGATTTTTTTAACATTTTGATATAAGATATGTTTTAATTTTCATTTAAAATATCAGATAACACAAAATTTATTTAAAATAAGCAATAAATTTAAAGCTTGGTATACGACCACATATCTTCGTACATATCTTAAGTCTAACAGTCAACTTGTCATCAAAGTATTCAGATTTACAAATTTAAGCTTAATATTTTGATAATCAAAGGTGAAAAGTGTTAAACCGTTGGATTTGCTTTTTGAAAAGGCATTGCTTTTGCAATAAACTGTCACAGTGTTTTATTTCGTAAACTATGTCTTGTGAGGAAAAAGAAATATTGGAAGTCTGTAAACCAGATGCACAACAACGTCTAACATCAGCATGTGTATGTATTGTTTATACTCTTATAATTAAAGTCATTTGTGAGAGTACCAGTGTTATATTTTATGTGAAAATACTTGTACAATTAAGTCTATCAATAATGTAGAAAAAACTTATGTAAACAAAACACGATTATCACACAAACTCTTTTTAGCTCCTATTTATCAAATTGATATCAATATCTAGCTACAGGTCATTTATCTACAATGTACAACTCAATATATACTTGACATTTAATAAAAATAAATCATTTCATCTTTATTTCTTTCATACTGTTGTAAACGTATTTTCACCATTAAATGCAATTTACTTCAGTTGAACTTTCATTAAAGGGACCCCTCTGAGGTTTAAAAGCCTAAAACATAACATTTGAATTTCTTACATAAATGAGCTGGGGCCCTTTAAACAGAAATATTGCAAATATAGTTAAGAAATATACTTTGAAATAAATCGAAAGTAGTATTTTTATGCTTTTTTTAGCCCGATTTGAGTGAAAAGCTTTTCATTTTGGGTCATTTTTTTACAATTTGAATACTTATTCTGGAAAATCCATGTGCGCGAATGATCTGAAATTTTGCATATAGATTAGTGTTCTAAACCTACTTCAAATGGAACATTTATCTGGAAAAAATATTTTCAGTCCCACCATGTCAAAAAGCATCAGTGGAGTCCCTTTAACGTCGAATAATATGGAAGTGTAAAGTATTACCATGTGCAAAGGCTTGTAAATCTGTTAAACTACAACTAAAACTGCAATCAAAATAAATGATTTACTTTGATTTAAATGCCAGTAAGGAATACATGTAAGAAAAGTTACTTTACTACAATTGTATTTGTATTTAACATTAAAACGCCAGGAAGAATGAGATAACGCCTTTTCTCCTGACATATGATACAGGGTCAAACCTTCATTTTCGTTTTGTCATGCATTATTTGTGAGAAACAAACTTTGTGAGATATTAATTTCGTTTTCATTCTTTGCAACCACATCAACTCCCAATAGCCACTTGACATAAATAGCATGTTAAATTGCATTAAATTTTTTTTTGACATTGCAGAAAAAACGTTTTTCTATTTATTTTTACACAGTTATATATGTATTGCATAATCTCTGGTTACCATGTTATATTATACATGTACCTCTATCTAAAGACTGTGATTTCAGCGTGTAGGATAGTACATTTACAAATATCTCTAATGACAAGACTTAACCAAGCGTCTACACATAAAAAAGTTTTATCTCAATCATTCTCAAAGAATTAACGGTCGGCGCCAGATAGTGTAAATGACGAATAAAAGAACTTTCCTACATAGTGTGTTAGAAAATAGTGTGATATTGCACATATTAAGATTTTGAACTTTGCCTTGTTGGCTATGCGTTAAAGGACCTTGAAGTTAATGTTTTCAATGACATGTGTCACGCCTCCAGATTCACGCAATTTTCATGAAAATTTTGAAAATATATTTAAATAGATAATATTGTAAAATAACCCAAAAGCAGCAATTTACCCATTATAAATGGCACTTTTAACCCACGTAAATTACCAAAAAATGGTCAAAATGTGTATAAATAGCCCTTACTGCGTTAGTAACGTAGTAAAATATAGTTGTAAATACTGAAAAATCAGTCATTAACTGCACATATGTTTAATATTACTTAAATCTTGAATCATTTTACTGTTTTACCCAAATTATAAAACACATAACAACCTTTCATAAAATAGTTACTTTACAACATTTTACAATGTGAACGTCCAATTATGCCATATATCTTAATGCATTATTCAATTATTACAAAAATATACAGGAACGCATGTTAAATCAAATACGTGCAATTCAAATTCAATTCCATTTTCATTTTAAAACTGGCTAACCTTCCATCGCTTTATTTCAGTTTTCATAATTATAATCAATAACAGATGTAGGTCATTCTGGCATGTATGCCTTTGCAAATACTGAAGTTGATGTTTGACATACTATCTGGATTGTTTTGAACGGCACAAATTGAAAAAACAAACAATTGTCGACGTTGCCCTTTTGAATATTGAGGCTTTGCACGCTATAAGTTGCGCTTTTATGATACATTTAGCGATTTAAGCGTTGACATGACCTTCTATAATGATAGACTTATCGTATAATCAAAAACTATTGTCTGATGCTATTTATAATATTGCATTGCACTGACGTTTGGTTGACAGAATGGAGCATTGGAAAAGTAAAACTATAAACTAACTGCTAACTTATGTTAGTATGTAAATTTTCATAAGATATATAAAGACATAAAATATCTAAAAAAAAGTGGCCATTGAATCAAATGAACACACTATTTAAAGCAATGTCCTTATAGCAAGCGTTTGAAATGAGGCGAAAGAACATTTATAAATAAAAAAAATCCCTGAAAAACACGATATGTTATGCAAACAGATCTTCAATTTCTATAAAGATAATTAAATAATAAGGAAAGGATAATAAATTGTTTGAACATATTCCACATTTAAATAGAACAGTAAAATACAATTATTTTTAGAACAAATGAAAATAAAACTATTCAACAATACATAATTTTTCATTCATACCATTTTCAATTTCTATAAAGATAATTAAATAATAATGAAAAATAACTACGCACTCGTTTCATGTTTGTTTGACAATTATTCATTCATATTATTTCAAGGAGAGCCATGTCCATAATACATTGTATTAGATTGGTATGTAATATATACATGTGTTTAGCAACGGACAAAATATTGATGAAATGGCATAAGAAAGGTTATAAGACTATGTTTGAAATACTAAGGCTAATGACGTTGGCCTTTTTTATTGTAAAATTACAGTACTTTATAAAGAATACTCAGACATGGGCATTTTTTTACATACCTTTTAATGGTATATAACTGAAATGAATCACTAAATGTGGTACAAGTATTCTCAAATGATTTATTCAGGTTTACCCATAGGAATATATATTTATTTTATGATTTTTATAGGAGGTCAATAAAACATTTGAATTATTCAATTATTTTCTGTATTAAGCAATAATTCTGACAATTAATTGCATAGAAAGATAGAAAGTTCGTACTAAATAAGTCTTAAATGTTCTGGTCAAGATGTATAAGTGTTAAATAATGATACATTGTACTATTCTCAATTGATTTGAATATTAAACTGAAAATATGACGACAATGCACGACAAGAGTACTGTTTATAACAGTTTGATTGTAAATATCCATGAAATATATTCAGGATAAAGCTTTAATTGTATAATGAAACCGATTTAACAGAAAATTAGCATATGCCCGTAATTTATGCAAAAACCAAAACCTCTCTACGAAACATTTAAAATTAAAACGTAATTGGTCATTCATAAATAAACGTCTTACGATCATTTTTAATACTACAATCTTTTTCAAAGATAAACTCATTCGTTAAATTTTTAGATTATATTAACTTGTGCTTACTTTATCATATGGAATCAGAATCAAAACTAGATGACTCCAACTGCCAGTCTTTGATACACAATTTTTTCTTATACTTTACATAGTATGAATTATCACTTTGACCCTCAGAAAATCATTTACTTTGCTAAGTAAACAATGACTTAACAAAATATTTTCTTGTTCTTAATACTTGTTAAGGTAGAACGCGACACTTTGCGAACTTTCGAGTAGCGTATCGAAAATTGGCAAGTCATAATTGACCATATTTCTGATTAAATTTCGTTCATTTTATTCCAATTTTTGTACACACAACGTCAAAGTTGACCATTCAAGCCCGTTTTTTAACATCACGTCGTTGCGTATCCTTGCTTATTAAAAAATTCCCGACATAATTTTTTGATTGTTTTCTTGAAGCGTCCTCTAAAGTGTATACTCAGTCTAAACAACTAATAAATGGGGGAGGGGGGAGGGGGGGTCACCTATTCAATTTTTTCGGTACACTTAATTTTTTCCCCTCCACCCCTTGAGTAATTTAGTAACGAAATTCGACGTATGCCGATAAGTTTGAATCTTCAAAGTGCGGCAATAATGTTCAGCTTATCAGGAGAATTATTATTATTTTCACGCGTTTAATCGAATAGCGTGAAATATTTGTCTTTGCGTGACGTAATTTTGTAGGCAATTTTTATTGGTTGTAGTAGCACGGGTTTTTTGAGATTTTAATACTGTATTGGCGTGTAAAATATTAAGGTGTATTGGTCACTCAACCAGACGATTTCACAGCGTTAACAACTCGTGTTTTTAAGCTATTACTACACGTGGCAGCCGAGTAAATGTCTAGATCTATGGACAGCGAAAATCAGTTTTTGTCTCAAATGGAGAGGCTTATCGACTCGAAGTTGGGAGCTTTTGAGCAGCGCATCAATACAGTGCAAAGAGAGATTTCTCAGTCTCAAATTTCTACCATCAAAGCTATGGACGATAAATACACGTTTAGGAAGAAGGGTCACGAGCAACAGTTCAAGGTGAACGCCCTTGTGCTTGACAAAATGCGACAGGCGGAAGAGCTCGGCACGGGCGATTCATTCAGCGAGGCAGACGCAGAAGGCGCCAAACAGAAAATATCAGAAGGTATAGACATTATTACGTCAAAAATTGCTTAAATTAGCTGATTCTTCCGAGCATGGCTGGAAAGTCGTGGAGGAATACGAAGCGCATCCTCTCGCCGAGAACTCAGACGACGAGAAGAAAATTTATCGTGCTCAAATGCAGGCCCACCGTTAAGTTCGGCAAGAACGTCGCAACAGGGCCAAGCGTTATACACCGTATTCAACAGACATTCCTACCAGAGGGTCGTCTGCGGCTATTACACAGACTTCGCAGCTACAGAACCGGTCAACGTGGAGCCGAAAACCCGGTACATGCTTCAAATGTGGCAAACCTGGGCACGGGCGTGCCGAATGGGCAGTACCTGCAGTTGGGGCAGAGACGGCGCAGAGCGAGAGTTTCAATAAGATAAGTAACAATTTGTTGTTTTTTGAAAATAACGAGTGTAAGCATTTAATTAATGAGTTTAATTCTCATGTAGTGAATAAAACCTCGAACAAAACGGTTCTACCAGTTAATAGTCAAACGGATGTTTCCGCAGTAGAAACTCCGGTCGATATGTTAAGACAAAACCTTAGCCACTGGAAAGAGGCAGGCGCTAACGATCATATTCTAAACCTTATAGATGAAGGTTACAAATTGCCTTTTAAAAGTATTCCAGCATGTGCAAATTTGAAAAATAACAAGTCCGCTTTAGATAACGATGGTTTTGTTTCGGCTGAGATTAAAAAGTTATTGGCAAAATCGTGTATAAGCGAGGTAAAATATACACCTTCAGTCGTGAATCCCTTAACGGTAGCATTTAATAGAGCAAAGAAGCCTAGGCTCGTACTCGATTGCAGGCATATCAATTTAGATCTATTTAAATTTAAATGCTGTTACGCAGATCAGTCAGTTGCTAGGCATTTATTCAAAAAGGGCGATTATCTGTTTTCTTTCGACATAAGGGGAGCTTATCATCACGTAATGATTTTCCCGGAACATCGTAAATACATAGGTTTTTCTTGGTTTGAAAATGGAGTAAAACGTTTTTATGTTTACAACGTATTACCATTTGGTATTTCAACAGCAGGGTATATTTTTACCAAGCTTTTGAAAGTCGTAGTAAAGAAATGGAGAAATATGGGTTTGAGAATAATTTTATTCTTAGACGATGGACTTGGCGGCGAGTCGTCTTTCGAAAAATGTCTAAGTACCAGTCAATTCGTTAATGCTGATTTGAGAAAGTTTGGTTTTTTAATTGCGGAAGAAAAATGTCATTGGTTTCCGTCTTTATCTTTGATTTGGCTAGGTTATTTGTGGGACTTAAATTCCGGTACTTTGCACATTACCGAAGAACGACTGAATAGAACTATGAACTATTTAGATGAACTTATTGCAAAGATAAGTAGGGGTTTCGTCTTGATTTTAGCAAGAAAACTTGCTTGTTTCGTAGGGCAATTAATTTCTATGCAATGCGTGATCGGTCCTGTTGTGCGACTAAGGTCAAGGTCATTATATAGTTGTCTAGCGGGAAGGGCTAGCTGGGAAGCCCCGGTGAAGGTTAATGCCGACGTTTTGAACGAGTTGATATTTTGGAAAGAAAATTTGTCAGAAATGAATGTTTGTTCATTAGATCACGTGTTCAGCAATGAAAATGCTGACGTCTCTGTTGACGTATATAATCATGCCAACGTCTTTGTTGACGCCAGTGGAACTGGATTTGGTGGCTTTATAGAGGGCGTTGAACAGATAAAAATTTTAGGTTGTTGGAAAGATATTGAAGCTAATCTGAGTTCAACATGGAGAGAGTAAGAGGCGGCGAATAGAACTGTTTTATCGACTGTTAAAAGTCTTGAAGAGCGACGAGTTGTTTTGAACTCGGATAACAAGAATGTTTGTCCGATTTTGAAAACGGGCAGTAAGAAGGTTTATTTGCATGAAACTGCTGTAAAAATATACAATATATGCAGAAAAAATGACATATGTTTAATTCCTCGCTGGGTACCAAGGGCAAATAACTCAGAAGCCAATTTTCTAAGTAGATGCTCCGACAGCGATGATTGGTCGATTATGGACTGGGTTTTTGAATTACTTGAAGACAAATGGGGTTTGCATACCTTCGATCGTTTTGCATACGATTATAATACTAAATGTAAAACGTTTAATTCAAGATTCTGGTGCCCGGGTACATCAGGAGTAGACGCTTTCGCTCAAAATTGGTCAGGAGAAAATAACTGGCTGGTTCCTCCACCTAGGCTCGTTATGCAATGTTTGAGAAAAATTCGTAAAGACAAGTGTACGTGTACTCTTATTATACCCGTATGGCAATCTGCGCCTTTTTGGCCATATCTTTTTCCCGAAGGTTTACGTAGAGATAAATTTATTTTTGATTATTTCATGTTCCGGCCAGGTGTGTTAACAAAAAGAGGCAGGGGTAAAAATGGTATATTTGATGGCAGACCCTTAAGGTTTTCATTAATGGCTATAAGAATTGTGCAATGACTAATAATTGGTTATCTTTTATGCAGGCTTGAAGTTGGGACAGACAATAGATGATGAGGTACTGAGGGCCGGCATTAACGATCCAACCTTGAAGACTTTGGCATCAAAAATGGCAAATCATCTCGTAGAATCAAAGAGTGACAATACCAATCAAAAATATTTCTTCTATTTTAAAAAATGGGAATCCTTCATATCTTCTAAAAGTAATTCAGCAATTCCAGCATCACCAATTTGTGTCGCGCTCTACCTCACAGATTTATTAGATAAAAAATGTTCTTATCATGTGATTTCTACAACTATTTATGCAATACGATGGGCACATCTTTTAAAAAACTTGACTGATCCTACCGAAAATATGTTCGTGAAGAACTTGTTAGATGCTGCTAAACGTCGTTTATCCAAGCCAGTAACTAAGAAGGAGCCAGTTACTACAGACATGTTATTGGAATTATGTTCGAAACATACTAACAGTACAGATCTTTTAATTGTCAGAGACCTTTGTATGATATTATCAGGATATTAAGCTTTTTTAAGATACGATGAGCTTAGGAATTTACATTGTAATGACATAGCATTTAATGATGATCATTTTTCTTTAAAAGTTCGTAAAAGTAAGACTGACCAGTACAGATTTGGTAGTGAAATTGTCGTCGCGAAAGGGAATACAGTTGCTTGTCCATTTTTAATGCTTAAATGGTATTTAGAAATAAGCATGCAGTCAATCGATGATAAATTTTTTTTGTTCAGGCCATGTTTCAAATCTAAAGGTATTACCAAATTAGTATATAAAGATAAGCCATTAAGCTACACAAGAGCAAGAGAAACAATATTGCTTCGTTTAAAAAGCGTAGCCGGTGATTTGAACTTGGGTCTGCACTCTCTCAGGTCGGGAGGTGTTACCGTCGCGGCAAATGCAGGTATAAGCGATAGATGCTTAAAGCGCCATGGTAGATGGAAAAGCGATAAAAGCAAAGACGGCTATGTTGCCGACTCCTTGGAGAGGAGACTTCAAGTTACGAAGCATTCAAATTTGTAAAATTTACAATAGCTTTTTTCCCCAGCCCGTTCTTTTGTAGTTTATTCTATATTCTCCGTCTGGTCATGCAATCAGTTGTTTGTTTTTTATGGAGTAAAGTTAAGACTATTATTTTCACGCGTTTCATCGAATAGCGTGAAATATTTGTCTTTGCGTGACGTAATTTTGTAGGCAATTTTTATTGGTTGTAGTAGCACGGGTTTTTCGAGATTTTAATACTGTACTGGCGTGTAAAATATTAAGGTGTATTGGTCACTCTACCAGACGATTTCACAGCGTTAACAACTCGTGTTTTATAATTTTATGGATCTATATTTATATATTCATTCTATCTCTCATTTATAACATGTCATATGTTTATTCTTTTAATGAATTTTGCTCTTTAGCTTAATTTTCGTTTTCACTGGGCAAGAATGAGGTCCGACATTCAGTAATTCGACATTGACAAACGGACACAGGTTTCCAGAGCAGTTTCAGAAAAAATAATTATTATACGAAATATCTCTGGTTTTTCCTGGGCGAGTCGAATTGCGTTTATAGCCGATAAAATAACAACGTAAATAAATGTATTTTGTATTGCCTGTACTTAAAACATTTCATTACGTTAGATGCTGGCAATTTTCTATACTATACAGCTATATTGTATTTTTGTTAAGTTTAAAAGTAAATACATGAACAATATAATACATAGAACGTTATAAATTAGTCAGCAATGTTAGTTGTTTAAATGATTACCATGTACTTTTATGGTAAATTTGTTGTACATGACGCTTATGGCGTTTTTGGCTATGTTTGTTTTTGTTCTCGGCTGCTCAGTATCTTATCTGCAATAAATATTCTCCGTCTGGTCATGCAATCAGTTGTTTGTTTTTTATGGAGTAAAGTTAAGACTTAGGGTTTTATTTGTCCTAAATATATTAAAACAACAACAACAACAATTTTCCATGGCAAATGCTTTAAATTTAAAATGAGACCTTACGATGAAAAAAATTATATTAATATTTAAAATCTAAATCTGGGATTTAGGCGATGATATTTTGACGCGCTATTTCGTACAAGCACGTTACAAAGATATATATGATTTGCCGAAAAGAAGCAAAGACTGAATACAGGTACATATCAATGTAACATATAACGTATTGTTTAAGCAAAGAACTGTCAGCATTGTACGAAACTTGCTAAATATGTAATAGTAAATGTCTAGTTAACTATCATGGGGTTTGTCGAAGTGTAATTTTATTGAATTTACTACCGCCTTTTTGTTTGTGACGTTTATGTTTCCTGATTTTTTTTTTCAAAATTTCTTCTTATTTTTAAGAATGATTTATAACTTCATAAGGAATTGTAAACTGACGTATGTGAAGAAAAGGACGCCAAGCGTTCAACGGCAACGCGTTCGCTGCGCCAACCAAAATAAAAATAAAGCTGAGAATTATCATTGCGATGTAATTTTTTGATATTGAAAAGCAATATAATTTACAGAAATTCAATCATATATTAATACATAGGCGACAAGAAGTTCTGCAAAGCTATACATTTTGTTTTTAGTGATATACTGTGAGTGAGATGTATTTTATTACACCTATTAAAACCCCGAAATTCACTTGTAAGCTAACACTATTGCCATAATTTGACATAGTACATGTATATGTTAAATAACTGTGGGAAATATTGACGATTTAAAATAGTTGGTTCATAAATGAAATTTAGTGAATTATGTTAGCGTGAAGCGACAGTCATGTTTGAAACGTTAGCTCAGAAGGTGTTGGATTACAGAGGAAGCACGTTCTATTCTACATTCTACATAAAAACATATTTTATACATTTTGGTTATCATATTAGAATATCAAAATGTTAAAAACAACGTTGTATTTAGGATTCACCATTTACGCTGTATACAAAACATTAGTATCAAATCGGCCATTGCAATTTTTCATTATTCAATGTATAGCGAAATGTATGGTAGAATTTATTTTGAACCGGAAAATTTTTTAGGTACTTTAAACATGAAATATAATGAAACAGTGTTATTACACGTCTGCGGAAGTTTAACAGAACATATATAGAGAACCAGGCGGTCCGGAGCTTGATACTGCACAAATAAGTGTTGCGTAGTAAATTTTGATACAAATAGAGATACATGTATTTCAATATATATTTAATCAGTATGCAATTGCAATGTTCATAAAACCGGGAAATATTATATTTACTCCAAAAACTTTACCTTTTTATGTAATTCTGACAAATGTCAGATCAGACTATTATTTCTTTTCTCTAATAGAAAGTGGGTCTTCGTGATTATATTACTACGCATTTGGACTCAAACCGTGCATTATTCTACAACAATGCACTCAGAATTAATATCTATTTCCTAAATAATTCCAACTTAATTTCAACTAGCAACGTTTCATGTAACGCCAATGAGATAATTATTGTAAAACACATTACATTTTCCAGATTGAAAAAGAAACAACAACAGAGTTTCTTTAATTTCAAGGAAAGAAATTCAGAAAATCTAGTTCATGTTAAACTCATTTAAATTAGATTACATAACTGAATGATTATAATTTGGAACTCGAGGTCATAACAACTGTTTCATGTTTGTCTCCAAATAAACTAAATTTTTAAAATACAACGAAAATCCATGTTCCTCCAAAAGGGTTTCGATTATCTTCTCTATAAATGAGAATATTCTCTATATATATCATTCCTACTTTTTTCATTTTTGTTTACGAGTTTTATTTCTTTATATTCTTGCAGTAATCATTTGCAACTGTCTATTTAAGTCCGCCCTTAAATGGAAGTGAAATGAATTTATTTCGTCATTAGATTATTTTGAAAAAAAATATTGGTAGAAATTAAATTCGGTTATTCTTATTTAATTAAATACGTATGTTTCAGCACAAGTGCATGAGGTTTAACCCATTATTTCATGAGCATTTTGTGAAAAATGGCTGTTTTCATTGAAAAGTCTCCCGTTACAAGTTCAAATTGCTATAATACTATAAAAACTGCTTCAACATATATAGAGAACCAGGCGGTCCGGAGCTTGATACTGCACAAATAAGTGTTGCGTAGTAAATTTTGATACAAATAGAGATACATGTATTTCAATATATATTTAATCAGTATGCAATTGCAATGTTCATAAAACCGGGAAATATTATATTTACTCCAAAAACTTTACCTTTTTATGTAATTCTGACAAATGTCAGATCAGACTATTATTTCTTTTCTCTAATAGAAAGTGGGTCTTCGTGATTATATTACTACGCATTTGGACTCAAACCGTGCATTATTCTACAACAATGCACTCAGAATTAATATCTATTTCCTAAATAATTCCAACTTAATTTCAACTAGCAACGTTTCATGTAACGCCAATGAGATAATTATTGTAAAACACATTACATTTTCCAGATTGAAAAAGAAACAACAACAGAGTTTCTTTAATTTCAAGGAAAGAAATTCAGAAAATCTAGTTCATGTTAAACTCATTTAAATTAGATTACATAACTGAATGATTATAAATTTGGAACTCGAGGTCATAACAACTGTTTCATGTTTGTCTCCAAATAAACTAAATTTTTAAAATACAACGAAAATCCATGTTCCTCCAAAAGGGTTTCGATTATCTTCTCTATAAATGAGAATATTCTCTATATATATCATTCCTACTTTTTTCATTTTTGTTTACGAGTTTTATTTCTTTATATTCTTGCAGTAATCATTTGCAACTGTCTATTTAAGTCCGCCCTTAAATGGAAGTGAAATGAATTTATTTCGTCATTAGATTATTTTGAATAAAAATATTGGTAGAAATTAAATTCGGTTATTCTTATTTAATTAAATACGTATGTTTCAGCACAAGTGCATGAGGTTTAACCCATTATTTCATGAGCATTTTGTGAAAAATGGCTGTTTTCATTGAAAAGTCTCCCGTTACAAGTTCAAATTGCTATAATACTATAAAAACTGCTTCAACAATAATCAAACTTGGCACAAATGTTGACTGGACCATTGCCCTTGCAACAACATGCTCATGCTTAAATTTTCTGTTACCATGGCAACGAGGGGACATCTCAAAATTGCCAAAAATCACTATTTTGCGTTGATTTTTTTCCATCAAAATTGATTTCAAAGTGCTGCAACTTCTCAATGGATTGAGATAGAGTCAAATGCTTTTCAGCGTTGGTTACACGTTACCTTATGATCAATCTGGGGTCATTTATAGCCTCTCACAAGTCCAAAATTTTCTTGGCGATGAGGGGGACTCCGCCCCCTTCAAACCCCCAAATAGAAGGGGGGCACATCCCTCTTAAAAGGCGAGTATATAACGTAATGGATTAAGAAAATTTGGTCATGATAGCGAACTATATATTAGATTTGTTTGATGAGAAGAAAGAAATACGTGGCTGTTTAACAGCAAAATCTTGGGAAAATATTTTCCATAGATTTTCTTTCCTGCGTCTAATAATCTCTTATAACATGAAAACATTTTGTAACGGAAAGTTTTGTAATTGTTTTGTTTATCCTTTTTTATCATTTATCATTAAAGTTCCATTTCTATTTATAACTATGGAAGCAATGCTGTTCCGCACAAATAAATTTAAATTTTTATAAATACTTATCAAGTAAGCAAGATACAGGTAATTTGCTTTCATCTGCTTTTAATTACTTTATGAAAATATGATATCCTTGCCAATTCAATTACTTGCACAAACAGCATTATTTTTTGTCAGATAGAATAGCTGAGTAACATCCAAGCTAATACAAATCCCTCGTACTAATAGCAGGGATGCAGTTTTACAAATAAAAAAATTTCAAAGGTTGTCAATTAAATCAATCGTTGAAAATAAATTAATATACCTTTAAAGAAAAAAAAAGATACATAACATTATTGAGAAGCAACCTAAATATTTCAATATTATTTTAGTGCATAAGTTTACAGCAATTTTGGTAATATCTATATAAAGTATGTCAGCTGACGTGTTTCAAATAATTAAATGTCATGCATTGGATTGGATTGGATTGTGACTGCACATGATATGGTTTTAATGACACGACAGGACGGAAAATAAGACAAGAACAATTATTCTTCTTGTAAAAAATGACACAAAATTGAAAAGCGTTACATCGTTTTTCACTAAGATTTTCCATTTCTTTATGTGATTGTTTCTTAACAATCTTTTGCATATCATTCTGGTATAAGTTCATCAGATGTCTACTTAAGAAAATAAAAATGTACATTTTTAGGCATTTGAGCTTCAACGGAATTCTTTTAAAATTTCATCTTACTAAAATCCGTCTAAGACTTTAAAGATAACGACGCGTTTAACGCTACATGTATTGCTTTTTGAAAAACATAATTTCATTTGAAGAATACATGATTTGTTATATGGTTAAACAAAATCAATATGTAACGGAGGGACATTATTATGCAGATGTTTATCGGCCATATTTCCAGTATAGAAATAAACGATACGTGTAATTAACTGAAAGGTCAAAATGAAATTTTCATTCATATAACAGATGTTAATCATATTATATTCATATTTTCAAAAAAGGGAATTAAGGCCTCATAAAATATGTTTCCCAATTATTAGAATGTTAACGCTTTTAATTGTGATAAAGTATTTAAAAATATATGTAAGAAACAAAAAGAATAAATGGTATAAATGTTTAAATGTTCCCTTGCTGTTCATTTATGTCACAATCTAACAACATGTTGTTATGATTAACCATGTCTTACAGCTTACCAATGTCAGACGTTTTGTTCATGATTATCAAAGGTATTGATAACTAACGTATGAAACAAAATAATGAATCATGTGTGTTAATCTGTCTTTGTTACAACTGTTTTTTTCTGAATCGATCATAAGATTATGGAAGCAGTATAATCTATCTCTTAATACATTTTACAAAAAAGGTTATAAGATACAGCTTTTCACCCTTTAAATACAAATCTTAAATCTCATCTAGCTATCTCCTCTTTGAGTCAAAATCATTGTTTACTAAGTTTGAATGGACATTTTAGTAACACGTAAATTACATAAAGCATTTTTTGAGATTCGAAAATATGTTCATTTGGTCAAATGTCAAATGTTTTGATGAAACCTCTCCTTATTTTTAATTAAAAGTTAAGCATTTATCAATTTGATCAGAGAAAAAAAAAATGAACACGAAACAAAACAATAACAAAAAAGCTCTGTTAAAGCTATGGCCAGTGTAATTGCAGCTAGAGCTATGAGTATTTTGTTTTAATCTCGATGTAATTTTGCCGTACACAAGACTTTGGTGATATGTTGCTGAATTTTGTTGTAGCATGTGTTTGTTGATAGAATATGGTAAGCAAGATCAACAAGAAAAGGCTCTTCTTTGACTATCTTTGTTTTCATATCTTGCAGCAATCAACGTAGGATCTTCATAACCAATATCGTAGATTAAAAGTTAATGAATTGTGACCGATCCCTCCCCTAGGATTCATATACCGAGGCTTTTGGTTCTTTTTATGAGATAAACTTGTCTTATATTACCTTCTCCCCACCCGGAAAAAGAAGAACGAAATAAGTAGATAGATAAAAATAGAAAAGACAACAACATAATAATAATGATAATAAAAAGCGATTTTTTGCTAACGATTTTCAACAAAAAGTAAATTGAATTTTTTAATAATAATCAAAGTGTGTTTGTTAATAGGTTATCTTTCTTTCTCAAACGAAAACAATTCATTAAATATGATTGAGTACCTTAAACAAATAGCACTTATGTGCTTTAGGAGAATAATAGAATATGAAAACCAAAATAAGTAATAAAAATATAAAATTGTGTACCGAAAAGATTATTTGATGAAAATTCGTTTGCAGGAATCAACAATAAAATGAATAATATAATTATTGCTTTTACGTGTTCATATTATTTATTGTCATTTACAATATATTATGTTATGAATAAGATAAAACATTTAGAATTTCCAAGCATATTCGTTTTTTATGATCATTAGTGTATAACAATGAAATCATGTTATAAATAACCAGTTTTTTATCTTTGCCATGTTTGTTGTGATCGAAACCTTTTATAAATGATTTGCTACTGTGTTTAATTACCTAAATGTCAATGTAAATTATCTTAACATGGAGTTTGATTATTAGTTACTACGTGACATAACACTTTTACTTTCCTGCTTTACTGCATGACTTCTTTTCAATATTATTAAGCGATGTCAATATTTCAAAGCCTTTTTATAGTAATTGATTTCCTTGTTTCTTATCATTTATCTTTAATCAGCGTAAGCTTACCTGGCTAAATATTTGCTCTAAATTCAATTAATATTTAATTCAGGTTAAAGAACAAATTGTTTACTGCCGCCTGGTAACAATTCAAACATGTGTCCTGGTTGCTTTTGTGATTTTCAAAATCGGACCAAATCTTTGGAACATTTTTGAAATACATAAATTGTTTATACCTTGTGTTAAATTTTACTTAATTTGATAGGGTTATAATCAAATGACAGCAAGTTTTGTAATGAATTTTTTTGTGTAAACAATAGTATTATTCTTATCACAATTTCGTCTTTCAAATCTCATGTATTTTATTTATTCATGTAATTGTTGCTTATGGTATTAAAACAATTACAAAACGTTTTTATAACATTTTATAAACATCTCTTACACCTCACGCATTTTTACCTAGCATCTGTTTCTAATAGTTGCAATTCATCGTATTATTTATGTTTTAAATCAACTGTTAATCAACATGAAAGAAAATAATAATATGTTTATCTTATCTCGCTTAAAGCTGCACGCCTCCGGATGAATCAAAATACTTCAAGAAAAATGTACTAAGATTCTTAGAAAAGTAACCAGATTCAATTGACGATTAACGTATTATATGCAAATCAAATATATCTCTTTTATACAAGCATTGTTGAATAATTTTTTTTCAAAATTAGAGATAGTTTGTCTGATAAACGTGTACTGTCTACAAATAGTGTTTTTTTCTTGTTCAATTCTGTCAATCAATTAAAATAAAACACTATTTGTAAACAGTACACGTTTATCAGACAAACTTAAAACACAATGTTTACTTAAAAAATAATTGCCTTCTCTCCTGACACAAGGTCAACCCTTCATTTTCTTTTTGTTATGCATTATTTGTGAAAAACAAACTTTGTTAGATCTTAATTCGGTTTTCATTTTTGCCCCAAGCCCCTCCCACTAGCCACATGACATATAAAGCATCTGTTAATTTGAATTAATTTTATTCAACTATTTTTTTTAAATATTTATATCTATATATTGCATAATGTTTCGTTACCATGTTATACTATCTATGTATTTTATGCCCCGTCTCATCACTGTATTAATATATTTAAATCGTACTTTTTGGTATTGATTCGTAAACATAAAACACCGCTTAAGACTATGATTGGGGTGTGTAGAATAGTACATGAACAGACCCAATCAAGCTTCTACACATAAACAGTAAGCACCGCCAACAAAATCAAACATAATTTTGATCTCAATCATTCTCAAAGAATTAACGCTCTGTGTCAGATAGTATAAATGACGAATAAAAGAACCTTCTTACATAGTGTATTAGTAAATAGGTACAATCTATGTGTGATATTGCACGTATGAAGATTTTGAACTATGCCTTTTTGAACCTTAAAGTCCGCAAAAATGTACTGAGTTAAAATCAACAATTATCTGTTTATTTCGTACAGTGAAGTCGTCAGATATGGCTAACGAAGTTCATTAAACAGTCATTGGATATATATCATGTTGTTAATTGGCGTAATAAACTTAATATGTTACTGCCCTTCTTCTTGCTGGTTTGGATAAATATATGACCATAATCCACATTTGAACAGTGGATTATAATATACTCATTTTCAGAACAAATAAAAAAAAATTTCATTAAAAAAACAACAAAATAATTTTGCATTCATACAATCTAAATTAGCAAGTGTCTTTAAGCCGTTGCCTTATATTTCAGTGTTTCCAAGTTAAGTATCATATAGCCATCCTTCAATGTATGACAGTTTTTGTTTTCAATGTCATACATGTATAACTATAGATATAACTTTTAATCATAGGAATGGAAAAGCTTTCGATATAATGTGATGCCATTTGCATTAGCTAACCAACCAACGATGGAAATAACCTGTTTCAAAAACAACTGCTTGAACTCTTTCATTGAGGTTTTTAACCAAAATCTGAAATTTTGCCTGTTAATTTAAAGTTCAAACAACTTTTTATGTAAAATGTATAATAATCACAATCATTATGGTGTATAAAGGTAACTTATAAAGCAGTTTTGCTATCGTAATAGTCATTCATAAAATAGTTTTTCATTGTGACCATCTATTATGCTATTTATCCTAATGAATCATTCAATAATTATGAAAAAAATATCAAGAGAAGCATGTTAAATCAAATACATTCATTTCATGTTTTTTTTACATTTTAAGACCGGTATCCTTCCATTGCCTTATTTTAGTTTTCATACCCAAACATCTCAAATATAACAGATGTAGGTCAATTTGGCATGTTTGCCTTTGCAAATACTAGAGTTGATGTTCGACATGCTAACTAGATTCTTTTGAACTGCACAAATTTTATACTGTTATTTCTTTTTAAACCATTTTATTTAATGCGTTTATTAAAGGTCGCCGCCGGAAAGCCCATATGGGCGACCGTACACTCAAGTTGGGTCATCCTAGAGCGTCCCGCCTAGATTTTTCATCGATTTTTTTTCCAGCTTTATTGTTGGAGGAAGACCCCAGGTGCCCCTCCGGGCATTATATCAGGCACGAGCGGGCACCTGGGTAGAACCGCCGACCTTCCATAAGCCAGCTGGATGGCTTCCTCACATGAAAGATATCGACCCGAGAGGAAGCCTTTTTAAACAATTGTCGATGTTGCCCGTTTTAAATATTGAAGCGATACACGCTATAAGTTGCGCTTTTCTGATAAATAAAGCGATTTAAGCGTTGACATGACCCTCTATAATAATAGACGTATCGCATAACCAAAAGCTATTGTATGATGCTATTTCATTATATTGCATTACATTGGTATTTGGCTTTTTCATGTTGCTTTTTGTTTGGTTGTTTTGTTTTTGAGTTTGTTGTTTGTTGCACATCTATTATTTTCATAACCTTATTCATAAGATGCTGGCACTGATATTGCTTTGAAAAATATAAAAACTATCAATGGAAATATACATTATAAGAGTCTTTTTTATTGTTTAAATCGTTTGCTGATACACAAGAAGATACACGTGTTAATAACGTGTTGAAAAAACGGAGCATTGAAAAAATAAAAATAGAAAGTAACTGCTTACTTATGTAAGTATGTAAATTTTTATCAAATATATAAAAGCTATAAAATATTTCAAACATTTGTCAATATCAACAAATTATCTAACGCACAAGAATGAGAAGTTCAGAAATATAAAATCCCTGGAAAACACGCTACTTGATGCAAACAGATATTCAATTTCCATAAAGACAATTAAACAACAAGTAAGTTAAGTTTAAAGACTATGTTTGAATAACTTTGCTTATGACTTTGGCATGGTGTAATTGCAGTATTTCACAAAAATAAACAGACACGAGCTTTTTATTTTACTTACCTTTTAATGGTAGTTAACTAGAATAAATAAGTAAATGTGGTACAAATATTCTCAAATAATGTATTCAGGTTGTTTTCTTTTTTCCACAACCATATGACCCCTAGGAAAATATTTTATGAATTATGTATAGAAGGCCAATAAAATATTTGATTACGCAATTAGTTGTGTATAAAGAAATAATTCTGGCAACTTATTGCAAAGAAAGAAAGATAGAAAGCTGGTCTCGAATTTTCTGGTCATGATGTATTAGTGTTAGATAATGATTACTTGTACTAGTGATTTGAGTATTAAATTGGAAATATTACGACAATGCACTACAAGTTTGCAGTCTTATTGGAGTTTGATTTTATATATCCATTAAAGTAATTATAAAAGATAAAGCTCTAATTGTATAATAAACCTGATTTAACAGAAAATTAGCATATGCCCGTAATTCATGCAAAAGCCAAAACCTCTCTACGAAACATTTAAAATAGAAACGTAATTGTTTATTCATGAATAAACGTTTTACGTTCATTTTAAACACTCTTTTAGTTTCAAATATAAATTCATTAGTAAAATTGTCAGAAAATATTAACTTGTGTTTAGAATATCATCTGGAAGCAGAACAAAAATCAAATGACTCCGAACTGCCAGTCTTTGATACAAATGTTTGTCTTAAGGATGAAATTATCACCTTGACCTTCAGAAAATCATTTACTTGGCTAAAATATTTTGTTTTTCTTAATACTATTTATTAATAAAAGTTTTTTTAAAAATGCACGCCTCCAGATGAACAAATATATTTCGATAAAATCAAACCTGAGAAAAAATGTACAAAGATTTTTTGGAAAGTTAAAAAGATTAAAAATTCTTGTAAAAATTGACATGTTATGTGCGATTAATGACCGACTTTGTCAGTATGTATAACTACTGCGTTAATACCGCAGTCAGGGCTATTTTGCATATGTTGACCTCTTTATAGTAATTTACATTGGCTTAAAGTGCTATTGATAATGTGTAAATTGCATTTCTTTGGTAACTTTACAATATTACACTGTTAAATACTTATACAATTTTTTTACGTTTTTTCAGGATTAAAAACAACAACAACAACAACAACAGTATTTCTTTAATTTCAAGGAAAGAAAATCAGAATATCTAGTTCATGTAAAACTCATTCAAACTTAATTGAATAACTTAATGATTATAGATTTGGAACTCGAGGTAATAACAACTTTGTCACGGTTGTTCTTCAAATAACCTTGATTGTAAACCGCAAATAAAATGCATGTTTCTCTAAAAGGTTTTCGATTATCTTCTTAAAATATGACCTTTGCATTCCTCCTTTTTTCATTTTTGTTTTACGATTTTCTATATAAAGCAACTGTCTATTTAAGTCCGCCCTTGAATGAAATTGTAATGAATTTATTTCATCATTAAATTATTTTAAAAAAAATATTGGCAAAAATTAAATCATGGTTATTCTTACATAATTAAATACGTATGTTTCAGCTTAAGTGAACAAAGTACAAGAAAATTTGGTAATGATAGTGAAATATATATTAGATATGCTGAAAGAAAGAATTACTTAAACGCATAAGTTACTGTCCCCGAAACTGCAAAATCATTGGAATATGTTTTAAACAGTTTTTTTCTGCGTTTAGTTATATTGTATAATAACATGAAAACATTTTATAACGGACATTTTTGTAATTTATTTTGTTTTGTGTTTTGCGGTTTTTTTGTTTCATTCTTTATCCTGAAAGCTCCATGCCTCCATATCAGACAAAATATTTCAAGAAAATTAAACTTGAATAAATTGTACTAAGATTTTAATAAGAATAGAACAATCAAAACTCAAGCAATAATTGATATATAATTTGCGAATAATGTTTCTAATCACCATATTTCTACTGCGTTACTATCGCAGTTAGGGCTATTTTTAGATATTTTAACCTCTTTTTGCTAGTATTCTCGTGGATTTTAAGCGCCGATTGCAGTGTGTTAATTCATTTACAATATTTCACTTTAAATTCATTTTCAAAATTTCATGAAAATTAGCATTTATTTGAAGTCATGCTCCTTTAAAGTTCCAGTCATGTTTATTATTTATTTACAATTATAGTAACAAGGTATCTCAAGCTTTTAAATCAGATACATTTTCACAAGCATGTGTTTCCAATGGTTTCTCATCATTAAATAATTACCATGAAAGCAACAGTGTTCCGCTCAAATCTATTATATCTTTGATGAACACTTATCAAGTAAGCAATCTACAAGTAAGGTGCATTCATATTTGATTTAATTACTTTATGAAAATATGATATCCTTGCCAATTCAATCCTTGCAAATTCAATTACTTGCACAAACAGTATTACTATTTTCTCATATAGAAAAGCGGACTGACATTTAAGCTAATACAAACGCCTCCAACAAATATCAGGGTTAAAGTTTCACAAATAAAAAACTAAAAAGGCTGTTAATTAAATCAATGGTGGAAAATAATTGATCCGCTTACATAAAAAAAAGATAAACAGTATTATTAAGAAGCAACCATCACATATCAATATTATCCTAGAGTATAAGTATCTTTTTGCAGCATTTGTCTAAGTATATCAGCTTACATGTTTTAATTGATTATGTGTCATGTATTAGATTGTTACTGCACATGATACCATTACAAATTATAGCAGAGGAAAGGTGCTCCACTGACGTTTTTTTTTCACATGACGGAACTTGAAATAATTGTCTAAGAGTAATAGATTAATGGATCATTTAACGTAGGTTTAGAAAAATAACTTGTGTGCAAAATTGCAGATCATTCGGTCACTTCATTTTTTTCAGATTAGCTATTCTAATTGTAAAAAACACACGCAATTGAAAAGCGTTGCTATGTTTTTACTACTTGCATTCATTTCTGTGTAAGTTCTCCGGATGTTTACATAAGAAAATTATCATTCACGTTTTAAGGTTTTTGGACCTCAGTGGAATTCCTTTAATCTTTCATATTACTACAATTCTTCTTCCACTTTGAAGATACCGAAGCAGTTCACGCTACACGTATTGGTTTTTGAAAAACATAAGTTGATTCGAAGAAGACATAATCTTTTATATATTTAAAGAAAATCAAAATCTAACGAAGGGGCATTTGTATGCAAATGATATATAGGGCATATTTCCAGTATAGAAATAAACGATACGTGTAATTAACTGAAAAGTCGAAATGGAATTTTCATTTCAATTAACAGATGTAACCAATATTATAATAATGTTTTCATTAAGATCTCATAAACGCTGTTTCCCTATGTTAAAAAAGGTGATCATTATAATAATTAGGATTTGAACGCTTTTAATTGTGATAATGTATTTTAAAAGATATGGAAGAAATAAAATGAAGAATGATATAAATCTAATTATTTACAAGTGCAAATTTGTTTTATAGATTATTTGTATAAATATTGATTTGATATTAAGAAAAATGCATATTTAAACATTTTTTATGGTGTGTGCATATAAAGTTCCTTTTGTAAAATAAAGTTTTCTAACATTGGCGAATGATAAAACAACGTAAAGTGAAAGTAGTATATATGTACTCTTACAAGTGTCTTTGGTTATAAGAATAAACACGACAAAATGCATGCCGCTGAACCGCTGATATATAATCTGATTTACTTACTATCTACAGATCTCAACTGTTTCTTATACCTCACCAGACAAAGTTCAAGTAATAAAACAGTGTGATATTGTATAAAGAGACCAATGCCATTTGGAAAAGCAATTTTCAAGGTTGTTATTTATATAATATTTACAGTTTAAAATGTCGAGAAGTGAAGGTTAGGTCTATAAAAGTTTCACTGTTTGTCTGGTAAAATTGACATTTGTCTGGCTAATTTTCAATTTAAGATGCTCATTCTTTGAAGAAGTATGTAAATTAATTTACTTTTCTGAAAGAACAGACTAAGATGCAAATAATTAAGAAAATCAATCAAACACTGTACTTAATTTTAACGGTATTTGAAAGCTTTACATAACACCCACGCCTTTCGTCTATAAATAGAATGACTTTTTACACGAGTATCGTAGATCAAATTATATAGAAAACAAAGCTATTTTTTCTCAATGCGAACAACACTGATTTTCTTTTTCATACAAATATTAGGTAATCAGGTTAAACTATACTTGATTTTAACGGACAAATAATGGAAAGATTCACATAACACCCACGCCTGTCCAATAATAGGATTGACTTATGACAGGAGTCTCGTATATTAAATAATATAGAAAAAGGCATTTTTCCAATAGAAACAACATTGTTTACATATGAAATATGACTAAACTGAAATTTTATTTGTATAATAATGTGACAGTTTTAGATTGTACCATAAGGTTATTTTGAATATCCATTATAGCCAAATTATGGAGTGAACTGATGACAACGTATCACATATTGGTCACCTGTTTAACACCTATCAACTGCTATTTGGGAAAGATAAGTTTCATCGGTGAAAAATTACCGATTGGGATTTTTAAACACGTTTATAATTCTCGATCGGTGAAAATATTTTAAAAATAACCGACAGCAAACTATATCACGAGATATGCAGGCTCTTAATCACCGATATCGCCGATCGGACAAAGATAACCAAATATGAATCACCGGTTATATCTGACGGAAAGTGTTTAACCACTGATGACTAGCTATCAAACACCGATTAATCAGCGCTACGCCCGATTTAGCTCCGATTTACAAACGATAAAAACCAAAAGTATTTCAGCATTTAATCATCGACCAATTCTCGTTTGAGTTTGCTTTCTGTCACCGATGGCCGTTTACACAGAAAACCAGAAATAAAATCACGCATGACAACCGATCATAACAGCGAGTTTAAAATTAAATGACCGATTGGGGACCGACCGTCTGTGTAACTGTGCCCTTAAACATACATTTTCGTTTTTTATTCTTGATATAATGCAACACATTTGGTATTTTCGAGATACAATGACTATTTTATAAGGAAAATCATTCCAGAGGGTATACATTAAGTTTTCCCGATGATTCATCAAGATCAAATCATTCAAAATGATCAAACATTTAACATTTAATGTAATTAAAGTTACATTATAAAACTGTAACCATATGACAACAAGACTTCTTTTGGAGTATAGGTCCTATAACGAATTTCAAGATTTTCAGGTACGATCAGCCTCCGACGTTCCAGATACATTTGAAATAGTTTCTGTAGATATATGCATTGTTCATTTTGGTAACAACTTGTTCTTATCCAGATCTTCAGAAATATTTATTGACTAGTTATTTTCGTACTAGAAAATAGGCTGAATTTAGCAATATGCATATGGTGAACGCGATAATTTAATAATTGTCATGTGGTGAATGACGTCAAAATATGATGTCTTAATAACTTCCATCCTTTCCTGACGTGACATTTTCAGGCTAAATAACTAACGAACAAATCCAAATTAAACTGAGGAAGAAAATCAGCAGTCCAAGGATGAAAAAACTACCGCTTATAATTGAAGTATGATGCTTTACACAGAAACAAGTTTCTCTTTTCTTAAATGCAAACACTTTTAAATAAATGCTCGAGAACAGTAATGTTTGGAAATGAAAATTTAAAAAAAAAATGTTAACAAAAAGGCATTAGTTTCTTACAATGAAAAATTTAAAACAATTTAACGCAAGTGCAGAAAATGATTTTTTTATTATTTAAGCATGTTATTCAGCATTTTGCATTCGTATAATAATAATAACATCTAATGATGATATGTAAATAGTTAATATTGCAATGACTTGTAGGGATTTAATTGTACAGTCTACTAATATAGTGGCGAGCAAAGAGATTTAGCTAATATGACTATTGTTGGCCGGTGACTGCTATATTCAGGCTATTATTGATACCATATACCATGATAAAATCAGATAATGCTACATTTATTCTAATATACTTTCTTTTCAATGGGTTAACATGTATAGTACAAGATGATTAGTACCACTGATAATTTGATGTGCATAATGTAACTTAAATTACTTAAATGCTTGTACGAGGTATTATCGACATTGAATTAACCAGCAATTTTGACAACAATAACTTGTTTTTCGATACCAAGAATACTAATAACATTTGATTTAAGTTACGCAAAATCACACAACAAAAATAGTAACAATACTAATATTTACAACAAAATTTTGTACGTCAATATGACCGTAAAATAACAAGTCAATGGAAACCTCATCGCTTATCTCAAATGTTTTCCCAAACATTTAAGCAATAGTATAGTGATTTGCAAACTATCTTTTACTGTTTGACGAACATATTTGGAATAGATCCTTTTAAACATGGGTGGTTACAGTATTCCTATTTAAATTATGTATGAACATCTTTATGATATATTGTCTGCTTTTTAAAGTTTGTTTTTGACATCCTATTTATGGTATGCAGGCTTCATAACTTCGATCCCCTTTCAAAGGTCCACTTTATTTTAATCCGCCCGTTTTTTCCTGTTAAGAGCACACACATTCTTTTACTTTGGGATCATACGCCGCTTTTTATGAAATGACACTACAGTAATACATTGAAGGTTCCATGATAACCGCCGTATGAACACATCTGCGGATATTTCTTTTTTCAAAAGTTCACAATCTTTAAATATTGAATTCTGCTCAAGGCGGTACTAGGGGGTGTAGACAATAATTTGCAATTGCCATGAACAAAGGTCCAATCAAACCAAGTCTGCAACATTATTTTTCCGTGTTGGGCGTTCTTTTGAGATTCTGTTTTCTCTGTTTGTAAGCTTTCAGCTAGTGTTGTAATATTTATTCATTTCTTCATATATTGCTTTATAATTTCGCGATTGACTGTTGTACAGGATCATGCTATATACATTGTATCTTGTACATAAAACGTAATTTCCTGCGATTTGACTAAAACTGACCTCGGACTTTAAGTCTTGTGGTCATTTGTCCCACACTGCTGATTCAGAAATCAAATCAGATAAGAAGTTGGTCACTTGAGGAGAAATTGGTAATTAAGCCATAGCATAGGTTTAGTTTCCTTTCCCGCTACATAGGAATAGAAAAACTCAGAAAAAAATATTTGAATAGATGAAAATGCAAAGGACCCCACCTAACAAGCGGATACACTGCATGATAAGCTGGCGACCTTGTGAAAGAAAAAAACAAAAAATCTGAAATATTTCAATTGAGGTTTAAAGGAACTCCTCTGAGGTCAAAAAGATGTGAAATTCATAAAAAAGATCAGCTTGGGTACTTTAAAACAGAAAGATATGCAAAAGATAATTAAGCTTTATTTTCAGAAACTCATATTTTTGTGTTATTCTTAACCAGATTTGAGTGAAAAGCATTGCACCCATTTCACCGTGCATATCCAGTAACGCAGGAATGTGCAATTAAGTAAAAGTAACGTCGAATATGTGCAATGCTATTGCCAAAACGAAGTCCTTAGTAAGTAAACAAACCAAAATATTTTATTCTAAATAAAAAAATTTAAAGAAATGAATTAGCGCATATGTATGCTCCGACATTATACTTTAACCAGCATTACAATTTTTTCCTAGAATATGTTTACTTATTTAGATTATTCGTTAGAAAGACATCCTGATTACTGTTATATATGTGACTTTTGTGTTTTGCCAAATAAATGTGTACATTTAACACATTTAAAACTTTATTTTTTCATATTCTATATACCTAAGACATTTGTCAAACTGCAAGTGTCGTCTAACAATAGAAGAAAGCTGGTAAAATAGGATTTAGCTACTTTAAATGATGTAGCCGGCGTTGATTCAGTGATTCATTCACTAATTCGGCTTAACCTCGTAAAAATGGCTTCAAATACTTTTTATCTGCTAAATTAAGTGTTATTTGGTACGAGAAGATTGGAAAATGTCTCAAATACACAGAATATAAAAAATCATGAAGTAATATATAATCTTTATGTTATTGTATTTTAAGATATCAACGAAACTAAAAAATTGCCATCAATACGCTAGTCAGGTCGTCATTTCCACGAATAATGTTGAAAACTAATCATTTTCATGGAAATATTTTTGATAAGGTTTAAAGTATAATGTCTCTGCAACCGTATGCGCTAACTCATTTCTTCCAATTCGGTGTACAATAAAAAATATTGGACCATTTACTTATCGCGGTGCTTGTTTTAGCCACTAAATTGCACAATACTTTGTTAGTTTTGCACAATTCCTGCGTCATTTGCACATTCCTGCGTAACTGGATAAGCACGGTGCTCTCTGTGTTGGTCATTTTTGGCCGGGATGCACTGGTGCAAACCCGGTTTATAGTATGGTGAATGTTGGGCGGCGGGCGGGCGGCGGGCGGGGAAAAAAACTTTCGTAACAGTTTTCTCAGCAACTACTTATCACAGCCTCTTGATATTTGGCATACAGCATTGACACATGGTCCCATACCGTGGGGTTCAATTACAGGTCTGTCGCTCATCCACTTCCTGTTTATCCACTTAGATAAATTAGTTAGATTTTCCGACATTAATGGTCAATGCTAGGAAATTTTCGTAACAGTTTTCTCAGTAACTACTTATCACAGCCTCTTGATATTTGGCCTACAGCATTGACACATGGTCCCATACCGTGGCATTTGATTTCAGGTCTGTCGCTCATCCACTTCCTGTTTATCCACTTAGTTAAATTAGTTAGATTTTTCGACATTAATGGTCAATGCTAGGAATTTTTCGTAACAGTTTTCTCAGCAACTACTTATCACAGCCTCTTGATATTTGGCATACAGCATTGACACATGGTCCCATACTGTGGGATTTGATTTCAGGTCTGTTGCTCATCCACTTCCTGTTTATCCACTTAGTTAAATTAGTTAGATTTTTCGACATTAATGGTCAATGCTTGGAAATTTTCGTAACATTTTTCTCAGCAACTACTTATATCACCGCCTCTTGATATTTGGCATACAGCATTGACATATGGTCCCATACTGTGGGATTTGATTTCAGATCTGTCGCTCATCCACTTCCCTGTTTATCCACTTAGTTAAATTAGTTAGATTTTTCGACATTAATGGTCAATGCTAGGAAATTTTCGTAACAGTTTTCTCAGCAACTACTTATCACAGTCTTTTGATATTTGGCATACAGCATTGACACATTGTCCCATACCGTGGCATTTGATTTCAGATCTGTCGCTTATCCACTTCCTGTTTATCCACTTAGTTAAATTAGTTAGATTTTTCGACATTAATGGTCAATGCTAGGAAATTTTCGTAACAGTTTTCTCAGCAACTACTTATCACAGCCTCTTGATATTTGGCATACAGCATTGACATATGGTCCCATACTGTGGGATTTGATTTCAGATCTGTCGCTCATCCACTTCCTGTTTATCCACTTAGTTAAATTAGTTAGATTTTTCGACATTAATGGTCAATGCTAGGAAATTTTCGTAACAGTTTTCTCAGCAACTACTTATCACCGCCTCTTGATATTTGGCATGCAGCATTGACACATGGTCCCATACTGTGGGATTCGATTTCAGGTCTGCAGCTCATCCACTTCATGTTCACACTTATGGTCAATGGTAGGAAATTTTCGTAACATTTTTCTCAGAAACTACTAATCACAGCCTCTTGATATTTGGCATACAGCATTGACACATGGTCCCATACTGTGGGATTCGATTTTACGTGTGTATCTAATCCACTTCCTGTTAACCTACTGAATTAAATTTTCGACATTAATGAGTCAATGGAAATTTTTTTTCGTAACATCACAGCCTCATGATATTTGGTGTACAAATGCAACCCGGCCTTTTCTGTCTTTGACCCATTTTCTACAGTTAAAATAGTCATTCTGGCACAACAGAGTGAGCAAATGATAGGACATTGCACATAAGTGATTGATTTAGACCTAAGTCAAAGGAACATTAATCTCGAAAAATTATTTCCAATCCAAACCTCTGTGAGTCCCTGTAAAGCAAAATCCTCCTCCTTATATGTGTTTGTTCATTCAAAGTTCAAGAAATATTGATTTTCTGCTAGTGATTGCCTATAATGGTTAAAAATCAATACAGTAAAACGTCATTTTTTTAAATTAAACCGTATGTGGTTTAAGTGAATATAAAGGATAATTTGCAACCTAGCGTAACATATTGGAGTAAAGTATTTCTTTTACAATAATATCAAGGTATTGCCTTTGCTGTGGCAATCCAATCATACTATATATCATGATATATTACTTAGTTTAGAAAACAAATATCACATTGAATATTTTTCTTATCAGAAACATCAATTTCCAATTGTTCAATTGAGACCGATTTACCTTTCATTGATTTATAGTTTTTCCTCTATATTCTAAATTATTAAAGATATAGGTCATAGCATGTTTTTCCTCGCAAAAACTAAAGTTGATGCTTTACATGCTAACTTGATTACTTTGAACTAAGCGATCAATTGAAATGCCGATCTTTCCTTTCAGACACATGTCAATGTTGCCCTTTTAAATATGGAAGTGTTGCACGCCATAAGAGGCATTTAGTGGTACATTAAGTGATTTGGTGTTAAAATAGCCTTCTATAATTATCGACTTATCGCATTATCAAAAAGCTTTTTTCTGATGTTTTGTTTTTGTTATGATACATTACTGCCTGGCTATTCCTGGTTAATATACGTTAATTGTTATCCTTAGAATGTCCCTTATTCAATATCCCCCCGCGTGATATGCTATGCTCTAATTTTGGTTTTAAAATACTCGTAAATGACTGATAATTTGTCAGAATCTGGAAACATTAATACATCATTACATATGAATCGTGATTATTCAGCAAATGCATTTTTTGTGCTTGCGATTTATAGCTAGACTTTAGTAGTAGTTTTTTTCCAGATGGCGCAGTCTACAATGTTTGTAAAAACTAAGGCAACCTACCGGAAACCTAAGATCATTCATGCCAGCCTATGCATTTTCCGGAAAGTTAGTCAGTTGGTATATATCTCAACTGTGTTTACCTTAGTCTGTTGCAATACATATAGCTATAGTGAAAAAGTATTTTACTTGAAGGTCAAATACCACTTTGCTTACTTTCTTGCTTCCTTTATTACATATTATTTCGAGACCATTTTTCCTTTAATCAGATACAAGTACGAGGCATCTAATCAGCTCGTAATCAATTAAAAAAGACATAGAACATATTTGCTCTTTCTAAAGAAGCAAATGAAGATCTATTTCTGAAGCTTAATATGCTTTAATAAAGAATCTGTACTATATTAATTGTGGGTTAATTTGAAAATATGAGCTCAGTACTCTATAAAGTTGCAGTTTTTCAAAGTTTCCGTAATATATTTGAAAGTGAATATTTATGATGGACATTTAGAAGGATAAGAGTCCTTGTAATTAAAATCAATCAAACAGAAATTAAGCATCTGTAAATACGTTTTTTATTGATATATAATTATAAAATATAACGTATTTTCTGGTAACAAAATAGAAATACATATTTTGAAAACTATGAAAATGTATAAAACACATTGCAATCGTCTATTCTAGTCCAAAAGAAGAGATTATAATGCATATTAGTTCATCAATTACCAATTTCGATTTTAAAAGGATATTATTAAAGATATGCAGACTAACTAAATGAAATATAATTTTGTAATATATATAAAAGCACAAGTATAAAAGGTTCACATACATGTGGTCATTATATCAAGATATATCGAAAGATTTCTATCTTAAACAAAGATAAGATATAATGATCGAAGCCAATAGAAGTAAACTACTTATTTAAAACATTGATCAGTTGTTTGAACTTGAAAGCTGGAGCAGTGTTTTCTAATTGCAAATAAGGGACCGACACTTACGCACTTTTGTTCACTGGTTTGAGATTAAACTAGCATGCTTCAAATAGGTCACACATCTAATTTATTTCACTTTTAAATTGGCCAAATTTATTTATTCTCTTTATTGCCTTTTGATATTTAAATGTTGCCAATATAACATATGATTAGTTACACTTCCATCAACATAAGCAGACAGTTGCATTGTAAATGAATGATGTATGAATATTATACTTGGTTACTTGGTTCTAAGAAATAGTTCCGTTCCTTTCGCCGGATGACGTGTTAATATCTCTGAATTTGTACCCTATGACTTGCTTAGATTTCATTTAAAGTCTGAATTATTTAAACGCTTGTTCATGTTCACGCTAAGAATGTCAGTTTTTAACAACAAAGATAGAGAATATCAAAGAGTTTAGTCAGTAACACATATGTCAATATGTGTTATGTTAGTGCACTGTATTCCTAATAAAACAAAAGCAAACACAGTGACAAAGCGTACCAAGAATAACGAGCGTTGTCAATAATTATTTGCTTTCTTTTTTGTTTGATCTTAGGAGAAATAATTCACTAGGCCATTTAACCTATTTCATTTATCTGACAGTCATAAACTATACACGTGTTATGTTTTATTATAGTCAAGCATAATAAATCCGCTTGTTGCACCTAACATCATGCCAAAAATCTACTTGAAGCAAAATGCTATCACATTTTTGTGACATTCACAACATTTCATTACAAATATAATTATTATAAATACTTGTTTACAATGGGAAAAATGTGGCCTTTTACTTAGAAGGTAAATAAGATATAAAGACTACTTTTTTTTAAAGAGTTTTAGGCTTTTGACATTGGCATTATTTTTCTAATTAAATTGTTTTGTGTTAATAATCAAGAAACATACTATTATTTTCTTGTCCTGACTTTTAAAGTATGTTATGGTTAAATCATTTACCAAATTTGCTTCTTTCTTTCTACATTCTTTGCATTTAAATATGACATATATGATATTTCATCATTTTTACCTAAGGCTAATAAGATATACTAAATCAATCAATTTTGTCTTATAACCATAACTCCGATAACTTAATGCAAAACTCCGATAACTTATTGCAAAAAAATATAAGAAAGATGATGCTTTACATCAAATTTTATTGTCTGACTTGCTATAATAGTGTTATTTTATGATAAACTATTACCGTAACCATGCTCTGTCAGCTTGAGAAATTATTTGAATATATGAGGACATTGCCTTAGAAAGTCGTCATTGTCTACACTAAAGTAACATATTTTATAGAGAATATTTATGAAAGATATTGCAAAAGAGAAAGCTGTTGTTAATAAAATTCATCTTTCAGGAATTTAGTGTCTGAATTTGGTATCAAAACTTGAACTGATCTACATTAAAAAATGACTGCATTTGATACAAATACGTAATTTGTTATATAGCTTTAACGTTAAAGAAGTCTGTATGAAAACTTAATCTTTTCTTTAAATCTTTATGTGATGATTACCATTTCTTGAGTATCAATAAATACATGTATATTTATAAGTACAATGGTCTAATGAAATATGATAACATGCGTTGTATTTCAACTTTGAACAAACTTGATATAAAGGAAAAACATCATTGCCCTCAAACTATGTGCCTTCGATTTAACATAATTTTGTTCCTTTAATTGAAGATTTAATAATATTCAATAGTAATCACTAGCTATCACAGTTGATCATATTAAGTTGACAGTGTATACGGTGTGTAGGTATTTCTCACTGGACTTGTATGGAACAGAAGTGATATAATATTATGCCACCGAATAATGATTGTCAACAGACATAATGTAATGTTACAAATTTCAAACGAAACATTGTGTCCTTTTTTAAATTGAAAATTCTTGTTCTTTATCCATTTTTAAAATAAAACGTCAGAAAATCTAATTTTACATTAACATATTTAAAGTAATAAAACAAAATTTCTTATGAAAAAGAAACAAAAAGGTTCAAGAAAATTCTAATAACCGATTTATAAAAGGGGGAAAACGCAGCTATTAGACATTAGATGTAAATATATGAAAATATGATTTACTAAAAAATATGAGATATTAAAATCCTTGAAGTACGGTTAGCTAAAGAAATGACAAAACACTTTGGTATTATTTGGTCTTAAACACTACTTTATCCATATTCTCTTAAATACAAAAGTTGCCAAATTTTTTTTTGGTTACTTCGAATGAAACAAAAGTGTGCAAACTTGAACAGATGATTACGAAAAGAAGCTCACGATATAATATGTGTGTACTTCTTTAACGAATAATGACTTATTATGTATTAATGTTTTCAAATAATATATACTCAATAACTTTCCGAGACTTTATTAAAGATTTGAATTATATAATTATATAATATGTTCCTTATCTTCTAATCGATATTCGAGCCAAAGGTAAACGGGTAAAAATAGACATGAAAATATGTGAGTCTTTTTTATAAACTGTAAATACTCATTTTTTGGAAGAAAATGGGTGGACTAAAACAACTCAAGCCTGGATACAACTAAATTTATTCTTGATTACTCTCTTGTTTTGATTATGTGTGAATATGTGTTGAAATCGGACAACATGCGTAGGCGTAAAATTGGCTTCAAGACATCGATATATATTACAGTTTAGAAAAGCTTTTACCTCATATTCTATGTAAGTTTGATTGTCTAACCCTTTTGGCAGTTAAAATATCTTTAAGATACGCCATTAAAGGATGAGAATCTTTACTTTAGATAACTAGTTAAATTCAAATTTAAAATGTGAAATGGTATAACGCGTTTCATAAAGATATCTGTCCTTACATGACATAACAATCAATTATTTTAATGCTTTACTCAAATCATGGTGACTTCAATAAAAACATCATTTTCTACGACCCAGTCCGGTATAAACCGTGATCTTCCGTATATTTTCTTTAATTTTTACCGAAATATATAAAAAAAATCTAAAACACACTAGTCGTAAAATTAATATGTTATTTTAAAATTAAATAATTTCAAGAATTTCGATTAAATAAAAGTTTAACCGCATAATTCCGCTGATCATAAAGCTCAGATTTTATGTCTTAAATGCTGTGCTATAAATATGATGAATTTTAATGCCAACGCATAACCGTAAACAATTAAGGGTATCTGTATTTCAAAGAGTTTCATTTGTAATTAAATTGCTAGATTATAACTACTGTAACAGATATAACAAATTACGAATTCTTCACTTCCATTCATAACGTTTCCATTGTGTTCATTTTTTACTTACTTTTTACTTACGTCAAGATCTTATTTAACATTATAAGTAACTCGTATTTTTAAGTAATTTTCTTGCCATTCCTGAAAGATGATGGAAAATTAACAACTATTTTAGAATTCTTTAACAAACAATGAATTTCTGATTATTTTAATAAAAGCTTCATTTACTTTTATCGAGCTATTCATATCTTTGTTTATTATGTTCTTAATTTAATTCATAACAAAATTCTTTATCGATTTATTTATGTCAGAATGAATGTTATTAAAACTGCTTACATATTACCATAGATCTAAACTTATTTTGAAACATTGCTCATTGCACATCATAACATTTGCTTTAATTTCTATTATGTATTTCAATTAACTTATAAATTTAAATTTTGCTTCCAGAGACATATTTAAGGTATAAAAAAAGTCTTCCTTTATATAACCGTGTCACGCAAACCTTTGTCATCAATAACAATGTCAAGATTGTTAGTGTTTTGAAAGAAACATAAGGGTAATACAATTTATCATCCAATTTGACCTTCTTTTTAGTCTCCTTTGCATGTTCGTAAAATGGAATAGCAATATCATTCATCATTGTCAGGATGTTATCTAAATGATATATTATTTTACAAGAAATTACAAAAATTTCAAAGAAATAAAATTTCGGTGCTTTTTGAGCATGACCATTGTAAGAAAATTGACATACTTTCGAAAGAGGGCGTTTTGAACAAGAAACATTGTTACAGTATCGAGACTAAAATGAAAAGTTCAATAAAGTAAAACATTGTTACTTGATTGTTTCTCACAGCCTTTGCGAAAAAGGTTACATAACATTGATATCATTCAAAGTATGAATTAAGATTTGTCTTCCTCGTAAATTTTTGTATTCAGTCATGATTAAAATATTGGCACTCAACCAGCTAACCATTCCTTTTACACAAATCTTGACATATATAGACGCATCTCACGTTAAGTTTTGTGTGGTTTGGATGAATTAAGCAATTTGTGGTTAGAATCAGGGCCTTTTCACAGACAATCAGAAGTGTTATTCCCCGCATTATGTTACAAGTTATTGCCGTATATTTGAATTAGTTAAGGGAACCTCCAATTTTATCATTATGGTTGGACTTTGTTGTAGGCGTTTGTAGACTATAGACAGTATTTATAAATTATGCATGCAAACTGACGAAGAATCACCGGTTAATACCTTTACATATCTGTAAGAAGATCGCAATTAAACAAACTGATGATGCATTTTTTTCATATAATTTATCTCCATTATATTTTGATATAATTACAATGTAACTGTAAACATAGATATAGAGAATAACAGGTTTTTGTCTTTTGAGAAAGGGTTTCTCAGAAGAGGTTAGATATGGTCCTGGAAGGGGCGAGGCTTGTCGATATCTCTATGAAAAGATAAAAACATTCAATCATTTCAAACGCATTTTTATTTATTTTTAAAATTTCTGACTGTCTAAGTGTGGCTTTCTTTTAAATATGTTTTGTGTCCATATATTCCATAAAATAAAAAAGCTTTGAATTGTTGTCTGTAATAATGCGATTAAGATATTTTCAACGAGTTAAAATTTTCAGGAAAATATCTTTAATTGACAAGTTCCAGTATATCTATTCCGACTAACATAAAAGCTATAAGCCATTTAAGATAAGATTACTCAAGGACAATGTTCAAATTTCAATTTATGTGCGTTTTACTTTTAATATCGTGATGAAGTGATCTAGATAGTAGACTCCATATGTAAAGCTTTAGAATGATATGATATAAAGTCGTTCAATATGTTGAAATATGTTGAGTCAGACTCTGTATTTGAAACAAAAGGGTTATGGAACTCTTTTATTTATATATTCAATTTGCTGATTAAGCGATATATTCATAAAAAAAATATATCTCCAATTCAATTTTCTTTTTTTTGCAAATTCTGACTTTTTATAGAATTATCGAGAAACTATTTTCAAAGATGTTTATATCACACTTAAAACTTATACTTTTTAGAGCATATAATCATGCAAGAACAACACGCATTTCAAAAATATATAGAGGATATTCATTTTTTTTTCTTTAAATTTAGGATTTATTTTCATTAAGTGGCATGAAAATACATATTTCATGAGTGTCGGTGGCCACAAAGTAAATATGATCATTTTCATACCACAAGAGGAAAACCTTGAAATTTCTGTCTATTATAAACATTTTTTTGACATTACAATTTGGAAGAATTTTCCTTATTTTTTGCAGAATTTAGAAGAAAGTAGTCCGACAAGACCACCGTGAAAATACGGAAAATATGTATCACAACTGTGAAAAATAAATTTTCACAGTGAAAGTACGCATTTCATTTCATCAATATTTCTCAATATTTCATTAATAAGTTATATTAAATATAAAATATGTATATGACAATCTTCTGCTCATCTAAAATACATAAAACGAATATAAAAAAAATCAACTCTGTTCAAGCACTTAACTGAATCTAGCGTGGTATTATAAATTTTAAAAAGAGATGCACAATTTTAAATTTCTTATTTTTCAAACGCATTTGCTATAAAATGAGCGACGGCACTTAAATCCTGTATGGCATTTTTGTCTTGTATTCAACGCAGACTTAAAGATAAAGAAGAGCAACCATAAATGTGTATTGTCAGATATTGTTTTTAGCTTTGCTTTTGACTAAAATAAGATCCTAATTGCAGACAGTGATTTGAATACGTATTTTTATATAAACATGATTCTTCTATTAAATATATTTCTTTATACATGTACAATGGATAGTCATTATACTATTCAATCATCATTCTTCTTACTTTTATTTAAATATAAACACGACTAAATTCTATATGGCTAGATTTATTTTATAATATCAAGTTAATTAATCAAAACATTATAAGCTTAAAACAGATTTATCATTGCACCACATGTTAGATATTGAAAATTGCAATTAAGCGGTTTTTAAAATATAACGTTCGAGATTGTACCCTCTTTTACCGGATATGAAAATTTTATCATATGTTTTAGATATATCACCTATGAATTTGCCCATTTTCGATTTGAAGTACTTGTTAAACTAAGAAAACTAGAAAAATTGCACCCCTAAATACAAAACTACTGAAAATACAAAAACGAAATTCAAGCATAATTAAAATCGTATATAAGACATCATTAGGGTTTAAAATAATATTTTTTTTTGTTAAACATAATTTTACTCCAATGAAATAGCATTCTTATGAACGTTTTTAAATAAATGGATATCTTACAACAATTTTATCCAGATTAATTAGATAATCACGTGGTAAAATGATAAAATCGTTTAAGAAATCATAAAATATCTCATATTAAATATATTAGCTTATTAGATAACTTCAACATTATTTTACGTTGGTTTATATTGAAGAATAACAAATAACGAACTATTTTATAACAGTTATCAAAATATGTGAGAGAAAAATGAATTTATCATCAGAAACAAGTATTTTAATAAACTATTATAATTAACGATCTCATTAAGATATATTTGATTCATAACTGATAAAACTAATTACAGATTAAATTAAGACATGATTTATTTAACATGAATTCGTTAACATTAATGATTAAAAAGGTAAAACAATGGAATCCGTTGTACTCGATTTCTTTTTTTTTTTTTGTTAAGTGACCTTTGATTTGTTTTACGGCCACTTACAAAATTTAGGTCATCAGGAAAGATGTGTTATCAGCATAAGGGGTCAATACCAAATAACCTCATAGAACTAAATGATGTATAGACTCCAGTAATTCGAACCTGTTAAGTTGCCTCTAACGATCAAGATGGGGTAAACGGTGAATGCAATTCTGATGCATTAACACGTTAAGACAGGCTGTAAGCCACAAGATTTATTTACAGCAAATTCATTTTAACATTTTGATGAATGTACAAAATTGATTGATTTAGATTGCTTGTACTACAGAGGGACGGTGTTTTCAATATTCCTCCTAATTTTACATTTTATGCTTTCAATGTCGATTTAATAAATCTAGAAATTATTTCCATACAATATCATCGTAATGTGTCGAAATTTCTGAATAATTTTGATTTTTAAAAGTTAATTCTTTATTGTTATAAAGTATTGAAAAAAACATTCAATAGAAAAAAACCTTTTAAAAGTAAATTAAATATGCTATTTCATTTAAAGATATAATTTAAATACATACCTGTTAGATTTAAATCATATGTGACTTTATTTAAAATTAAACGATAGCAGAATGACTTTGAACATACAGCAATGTAACAGGCAACTCATCTCTTTCACACGTAAGTATCAAAACACTATAAGTCAATAAGATACATAATTATAACAAAGGTCCAATAATTTATAACAGGCCTGATACGAAGAATGGGTGAATCATTTTTTACAAACTTGATGCCGCTACACTCAAACTGTGTTAGGATCAAGTTTTAAATGACGCTTTCTTCATGATAGAAGGTATGAAATTATTATTGATCTGAGTAATCTTTATAAGCAAAATGACATGTATTTCCTTCCGACAATCAGGTATTACGACACTTTCTTACAAATAAGTTATTACTAACAAAGGTGTTTCAGTGTAAACCACTTGTTTCAAAATTGATTGATTTTTTTACTGTATTTTTCAAACATTATGACGCAATAAAATCTTAATTGAAAGTACTACCAGATTTTATGACTATAAAGATATCAAAGTGGCCTGATTTATAGTTTCTTCTTCTAAGATTATGTTTGAATCTGACTTTCAAGTTCCTGAAATAATGTGTTTATACTTTTCAAGTGTGAAATATAATTATTACATATTTTACTATATGGTGTCACTTCGGTACAAAGTTCTTTACGAACAGTACAATGGCATCTAGAATTAAGCCTCAAATGTGACTGATAAACTTTAGTATATAGAGTACAAAATAGACCAAATAAAAATTCGAAATAAATCAATCTTGTTTTTCTTTTCAAGTGTTATTGAAAGTTAACCTTGAATATGTTTACAATTATTAATTCTATATGTTATTGATACTTTGAACGAACATCATTTAAGTGGTAACTAAAAAATAAATTGTGACCACGTTTTCATAAAATCACATTGTTATCATTTATCGGAGTTGTTTTCTTTTTGTTTGGATTTTTGTTTTACATAGAAAAAATTTAAGTCCGTGTTTTAGCCATATCTGAATTATTACTCCATTTATTTGAATATGGCCCGCCACGCGCCAAGTAACCCAACAACCAAAAGACTAATTGAACAATAATAATTGAAAAGACCAAGGGGTATTTTTATGTTTTGCAAGGTAGCTATGCGGTTTTGCACGTGGACTTTTGCTCAGGCTCGAAAACAAATATGATCTAAATTACAGATGCTACATCTAAGAATACTGTCCTTATCATTGCTGACATTCATCATGTATGAAACTGTGATATTTTGATAAAGGTCGTAAGACTGTACTGTAGATAAGGCGCGTCGGACTTGTAATCTAATGATTGCAATAAGAGCATGGACTCAAACACTTTTTCAAGGGGCAAGTCGTTTGCTTCCTGAGCAGGACACTTTTCTCTCATTTCTCCAGTATTAGTTGGGTTTTAGGGATTATGATAGTTTGTTTATAAGTATACTTGCTTCCTACATCAGTCGAATTAATATTAATTATGTATAAACCTAACGTAAGATATTGGATACAGGAGTGGGAAATAAAGTTTTTAACGAATATCTACTCCCTACGGACTTTGTCAGTGATATTTATGTTACATAGTTTTATTTATCAGTTGATATATGATCGAACGAAACTGTATTAAATTTTCGGAATATTATTATAACTTATTACAAAATGTATAATGTATTTCGAATATTTCAAATGATTTAGCAGCTGAAAGAGATAAAAGAGTATATAGAGCGTAAGCGTGAAGTCTATGTGATAACTTACAAAGAAAATTAAAGACATTTGTGTTCATTCCAGAAGAGAGGAAGAGTAAGTGTTTAAAAGTTTCTTACTACTCTAAGTAACTAGAAATCCACAACACAACATTGAATTTTTGTGTAAGACACATCGAAAATAATTTAATATTAAATCGTACTTTCTTTAGGGCGTTAGCGAGAAGTTGTAGCAAAAAGGAGTTATACTGAATAACGAGTAATTAAAATAATTAAGACTTTGGTCTTTCACGCTTGTTTTTTTATTGAATAATGTTTAAAATATTAACACTCGAAGTAAAAACATTCCTACAAGTTTCCATCTAATCATTACAAATCTGTCTATTTCTTGAAATATATAGAAGTTTCTCACAGAAGGAATTGTGCTTTTTGAATAACTTATGCAATTTTGTTCTGACATTAGAATCAGACGCTTTTCATTGAAAATCACAAATTATTCTCTGTAACATGTAACAAGTATTTACCGTCAAATTGAATTAGTTGATGGAAACTTCTGTTTTTACCTTTATGAAAGGATTTTGTTGAGGGCGTTTGTAGACTGTAATTTATAAATAATTCATGCAAATTGGCGAAAAAGCAGCGTTGAACACTCCTTTATTTCTGTATGAAATCGCGACAAAACAAACACTGACAGTGCTTCTTTTACTTGCAAAATCATTTCCATTAAGATAGACTTTGGGTAATGGCCACCATAAGGAACAGTAAAATTGACAGCATAGGACAGTTATATGTCTTCAAGGTAACCTGTATGCAAAATTCAAATGAAATTTACAATGTGGTTTATGGGTTATGGATATATTTCTGAACTAAGACTTTGCCATTAGAAGGGGCTTTTTTTTTTCAAGAAAGAAGAACCTCTAAATTTAATGCCCTGTAATATATCATTATAAAAAATTGATTTTTCTTATTGCTCCATCTGTTTTAAAAAACAAAATGAACAAATTCGGGTTAACAAACACAAAGCAAAATGTTTGTTTCCCAAATACAAAATGTTCTTTTAATATGGTATTAAAAATTTTACCCTAACGCGCCACCCACCTTTAAACACTTTAATTTTTACCGCATTTTCCTATCTAAAATGCCTTTTTTCAAAATTGTCCCTAAAATTTACCATGATGAAAAAAAAGGGGCCCTGGTTTTAGTTTCCAAAGTTTAAAACCTTTAAGGTTAATTGGTGTTACTCATTGCGAAAAATAAAATAGTTTTACCGTGTAGTTTTTATTTCATTAAACTTTGAAAATATCTGGTATCATACTTTTTATTAATTTTGGCATTATCTAGCAAATAAAAACCTACAATAATTATATAATTTAAATAAAACCCTGTTTTCTTCCATAAGGGATCAAAGTGATACAGAAATAATTTTAAAAAGAAAAAAAAAGAAAGGAAAAAAAAGTTGCCCCCTCTGGGGTTTGAACCCACGCCCCTCAATGTAGTTGACAAGGGATTTTAGCCTATTTAAATACTCTTCAGAGTGGAGGAAATGCATTACCCATGTCTGGTTTTAACTTTTGAGGACTATCCGGTCATGATGTCGCTTAAATGGTCACTTAAAGGCATTTAAGCCTCTAAAATGCTATGATATATTTATTACTCAAAAACTGTCTATTTTTGGTGTAATGTTACATTATTTTCCTTAATTTTATGTTCTTTTTTGTTATTGCAATACCAGTGTTCATTTTACATCAGATGCAAAGCATCAAATATGCTTTTAATCTGTCATTAAAAAACACACAATTAAAACATATTTACCCTTTCTAAAAAGTAAAAGAAATTATTTATTTCTAAAGCTTAATATGCCTTTAATGATGAATTAGTATCATGCCATATCAATCTGTGAGTTAATTTGAAAATATAAGAATAGTACACTATAAAGGTGCAATCTTATCCAAGGCTACATTCATATATTTGAAGGTGAATATATATGACGGACACTTTAAGGGATATAATCATTGTAAATAAACCAATCTAACGTTTTTCACTGACCTACGTTAGTAACATTTAACAAATTTATACAAAATAAATCTGTTCAAAGCGAAATTAACTACGTTTTAGTAAAAGTATTTGATTACAATTTAAATTGTCAGGGATGTAATAATAGAATCATTTGTTAAATTGTGACTTGATATGATAAGTTTTATGATATAATTAATAAAACATTTCATCTTCAAGTACATAAAACACGAATAATTCAATGTAACCTTACAGTATAATATATTTGACAAAAACAAAAGATTTCCCCCCAATTACCAGCAATAAATGTAACAGGTCGTCAAATTAATAATGTATAATATTTATCTAAAGATACATGTACCTTAAAGACGAAGTTTTATCAAGGACGTTTTTGTGTTTGTTCTACACACATGTTTTACCATATATTTATGCAATCAAATATAAATACATATTTTGAAATCATAAAATATATCAAACTCATTGGCAATCGTCTGCTTTAGTCCACCCGAAAGAGATAATAATGTATTATTTCATCAATTACCTATTTCCTTTCTAAAAAGGATATTAATAAAGATGTGCAGACTTACTAAAGGAAATACATATTTTTGAAATATATATATAAAAGCACCAGTATGAAAGGTTCACGTACATCTGGTAATAATATCAAGATATATCGAAAGATTTCTTTCTTGAGCAAGTGTTAGATAAAGTGTTCGAAGCTGATTAAAACAATTGATCAATTGTTTGCAGATAAAAGTTACAGACCCAACTTGAATCAGTGTTTTTAATTGCAAGTTAGGGTCCGGCACTTTTTTTAATTGGTTTGAAATTAATCCAGCACGTTACAACTAGTTATTTTATATTTTCTTTTACTGTTAACGTGGCAAAAATTGATTTATTCGCTTTATTGCCCTTCGATACTAAAATGTTGTCGATAAAACATATGACTAGTTTCACTTCCATCAACATAAGCAGATAATTGCATAGTAAATGAATAATATACTAATATTATACTAGGTTACTTGGTACTAAGAAATAGTTCCGATCTTTTCGTCGAATGACGTGTTAATACATCTGCATTTGTACCCTATGACTTGCTAAGATTTCATTTAAGGTCTTAATTATTTATATGCCTGTTCACGCGGAGTATGTCAGTTTTTAACAATATCAGAGAGTTTAGTCAGCTACACACACGTCAATGAATATTATGTTAGTGCACTGTATTCATAAATAACAAAAATAAAAATACTGACAAAGCGTATCAAGAATAACAATAAGCGGTGTTTTACTGATCATTTGCTTTCTATATGTTTTGTCTTTCAGCTAGGAGAAATAATTCAAAAGGCGATTTAACCTATTTCATTTATTTGAGACCTAACAGTCATAAAATTAACACTTGCAATGTTTTATTAAAGTTAAGCATAATAAATCCGATTGTTGCACCTAACATCAACCCAAAAATGCTACTTGAAGCAAAATGCCATCATACTTTTGTGACATTCACAACATTTCATTACAAATATAATTTATTAAAAATTCTTTGTTTATCAAAGTAAAAGAAAATGTGGCCTTATACTCAGAAGGTAAATAAGATAAAAAGATTAGTTTTTAAAAGAGTCATTGGCATTGATTTGTAATACAATTGTATTGTATTAATGATCAATAAACATACCAGTTTTTTTTTTCTTTTCCTGACTTTTAAACTATGTAACGATTAAATAATTTACCAAATTTGTCTCTTTCATTCTACATTCCTTGCATTTAAATATGACATATATGATATTTCATCATTTTTACCTTAGGCCAATAAGATATACTAAATCAATCAATTTTGTCTTATAACCATAACTCCGATAACTTAATGCAAAACTCCGATAACTTAATGCAAAAAAAGAAAAAATAAGAAATATGATGCTTTACATCAAATTTTATTTTCTGACTTGCTATAATAGTGTTATTTTATGATAAAATATTACCGTTTTGTAACCATACTCCGTCAGCTTGAGAAATTATTTGAATATATGAGGACATTGCCCTAGAAAGTCGTCATTGTCTACACTAAAGTAACATATTTTATAGAGAATATTTATGAAAGATATTGCAAAAGAGAAAGCTGTTGTTAATAAAATTCATCTTTCAGGAATTTAGTGTCTGAATTTGGTATCAAAACTTGAACTGATCTACATTAAAAAATGACTGCATTTGATACAAATACGTAATTTGTTATATAGCTTTAACGTTAAAGAAATCTGTACGAAAATTTAATCGTTTCTTTAAACCTTTATGTAATGATAACCATTTCTTGTGTATCAATAAATACATGTATATTTATGAGTACAATAGTCTTATGTTTTATGATAACATGAGTTGTATTTCAACTTTGAACAAACTTGATATAAAGGAAAAGCATCATTGACCTCAAACTATATGCCTTCGATTTAACATAATTTTGTTTCTTTACTTGAAGATTTAATGATATTCAATAGTAATCACTAGCTATCAGAGTTGATCATATTAAGTTGACAGTGAATACGGTATATAGGTGATTCTCACTGGACTCGTATGGAAGCAGCTATTAGACATTAGATGTAAATATATGAAAATATGATTTACTAAAAAATATGAGATATTAAAATCCTTGAAGCACGGCTAAGTAAAGAAATGAAAAAAAAACACTTTGGTATAATTTGGTCTTAAACACAACTTTATCCATATTCTCTTAAATACAAAAGTTGCCAAATTTTCTTTTGGTTACTTCGAATGAAACAAAAGTGTGCAAACTTGAACAGATGATTACGAAAGGAACCTTACGATATATTAATGTTATAGACGGAACTAAACATGTCTGTACTTCTTTAACGTATAATGTGTTAATGTTTTCAAATAATATATACTCCATGACTTTCCGAGACTTTATTAAAGATTTGAATTATATAATTATATAATATGTTCCTTATCTTGTACTCGATATTCGAGTCAAAGGTAAACGGGTAAAAATTGACCTGAAAATATGTGAGTCTTTTTTATAAACTGTAAATACTCATTTTTGGAAGAAAATGGGTGGACTAAAATAACTCAAGCCTGGATCAGCTAAACTAATTCTTGATTACTCTCTTGTTTTGATTATGTGTGTATGTGTGTGTTGAAATCGGACAACATGCGTAGGCGTAAAATTGGCATCAAGACATCGATATATATTACAGTTTAGAAAAGCTTTTACCTCATATTCTATATAAGTTAATTTGATTGTATAACCCTTTTAGCAGTTAAAATATCTTTAAGGTACGCCATTAAAGGATGAGAATCTTTACTTTAGATAACTAGGTAAATTCAAATTTAAAATGTGAAATGGTATAACGCGTTTCATGAAAATATCTGTGCTTACATGACATAACAATCAATTATTTTAATGCTTTACTCAAATCATCAAATCATGGTGAATTCAATAAAAACATCATTTTCTACGACCCAGTCGGGTATAAACCGTGATCTTCCGTATATATTTCCACAACTAGCACCGAAAATAACAACAGGATTTTAACAAGATTACCAGTCAACAGTAAGGCCAACATTGTGAAAATATGGAACTTTAGAGTTAAGATAATAATCTAGAACTGGGAAAGGTTTATCTTGGAAATAACACAAATCGTGATTGAAATTTTGTGAAATTAGATTTATCTAAATAAGAGCACGTATATCTAAATCTTATAACATTTAATGAAATAAATGATACAATTTCAAAAGCTAAGAAGGGAATAAAATAAAAAATGCCAGATACTAGCATAATATGATTTCATACAACTCTTTCAATAAATTTAGTATTAAAGCTACACTTATTCAACATCCTCTCTTTATAATACAACTGAAATAATCCAACTGAAGTACAACTACATGCAAAACTGATAAGTCAAACTACCGTCATGGTAAATTTCTTACTAAATTTATAACATTATTGATAAAGACAACAAGATTTGTCAGTAAAATCTTAATGCAAACTCACCGTTTCAGTTTACTGTGAAATAAATATAACAGTCTATAAGTTGTTGGCATTTAAATCCTAGATAATTTCTTTAATTTTTGTTTGTTTTCACCGAAATATATAAAAAAATCTAAAACACACTAGTCGTAAAATTAATATGTTATTCTACAATTAAATAACTTCATGAATTTCGATTAAATAAAAGTTTAATAGCAGATTTCCGCTGATCATTAAGCTCAGTTTTCATGTTTTAAATGCTGTGCTATAAATATGATAAATTTTAATGCCAAAGCATAACCGTAAACAATTAAGGGTATTTGTATTTCAAAGAATTTCATTTGTAATAAAATTGCTCGATTATAACTGCAGTAACATATATCACAAATTACGAATTCTTCACTTCCATTCATAACGTTTCCATTGTGTTCATTTTTACTAACTTATTACTTACGTCAAGATTTTATGTAAACATAATAAGTAACTCGTATTTTCAAGTAATTTTCTTACCATTCCTGAAAGATAATGGAAAATTTATATCTATTTTAGAATTCTTTAACAGACAATGAATTTCTAATTGTTGTAATAAAAGCTTCATTTACTTTTATCGAGCTATTCATACCTTTGTTTATTATGTTCTTAATTTAATTCATAACAAATTTCTTTATCGATTTATTTATGTCAGAAAGAATGTTATTAAAACTGCTTACATATTACCATAGATCTAAACTTATTTTAAAACATTGCTCATTGCACATCATAACATTTGCTTTAATTTCTATTATGTATTTCAATTAACTTATAAATTTAAATTTTGCTTCCAGAGACATATTTAAGGTATAAAAAAGTCTTCTTTTATATAACCGTGTCACGCAAACCTTTGTCATCAATAACAATGTCAAGATTGTTAGTGTTTTGAAAGAAACATAAGGGTGATACAATTTATCATCCAATTTGACCTTCTTTTTAGTCTCTTTTGCATGTTCGTAAAATGGAATAACAATATCATTCATCATTGTCAAGATTTTATCTTAATGATATATTAGTTTACAAGAAATTACAAAACTTACAAAGAAATAGAATTTTGGTGCTTTTGGAGCATGCTATATACTTTAAAAGACCATTGTAAGAAAATTGACGTACTTTCGACAGAGGGCATTTTGAATAAGAAACATTGTTACAGTATCGAGACTAAAATGAAAAGTTCAATAAAGTGAAACATTGTTACTTGATTGTTTCTCACAGCCTTGCGAAAAAGGTTATATAACATTGATATCATTCAAAGTATGAATTATGATTTGTCTTCCTCGTAAAATTTATCATTGAATCATGATTAAAATATTGGCACTCAACCAGCTAATCATTGCTTTTACACAAATCTTGACATATATAGACGCATCTCACGTTAGGTTTTGTGTGTTTGGATGGATGAATTAAGCAATTTTTTAGGTTAGAATCAGGGACTTTTCACAGACAATCAGAAGTTATTCCCCGCATTATGTTACAAGTAATTACCGTAAATTTGAATTAGTTAAGGGAAACTTCTTTTTTATCCTTATGGTTGGACTTTGTTGTAGGCGTTTGTAGACTAAAGACAGTATGTATAAATTATGCATGCAAACTAACGAAGAATCACCGGTTAATATTCTTACATATCTGTAATAAGATCACAATTAAACAAAATGATGATGCATTTTTTTCATATAATTTATCTCAATTATATTTTGATATAATTACAATGTAACTGTAAACATAGATATCTCTATGAAATGATAAAAACCTTCAATCATTTCAAACGTTTTTGTAAAATACCTGACTGTCTATGTGTGGCTTTCTATTAAATATGTTTTGTCTCCATATATTCAATAAAGTAAAAAAACACTTTGATTTTTTGTCTGTTATAATGCGATTAATATATTTCCAACTAGTTAAAATTTACAGGGAAAATATCTTTCATTGACAAGTTCCAGTATATGTGAGTATTCTGACTAACATAAAGGCTATAAGCCATTTAAGATAAGATTACTCAAGGACAATGTAGAAGACCCCTGATTTATCATATCGCTAAAAATATTGAAGATTGAATAATTTTAATCCTGCCTATACGTAGCTATGTAGCATTATCTTTGTCTGTATATAAGTATATATATCATTCGCCTTTTAGATCATAATTTGCAATAGCACCAAGGTTTTATTCGCTATTATGAAGTTTTCAATAATTTGTTATGCATATAATATACCTACCTATATATTCAAGTTAAGTATTATTTAAATAGATACAACGAGACGCCACAAATATATTCAAATCTGTTATATTATACAAAACTTTTTATACACAAAGAAATATTCTTGGAAAATATATTGAACTATATGTCTGTACTTAAATTACATAACAAGAGAATGCTTTTGATTTCATAAGCCCTTTTTGTTTTAATCAAGCTTTAAATATCTTTTAAATTGATAAATTTCAATTTATGTTCTTTTTACTTTAGTAACGTCATGAATTTATGTAAATAGATAGAAAATCCATATGTAAAGCTTTAGAATAATATGATATAAAGTCGTTTAATATGTTGAAAAAAGTTAGATTAGACTTTGTATTTAAAACAAAAGGGTGATTGTAATCTTTCAATTACAAATTCAGTTTTCTGACTTGGTAACATATTCATAAAACAAATGTCTCCAATTCAGTCTATTTATAGAATTACCGAGAAACATTTTTCAAAGATTTGTATACTTTTACATTTAAAAGCATTTAATCTTGAAGGAACGACGACCATTTCACAAATATGAGTGAAATATGATCATTTCAAATATTGAATATTAAATATGTATATTTCACTGTTTTGCTCATCCAAAATACATAGAGGATATTTGTTTGCTTGTGTGTAAGATGAAATTTTATTTCATCGAGTTGGCTTTAAAAACAGTATTCTCACGAGTGACGTAGCCTCGAATGAGCATACTGTTTTTAAAGTTCACGAGATGAAATAAAATACATCTGACACAACAAACAGACAAATTTTCTTTTTATTTTATGCTTTAAAACAAGTTAACACGAAATTTCCATAATTTTAACGTTAATATTCAAATCTGTTTGCCCCATTGAGAGCCCCATTTAGAGGGAATTTCTCATTAAAAACAAGAAGTCTTGAGCTGAAAAATAAGTCCGCCAATCAAGGTTAAATGACGGTTATATTTATTCATTTAATTAAAAAATATGAATGATCGCTTGTCTTAATAATAGAAACAAACAATTCTTGTAGGAGGAAAAGTCAAACCATCCATCCATATTTATGCTACCTACTGCGAATTTATATTAGACCTGGCTTTGTAAAATGTAAGCGGCTGCCATTTTTTAAAGTTGTGTATTTCATGGGAGGAAAATAATTGTGTAAGATTCAGAAGGATATAATTTGGATTTGTTAGTCATACACCTTTTTAAAAGAAAGAAAACTTATTTGAGGATTGAAACAGGCAAAAACTAAGTGTTGAAAAAAGTGAAAACATTCAGAAAAGGAGCTAGGAAAATGGAAAACTTGGAAGCTTGCTAAGGCATTGTCAGGAACGCTGGGTTGTTTTACTTATTTTACGAGTGATGGCTGTCAACGCTTTTCAATTTTTCATAAAGCATACGACAGTTATTGCTCGTAGGATACTTTGATATGCCCAAATGTCATTAAGAGCAGTTTAGCATGGGGAAGGAATGTATTTGTCATACTGTAAAAACGAAACAAAAAAATTACAGACGAAATTTTGTGATTGGAATTCGAAGGAATAGAAGTAAGTTTTATCTCTTTATTTCTTTTGACATTGAAGTTATTTATCTATTTCAGCTTTGCTATTGTTTTAACAGCCTGATATTGTCAGAATTGTCAGTAAAAATAAAATTGAGGTACCACATGGGGAAAATCTTAAAAAAGTAGTTTCGTCATTGAAAAAAGTGTAATTATATTTTGATAATTTTCACTGTGAAATTATCAAATATAATTTTCACGGATAAATCAGTAATCCACTGAAAAGCATAAAATAAATAAAACGAATATAAGAGGTTTCAAGCACTTAATTGACTTTAGCGTTGTAATTTATTAGTTTTACAAGAGATGCATACTTTTGAATTTCTTATTCCACAAACGCTTTTGCTACAATATAAGATTGGACTTTGTGACGGCAGTTAAATCCTGTATGACATTTTAGTCTTGTTTTCCATGCAGTCTTGCACAAATGTGCATAGAAATCGAAATGTTTGAATGCTAAAATGTTAAGATAAGGAAGAGCGCTCATAAATGTGTATAGTCATATAATTTCTTTTAAACTTTGATCTTGAGTCAAAAAGGATCTGAAATTGCAGACAGTGATAAAAATATTTATTTCCTATATAAATATGTACAGATCCCCTAATGTGACATTTTTCACACATTTTACCCCGGAACTTAATTCGTTTTTACGAAATAATGATTCGTTTTTACGAAATAATAATTCGTTATTACGAAATATTAATTCGTAATAACGAAATCTTTATTCGTTTTTACGAAGTATTAATTCGTTTTTACGAAATATTGATTCGTAATTTCAAAATATTAGTCGTTTTTAAGAAAAATTAAGTCGTTTTTACGAAATATTTTTTCGTAATTACGAAATATTAATTCGTAATTACGAAATATTAATCGTTTTTTACGAGATATTAATTTGTTTTTACGAAATATTAATTCTACTTCACGAAAAATTAATTCGTCATAACGAAACGTAAAAAGTGTCGAAAATGTCACCGTAGGGGCTCCGTAATTATGAATCTTCTATTAAATATATTTCTTTATACATGTACAATGTAAATTCATTGTAATATTTTATCATCATTCTTCTAACTTTTATTTTAATATGAACACGACTTAATTCTATAATGCTACATTTATGTTATAATATCAAGTTAATTAATTAAAACATAATAAGCTAAATATATTTCTTTATACATGTACAATTTATAGTCATCATAATATTTTATCATCATTCTTCTAACTTTCATTTAATTATCAACGCAACTTAATTCTATATGGCTACATTTACAATATCAAGTTAATTAATTAAAACATTATAAGCTTAAAACAGATTTATCATTGCACCACATGTTAAATATTGAAAATTGCAATTAATTGCTTTTTAACATATAACGTTCGAGATTGTACCCACTTTCACCAGAAATGAATATTTTATTATATATTTCAAATTTATGACCTATGAATTTGCCTATTTTTGATTAAAAATACTTGTGAAACTAAGAAAACCTCAAAAATACACCCCTAATTTTAAAAAAATACTTAAAAATACAAAAACGAATATCAAACATAACTTAAATCTTATGTAATACATCATTTGTTTATAAAATAATTAGTTTATGTTGTTAAACATTATTGTACTCTAATGAATAGCAATTAAATGAACGTTTTCAATATATGGATATATTACAACAATCATATCCTGATTAATTAGATAATCACGTGGTAAATAAATAATATCGTTTTAGAAATCATTAAATCTCTCATATCATATTTATTAGATTAAAAGATAACTTCAAAATTATTTTACGTTGGTATATATTGAAAAATAATGAATAACATCATATTTATAACAGTTATCAAAATATGTGAGAAAAAATGAATTAATCATCAGAAACAAGTGTTTAATGAACTATTAAAATTAACGATCTCTTTAAGATATTTTTGATTTATAACTGATATAACTAATTACAGATGAAATTAAGACATGTTTCATTTAACATGAATTCGTTAACATAAATGAATAAATTGCAAAAGAACGGTATACGTTGTACTTGATTTCTATTTTTTTGGTTAGTTACCTTTGTTTTGTTTTACAGCCACTTATAGAATTTAGGTCATCAGGAAAGATGACTTATCAACATAAGGGGTCAACACCAAATCACCCGATAGAACCTGATTCATAGATTCCAGTAACCCGAACCTATTTAGTTGCCTCTTACGATCACAACGGAATAAACGGTGACTGTAATTCTGATGCCGTAACCCGTTAAAGCAACCTGAAAGCCACAAGATTTATTTTAAAACAAATTCGTTTTTAACATTATAATTAATTTACACAGTTGATCTATTTAAGTTGCTTTTAATACAGAGGGATGGTGTAACCAATGTTTCTTCTAGTTTTCCATTTTATGCTTTAATAACATCGTAATGTGTCGTAATTTCTAAATAATGTTGATTTTTAATTGTTTTTTCTTAATTGTAAAAAGGTATTGAAAAAAACTTTTTATGTTATATTATTATATTATTATTTTATATCATTAATGATTTGATTAATCTTTATAAGAAAAAAAAAGAACCTCTTCAGACGTGTATTTCCTTCCGACAATCAGGTATTATGACGCTTTCTTACAAATGAGTTATTACTAACAAAGGTGTTTCAGTGTAAACCACTTGTTTCAGAATTGATTGATTCATTTGTTTTGTATTTTTCAAACATTATGACGCAATAAAAATCCTAATTAAAAGAACTTCCAGATTTTATTACTATAAAAATATCAAATTGGCCTGATTTATAGTTTCTTCTTCTAAGATTATGTTTAAATTTGACTTTCAAATTCCTGAAATAATGTGTTATACCTTTCAAGTAACAAATATAATAAATATATTTTACTATAAGGTGTCACTTCAGTACAAAATTCATTACGAACAGAACAATGGAATCTAGAATTAAGCCTCAAATGTGACTTAGTATATAGAGTACAAAATAGACCAAATAAAAATTCGAAATAAATCAATCTTGTTTTTCTTTTCAAGTGTTATTGAAAGTTAACCTTGAACATGTTTACAATTTTTAATTCTATATGTTATTGATACTTCGAACGAACATCATTTAAGTGGTAACTAAAAATAATTGTGACACGTTTTCATAAAAGTCACATTGTGTTATCATTATCGAGTGTTTTGTTTTTGTTTGATTTTGTTTTACAGACAAAAATTAAGTCCGTGTTTTAGACCATATTTGATTATTACTCATTTATTTGAATATGGCAATACCAACAAACCAATAGACTAATTGACAATAGTAATTGAAAGACAAGTATTTTATGTTTTGCAAGGTACTATGAGTTTTGCACGTGCTTTGCTCAGGTTCGAAAACAAATATGATCTAAATTACAGATGCTAAGGCTAAGAATACTGTCTTTTTTGCGTGACATTCATCATGTATGAAACTGTGATATTTTGATAAAGGTCGTAAGCCTGTACTGTAGATATGTGCGTCGGACTTGTAATCTAATTATTGCACTAAGAGCATGGGCTCAAACACTTTCAGGGGCAAGTCGTTGTTTCCCTGAGCAGGATACTTTTCTCTCATTTCTCAGTATTAGTTGGTTTTAGGGATTTGATAGTTTGTTTATAAGTATATTGCTTCCTACACAGTCAAATTAATATAAGTTATGTATAAACTAACGTAGATATTGATACAGGAGTGGAATTAAATTAAAGCTTTTTAACGAATATTACTCCCGACGGACTTTGTCAGTGATATACATGTTAAATAGTTTTATTTATAGTTGAAATTGATCGAACGAACTGTATTAATTTCGAATATTATTATTAACTTATTACAAATGTATAATGTATTTCGAAATATTTCAAATATTTAGCAACTGAACAAACAGGATAGATACAAACCATTGACGTATCGTGAAGTCATTGTCGATATTACAATAGAAAATTTACGAAGCATTTCAGTCTTCCAGAAAAAAACGATATTAAGTGTTTAAAAAGTTTATTACAACCCTGTCTCGTCAAAATGTAGAAACTTTAAAAAACAACATCAAGTTTTGGGTACGATATCGAAATATATAAAGATAATTTGATATTGTTTTCTAAGGGTAACGAAAGTGGTACAAAAGTGTTAACCTTATAACGAGTCATTAAAAATAATCAAACTTTGTCTTTCTCGCTTGTGTTTATATTTAAATAATGTTTAAAACATTAACACTCGAAGTAACTTTGTTCGTACATGTTACCATCTAATCATTACAAATCTGTCTATTTCTTGAAATATATAGAAGTTTCTCACGGACTGAGTTGTGCTTTTTGGGTGAACTAAGCAATTTTGTTCTGACATTACAATCAGAAGCTTTTTATTGAAAATAACAAATTATTCTCTGTAACATGTAACAAGCTATTGCCGTAAAATTGAATTAGTTGATGGAAAATTCTGTTTTACCCTTATGATTGGATTTTGTCGTGGGTGTTTGTAGACTGCCATTTATAAAATATGCATGCCAATTGGCGAAAAAGCAACGTTGAACACTCCTTTATTTCTGTACGAAGATAACGACAAGACAAACACTGACAGTGCTTCTTTTAATGGCAACATCATTTACATTAATTACATTTTGACATATTTCAGCTGAAAATTTTTCTAAATCTACGACAAAAAAAACCCCTATCTTTTCAGGAATATTTTGCCTCAGAAATCCTTATTTGTTTTCATCTCTTGAAGTGATAAACGTCTGTTAAATAATAACTTAGTAATGGTTTTAGAGCATGTTAGATGTTTAATATCTGAAGTAAGTAGTGCTGAGCTCGCAGCACTTGCTGCAAAGGTAGTAAAATATAAAGAAAATAGTATTTCGACTTTCATACAAAATACTATTTCAAAATACATGTGTAATTATATCAATTACCAACAGAGCAATAGAAATTGAAGATAGGTCTTCTTTAGTGGGAAATGGGTACTTTTTCAATACTGTAACAATATACCAAAATTAAAGTTTTTGAAAAAAAAAAGATGATAGAATTTCTGCAATTCATGCATAACAGACCTTTAATCATATACCATTTTTAGTTAAATACGTGGCGGGCTAATTAAGGCCTCCTTGAAATGTGTATTTCATCAAATATTCCATGAAGAAAAAAAGCAATGTGTAAAATAAAAGATTAATATTTTGTCTTCAAAATGCGTTTTAAATATTTCTAATAAGAAATAACAAGGCCAATTGTGAAATCGTAATGTACATGTACATGTGAAAGAAAAACATATTTTGTGGAAAGTATGTTCCATTGTCGCCTGACATATATGTAAATGACATTATCTATACTCGGGTTATCCGTTGTGGATGATAATGTCTTAAAATTCATTCGTTTTTTTATTGTTTAAATTGAAGTCCATCAATATTTAAACTTAAGCATTTCTGGAAATATCTTATGGCAGAACAAATTCTGTTATGTTATAGAACTTTGAAAAAAGGCAACTCAACTTCTTTATCCTTAAGTATCAAGTTAAAACACTTTAATATTTCACATCGCGTATGAAAAATATCAGAAAATTTATAAGAATTATATGTTCAATCATGATTCAATTTTTATCTCATCTTATTATTATTTGAAAAAATGATGCCGATGCACTCTCGAACCGTGCTGTTATTATTATTTTAAATTGAAGTTTATTTACAACTGTGTAAACTGAGATTTATATTTATTTAGTTTAAAGTGACATTATGCTCATATTTTCATAATCAAGTTGAGCTGAATTGACTTCATATTTCAAAAGATTGACTGTCAAAATGGTGTTTGACCAACAGTTGATACTCGAAAATGTTTAGGATTAAATCATCAATCTGCCTAAAATTTAAAAAGACTGCCCTACTCTTTCTATAAACTAAGCGTTATAGGTAAATTCTAATGGATCTTTACAGAAATTTCATTTGGATCTGCGTGTTATTTATTGTTTATGCGAACTTAATATAAATTGAAAGGAATTATGGAAAAATGAAAACTTATTTTGATCTTCACCCATTCACTAACTATATACCCTTGGATGGGCATAATGTCACTTTAACGCTTACAATATCAGGTTTTGAACTTGTCAATTTCCACCTGGTTTATCATTGAGCTTATAAGCCACTGAAAGCAATAACTGCAACCAAAATTTGTGTAAATGAACAGGAACTATTATGTTTGTATCTTATGTTCCGAAAATCAGGTTAAGGTACATTTGTTGAATAGTTTCCATAAGTTAACAGAGAATGAATAAAGACAGATGTTTCGTTACGAATTATTTATTGCTAACAAAGGTGTTTCAGTGTAAATCACTTGTTTAAGACTTGATTCATTAATGTTTCACTTAAAAAAAACATCCAAAAAACACACAGTTTAAAGTTGCATTTTAAAACCAGATTGCATGCTCATTATTTATCTTAGCGTGACCTCATTTAGTTTTTCTCTCTCCTGAAACTGCATTAAAAGGTGGCTTTTATGTTCCTTAAATGATTTATTTGTAGTTTTTATGACTGAGATATTATTGTCATCATTGTATATTTTGCTAATTCAAAGTTAATTTATTTTGTTTGTAAGTATATTAAAACATTTATATATGTTTACGTTAGATATTGTATATTTCAAAGTTAATTTATTTTGTTTGTAAGTATATTGAAACATTTATATATGTTAACATTAGTTATACGTTTCTGACACTGCATACAAACCTATTCTAAGTCGTAACAACAAATAATTTAGGCACGATTTAAGATTTAATTGCCATGAACAATAGTGACGATAGTTGAAAAATGTTTAATAGGAGAAAGGTTATAATTTTACACTATCACAGTCATGAAATAACACTACCAAAATATGATAATAAATGTTTGACATTAGTTGGAATTAGCTACCAATTGTTTCTCCAGCTAAAGTCGGATGATAAGTAAATTTAGAAAATACTTGTATAAATTTTCTGTTTCGATTTATTCATGAACATTCATCTAAAATTGTTGTAAATTTTGCTAGGAAAAGTAGTATTTTAGTAGATATTCTTTTTTCTAGATCATTATTTTGCGGACAAACAAGTAAATATGATACTCAGTTTCAACAACATTCATATTGCTTCTTAAATAAAATCGTTGATTTCCATCAATAATTACTTAATAATGTCATAATGTTTTATTATATTTGAGTGTTTTGTTTTGTGTTGTAATATTTATTTAGTCCATATTTCGTTATTACTCATTTCCATGAACATGATTATAACAACAAACCAATTGTCTCTTTGGCAAACAAATAGTAAAGATAAATATTTTATTTGCAGCAAGCAGCTATATAATTTGCACGTGCTTCTTCAGATGGGAAAACAAATATGATCTAAATTCTAATAATATTGTCTGTTATTTGGCACAGTCATTTGGATATGAAAACATAACGAAACTGATAATGATACTTGCAATAGCTTCCTCATTCAATTATATAAAAAATACAAATAAACAGTTACATTATAACAATATGCGCCTCCTCTTTTGTGTATATATGTTATTGCAGTTTTATTATAATAAATGTTGACGTTACCCAGGTAATGTTTAAAAAGCTAAATCATTATATGATGCAAAAAAGTTCAAAACAAATAAATTCACTACTAAGTCTTAAGCTTTATCGGTGCTAAACTTGTGATGAAACGTTTGTGTAGTTATGTAAGCTAATGGAACACTAGAAATACCCAAGCAAGGACAATATTCACAAAAATAACTTAATGCACTCAACATAAATACATGCTACCCTAAAGTTAAAAATTCATGAATGGAAAATCTTAACTTGCAGTTTTCATACTAAAACTGTGTCACGGGAATAAACGTAAATAGTTTGTTTCAAAGACGTCTCGGTTTTAAATATCAATATAAGAGCAGGGAAAGAAAAGGTTTTTTCCGGTCGGATGCAGTCTAAAACACAGTTTAACTTCCTGTAAAATCACAGAGAAGAGCTGGACATAAGAAGAATTACCATTGCTTATTTAAAAATTTAACAAATTGAAATCTTTGAATTTCATTGGCCATTCTAAAATATAATTTTAAGGAAAGTTCTAAAACAAAAAGAAAAGGATGGTTCTTGCAATCATAAAAAACAAAATAATGTAAAGAATAGTTCTAAAATAAAAGCTATAAAATGTACAGGATCGTTCACACCAACAAGTACGAACGTTTCTCTGTTTATAATGTTCAAGAAGTGTCTAATTATATGATCGTTGATGTGCTAAGTTATTTTAATGTTTACAATTTCATCCTTTCTGGATATAAATCAAGTACCTATAAATATAATTGCTAACCGACGCGTAGATGTTGCTTTCTTTACCGAAACACAACAGGTTGATTTAGCGACACATTCATCTAATAGGGTAGAATTTCTTACGAGATAAGTAACATTTGCAAAATCGTAACATTGAAAATTCTGTCAATTGTAACATTTCTTTTTCACATTAGAAAATAATTTAAGATTTATTTTTGGATTTTCAGTGTTTTATAGTGTTTCCCTTTGTACCTGTTGCAAATCTGTGGAATAATTATTCCAACAAAACGTTTTAATTCATAAGCCTCCTTTTTCGATTTCTCTTTGAATAATTTTTAATTGTTTTAGTAATTCTTGACATTTCAGTGTATAATAAAAAACAACAATTTACATTGAGGGTAAAAAATGAACTGAAGCAAAATTTACGAGTACAAAATAAATTGTTCAATTTGTATGCGGAGTTTAAATTTGAGTGCACACGCCAAAGCTATTTACATTAAATTAAGATAAAACGTTTATAAGTACTTTGTTAATTTAATACTATCCACTATCCTTTTATTCCATATTTGCAATATTTCATATGTGATTATTTTAATTATACTGCCAATATTGCATATGGTTACAAAAATTATGAAGTCAGACGTAGAAACAAGTAATATGGACACCTTGAAAGATACTGTAAAATAAAAGTTGTCTTTCTTTGAAGTGACAACAATATGAGTACTAATATGCTTATAATTCAATTTCAATGCTTATAAAATGTGCGTGTTTTCTAAGCTAAAAGAAATTCTTGTGTAATTGTTATGCAAGTTTATTAACATTCCTATATAATTTTAATATCGAAAACTTATGCAAGTTAACCAGTTTTACATCGACCGAGTAGTTTTTGTTTTCAGATACTTCTTGTTAAAATAGATTTGTAATATTCATTCGTCTTAGAGAAAACGCATTATTAAAGTAGGATTTCCTGTAAACAATTTTCCCAATATTTATTTCTTAATGACAACTTTTTTAAGGGAACCTTCATCATGTTAGTGACCTGTACAAATATCATAAATAAATTAAAGCAATGTAATCTGGGAAAACCCGTGTCAATATTTCATATAAAAAACCAACATCTTATCAATAATTCAGGTGTCAAATATCATTTTTGCAAATTATGACTTGAACAGAAAGAAATATAACTGGTGTGTTAAAGTATTCTTTATTTACATTTCGGTCTTATGTCCTTTATTAAATGTCATATTATATACCATTTTAAGAACGATACAATGGAGTCATGAAAAAGAAGTTGCGATATGTTGATCAACACCGAAGTGTAAATGCTAGAAAAGACACACGAGTTACAAGAGAGCCTGTTTAACGAAATACTCACCATACATATAACACCAGTGATATATATGTGAATGTATTTATCATTGACATTTTGACATTGACCCATACTAATAAATTGAAAGTTTTTGAAAGTTTTTTTTTATTCGATTATCACACATTATTACACATTTTAATTGTTAGCCAACTTTGCCTCTTATAAATGTGTGTCTAATACACAAGTTAACAGAAAGGAAATGTAACAAATATCAATCTACGGTGCTGTTGGTTGTTTACCTTTTCTCATCCTTTTGAGCTTACTATTTATTCCTGCGTGCTCGTAAGAGGCGACTAAATTGTTAGAATTATTGAAGTCTAGAATGCATCTCTCAGATTCAGTTTGACCGACGTTAAATCACCCAAGATTAACCAGAATCATATTTCTTGCTTCGGCGCCATATGACCTGTTTGTAAAACAAAGCAAACAAAGAAAGAAACAGATAAAATGTGTAAATGAAATCATTTACATGTAACCAAAGGTTCACAATTGACCTCGTCTTCTCCCTATATTATGAGCACATTGTTACAGAAAATATGAAAGGGAGAAATTTTCACTTATCACAGCCTAGCAAACCGTACTCAGCAACAAACCATTTGATAAGTTGAATGACATAAACTTGAAAAGGCGGTGTTCAATTACCAGTGAGTCATAAGCAGGTTGTCTGAAATGTCATTTTTTTTCAAATAAGACGGCATCGAAAAAGAAAATGATAAAGCATTTATGGAATAACAGATATAATAACAGATCGGAACACAATCTGTCTAGAATAGCTTTTATGAAGAATGACATAAATGTGATACAATTTCAAAATATTGTTTATCTAAAAACGGACGAGAAAAAAGCTAGAGTTGCCTAATTGCATGAGCCACTAGGCAAATGATTTTCAGTCCAAAGATATTTTGTACGAATCGGTTTTGTATCAAAAGAATATTTATGAAACGCAAATTGTGGAAAGTAAATCATTCTCCAATTTTTGTCGCTGTTTTCTTTGATGATGCATGAAAAAGGTTATATAGACTTGAATTCCCATACCGGTGACTTTATGTAGTACAATTCAAAAACAGTAAGTAATTAAAATAGTTGATATGTGTATCTTGTGAATGGTGTCGTATATATTATCGTATATATTGAATATAAAGAAGTTTTATGATAATCGTTATTTTCTGTTTAAAGATAAAATTTGAAGAAAAACATAAGTGTTGAAATATGTCATCATATGATTTTACAAATACATTCTTAATACGCGTGTTCTTTGGTTTGTAAAGTTTTATTACTAGTTCTCAGTCCCTGAAGTGATTTTATTAGTCATGTCAGAAATATTTCTCAGATAATATGCTGAAGCGAAATGATAACATATATGGCCTTATATAATTAGATCAAAATGTATCAGTTATGACATGAAAACAATACCATAAATCAATATTAATATTGAACAATAATAATTTCTAAAACAACATTTGCTACAATGTAATCTTAATATAACCATATGGCGGTGGTAAATATTCTCCTTGTCAACGAGTTTTACTGTTGTATTTTCCTTGGTGTATTTACTCAAGTGTTGTAATGTTTTTATGTCATATCATCAATAATGTTGGGTCATGTCAATATTGACAATTTAAGTGCTGTATTTTATTACACCAAGTATTATCTAAATTTCCACATTAAAAAATCTAAACTTTTTCCGTTTTGGATTGTTCGTTTTGCAGCCAGACAATGATAAATAGGTGTCATATACAAAACCTTTTATCTAATCTATTAGGATTGGTAACTCGCAATAGAATATTACAATATGTTCTCTTAACTGTTTATAATTTAGACTTCTATAAAGCTTTATTCAAAGTATTAAAAATTGTTATACCAAAAAATGTTTGACATTTTGGAAATTATTTTGAGTAATTCTTTTGACAAATGAAAAACTAACACACTCAAAGCATCCCATATTGCTTTATGGTGAGGAATTTGTAAAGTTAAAGTATTTTATGTCTGTTTTTTTTTAAGTCGTATTAAGTTCATGTTAACATAAATGTTGTTTAAAAGACAATATAAACAATAGAACACATTTTCTGTTAATAGTATTATGCTTTTTTTTCCTTTAATTTGCACACACGCTTGTTTGTCGATTCCTTTTTGGCGATATAGTTAAGGTTGATTTTACAACTGTTATCAATCTTTTTTACAAACACAATCTCTAAGATTTTATATCCAATAAACTTTTTCTTGACATTTATATCCCGTTTATTCAGGACAAGTAAACTTATGACGTGAAACGATTCATCTGTTCTGTTCTGTTTTCTTTTGTGAAAAAAAAATAGATCACGAAGATTTGCTATCAGATAAAAATAAAAATGGGACATGTATGGTTATCATAAAAAGAAAATCATTTTTGTATAAACAATTGCAAAAGCATGTATCTATCTTAGATATCATAATCAAGAATTTCGTCGGTTTTAAAGCTCTTTGTTTTTAGTTATATGTGTATCTGACTGAAATGAAATGTAACAGTTGTGATACATTAGACTTATGAAAATTGGTTTGTTTATTGAGAGAATTTTAAAGAAAAAATAATATTTATTTTATAATGAAATCGTATCAATATGTCGAACAATATATTTATCATGTAATTTGTAAGTTCGTCTACTTTTGATTTGAATTCTGCTTAAGCCGGTGCTAATGGGTGTGAATGGTAGTTTGCACTTGACACTACCGTCCATGAACAGGCTCAATCAAACCGAACCTGCAGCATTTTCAATTTTGACGTGTTGGGCTTTCTTTAGGGATTCCTATTTTCTCTATTCTTATTTTCTTCAAGATATTTAATAACTGGATCCTATATATAGGATTTTTTAAGTCTGTACAAATGTAGCAAATGTTTTGTTGTGTCGTGCGACTATTAACTTTATTAATAAAACATCATTTTTCTTTGTTTTGTGTAGAACTCTTTCACAATGATCATAAACAACAAATCAATTTCCATATCATGCCTTTTATTTGTTTAATATTAAAGTCAATCAATTATGACTAAAGTAATTTCGTTTTTTTCTCTCTAATTTTAGTAATAAATACCTAATTTAACAACTGAATCATTACTTATTGCTGTTTTTTTTTCAGCCTAAAGAGGGATTAAAACGTCTTATGTAGTGACTAAAAAAATTTACTTGGAACAGTGCCATTTCAATTTAAAGATATTGTTTACTTTCAACTATATTTTAGGTTAATAAACATATGGCACATTTCATTTTTCAATCATTTTCAAGTAATGTATTGTGTTTATTGAAAGATCAATTATGAAGTACTTGCAATATATCTAATAGCAAAAATCTTGATTTTTTTCTTAATAAATGAAAAAATACATTGGAAGGGTTCATGTCAATCATTCGTTTTTGCAGCTATTTAAGGCTGCTAACAATTGATTGATAAATTTCATCAAAGTGCGAAATATACATTTGTGAGAGAGTTTATCATGCAATTTTGTAAACATAACAAGCATTAAAGTTTTATGATCTCATTTTACATGAGTCTAAAATGTAACAAATTGTCGGTTTTACTACATCAAAGTTTGAACAAGAACTATTCAGGAACCTTTTTAACTTTGTTAGTTAGCGTGTTTTCTTTGTTAGTAAGCGTGATCGAATGATCAAATGGGCACATAAAGCGAGATATATGCTTGCAACCAAAGTAACTGAAGTTATCCAAAGACAAAATACCATGTTAGAGTCATATATAGCAAAGAACTATAATATACGATTATCTGTTCAATTCGTGTTGTTTCCTTTAATGTAACAAAGTTTTAAGAATGAAACAACTTAATTATTTTCTATTGTTTAGCTCTTAATCGTACAAACAAGTTCCAAATGTTATGCTCATTCAGAGAGCATGAACGACTTTAAGATAACACTTTCAAAAATCCTAAACCAATAATACCGGGAAACTTAACAAAAGCTTGTAACAAGTGCTAGAAAAGCTTAAAAGAAAATAAAACAGGGTGTTTACATGCCTTATATATTTCCGGACTTTAATATTTGACATATAATCACCACACATATTACGTGCTGCTGCAATTCAATTATCTATCCTACTTTACGTACATTTAAAACCAATAAAGATATTCTTAAATAATTAAAACAGAATTTAATCTGGAAATAACACATCGGTTATGGGCTCCTTGTTTAAAAAGCATTTATCATATATCATCTATGATATGTTGCTTATTTTGAGATCCGTTATAATGTCATAACACAATAAAATTGTAGGGGGTATAATATATTTTCTAAAGATAAATATGTTTCAAAGGACCCAATTGGAAATTCTCAATGTTTTAAAATATTTAGTAGTCAATTAACAAATTTAAATGAACATATTATTCTGAAAGCTTTTCACGTTAATTACTTCGTTTTCTCTCAGCCTTCCCTCACGACTAAAAGCATCACATTTCTTTCGGAACAAATTTCACATTATTCAGTGTCTACACGAGCAATATAATGCTAATGAAAAATAAACACATGATATGAACTTCATTAGAATTTAAGATCAACATTTTAAACACGAATTTGGCAGCAAGAAAATTCGTTTTTCTCAGCAGGTGTAAAAGTAAAACATATTGTAATAAAAAGAAAATTAATTGAACCAAAGCCTCGAACAAGGCATGTCCAATTTTGTTTTGTATATTTAGAACGTACGAATAAGTACTTTTTTAAGCTTGAAAAATTTCGTAATTTCATATTTGCTAATATTATAAAGTTATATTTTTTAGTTTATCTTTACAAAATTTAAGTTGTCGCAACACAGCTTGGAAAACCTTACAAAAAAAATAGAACTTGCTGGAATGTGTTGTCACTGATACGGATTTTAAGTGCAAGGCGTCATAGTTTCATCTTCATTATATATAAATATCCATGTATTGGCTTACAAGACATATCTCACCTTTACATAATTTTATCATTTTGTCACATCATATGAAAATAAAACAACTTTTACATTGATACTTCATACTTTTAAAAAAAAAGTACATTAATAAGAGGAGAAACAAACCATATGGCAATTGATTTTAGTTCATTCCAATGATAAGCAGTTTTTCTAAATGAATGATTCTGTTTTTGACATCTTATCTTTGTCATTATATCTGATTTAATTAGGATTGGAAATAACCTATCTGATTATAAGTTGTTGGAAATAAGTGTGACAATAACTAAAACGAACATTTATGGTGTAACATTTCTTTTTGGACAGTTATTGACAATTTCTTACGATCATTAATGAAAACTTTAAACTCGTTAATTTAAAAAAGAATATTCAAAGCAATAAATAAATATTAAATAGTGAGTTTACTTAATATTACTATTTCACTGTAAATTATGAGAAAAAAGTGTATAATTGTAAAAATTGACAAAAAGCGATTAAAACTCGCAACACCAATTCTCTAATCTTTGTAACGTTCAAATATATTTTGAAATAAATAAAAATGATAACTTAATTTTGACGTGTCTTTGTCTGACACTTTTTGTTTAATAAATTATGAAATTTTCTTGGATTTGAGGGTGTGTTTGTATTGCTTTGACATGCCACTACCAATAGATCTAGAAAAACAAGTGATTTATTTGTTTTTGTTGTTTGTCTAGTACTGTAAATTTGAACTTTGTCAACCACAGTTCATATTGAAATTTATAGTCTAGTTCGTAATCAGTTTTATGTTAAAAATATAATGCATTGATTTGTAGCCAGAGTTTAGAATAAAAGGTAACACAAACATGGTTTTTTAGGTACTTATAGACTGACTGTATTCAAACATGTAGAATGTATAAAGATAGTTAGCGATAAGACGCACTTTAGTGTTACTTTCCTTCTTTGTGAGTGTTTCTGAGCAGTTCAAAAATACAATGCAAGGAGTTGGAAAATATTTTTTACCTTTTTCCCGTTATTTTTGACTTCCTAAATATTTGCCTTCTGACACAAAATTTAGAACCGTTATAAAGCTTTAATTCTAAATACCTTTAGCTAATAAAAGATATTAAAGATATCGTAACATTAGAAATCATAATAAATATCAGTTCTTTTTCAATAAATTTATTTAGATAACATTATTTTGTCTAATTGTTCAGTTAATATGTCTACTTTTACATTTGTTTGATAAGTGAACGTTTGAATTCTACGATAGGAGTAACAGATAAAACAATCCTCTGAGGTATCATTTCGTTCACATTTATGCTGCTTTTGAAATGTTATTTTTTTAGATTTGCTAAACTGATGATGTTAGGATACAGATTTATTATCAATATTATATTTCATCATTTTAAATACTCCAGAAACTAAATACGTGGTACAATAAAAACAAACTAGTGGGTGACTGCTAATAAAATAATAAAAGTTTCTTCTGAATTTCAGAAAACAAATGAAATTTCAATTAAAGGAACAAAAAAAAAGAAAATTTATATGCTGAGTGAAAAATAATGAGAAGGGGAAATAGAAGAGCTACGTTTGTACTTATTGTTATAATAAATTAAATAAAAACGCAATAGATGAAAGAGGAAGGATTTACATTGTATTGAATATCGAGACAAATGTTTTCACAGAAATCTTTGCATTTCTTTCTTTTTGGCTGGAATAGATATTGTCTTTAATGACGATTCAATGATTACACATATTGAAAATTCTTTGTTTCAAACGCATTAAGTTTTGAATACTGAAAACAGCTAGGGGCATGAGGGATGTAGCACCTTTTTATCCCTCATAAACAAACTCAATCAAGCTTAATCAGTAACTTTTTTGTTTTCACTGCATCCGAGGCATTACCCCTTTTCCAGATATTTTGTAGGAAAGGTTATTGCGGTTTGTCTGTGCATTGATTTAAAAAATAACAAAGCAATATTAGATTACACCAGATGAACACTTGATTTATCTGGAAGGAACTTTTACTGTTTCACTGTTAGTGTCATTGCCCTAGTTGGAACTTCACTTTTTTTAGACTTGTCCTTTTGATGTAAGAAATAAAGCAATGTAAAGATATCATGTTATACAAATAAAAAGCTTGTTAACTGGAGCAAGTAATTTCTGCATTGTATCTAGAAAAACATTTTGTCTCCATTTAGTCAAATTCTTTAAAATACCTATCAGTGTTTCTCTAAAATAACTGTAGTCGTTTGCAGTATGTTTTGTGTTTATTGTTTCTGAAGGTCTGTAACTAGCTAAAGATATTAGAGACACGGTACACAGGTAAATATGCACCACATGTTTGCTGTATGTTTGGTACCCCAAATGTAGAACATATGTAGAACATATGTGTTTCATGTGTTTTGAAAAACATGTGTTTAAGAACATGTGTTTTTCATATGTAAGATTAATATATGTAAACAGGACTATATGAAAAATATGTGTCAACAAACATATGTTAAACTCATGGTTATCACATGTTTTTCATATGAATAAGTTTTCATATGTTAAATATATGTGTCATTTCATGTGTTTTTAATATGATCAATCTATGTATCATATATTCTGCAAGCTTTACACTTTTTACAGTCTTTTTAAGTTTCTAAGTGATTTGTACATCAATTATTAAAAGATTCTTGGTTCATGCATCTATGTTTAACTTATGGTTATGGAGAGAATAGTCTGCCATTCATTTGTATTCATGATGTTTCTCCCTTTGTATATGTTAATGATTATTTAGTGAAATTTTAACAATCAAGAACCCAAAATGAAGTGAACCGTAGGGAGTGATCATCATAATTATATTAATAACAAAAGATCAGCTATTTTTCCATATTAGGTCCATGTTATAACGGACCAAAACCATGCGTTAACATAGTCACGCGCTCTTGTTATAGCCCGGTTTCACTTATTGGCAATACATACAGGGCTTAGTAAACAAACAAAAAAATTGACGATTTGGCCTGTTTGCCAAATAGTCATGTGCTCTTGTTATATTGAAATTATTGATTCAAGACCTCAATCGCATTTAATACAAGGAGCAGCATTCAAGTAACTATGCCAGAAATATGGCGTATAGATATCGCTGCTAATCTTGGTTGTTGCCCTTTCTAAGAAACGGACAGTTGTCAATGTAAACAAATACCTGTCATTCAGTTTAACCCTCTGATTAACTTACAAAACAAGATAACACAAAATGAATATAAGAAAATGTTGTTTTATTGATGTTTATGTTGATTAATGCTCTTTATATTTCTTTAAAAGAATAATGTTTAGTGCTTGAGTTTTTTTTATAAACTTGTGTGCTTGAAAAAACGGTAGAAACACTTGAACCGCATATTGCGGCGCATAAATTCCTTTACATATTGTTTGTCCGACCTTAAAATATCTTTTCATATTATGCGAGCGGGTGGTCTTTAATTATCTAATCTCAATTTAATATTATCTGCTGATTTAAAAATTCAATCAAATTTACCGTATATCTTTCTTTTATAATACCGTAAAATTTGACCAGTTTTAAAAGAGACAGATTGGGTTCAAATGATAATATATGTTTTGAGTCAATACACTCGGAAAATACTAAAAGATATTTAGATGTAGCAGAAACGTTTTAAAAAACCGTTACAAGATCGAAATATACGCCGCATTCTGCAATCGCGTTCTCGAGTTCCTATGGAAAAATCCCGATTCTGATGTCACTGATCTTTTTTCTAGCGTCAATCTGAAATGATTTTAAGAATTTCTGAGGGTCATATTTTGTCTTGGGTAGAGGGTAGAGTAATGCAACATTGTTTTTTTTCTTGAGACAATATATCTCCAATTTCAAGCTTTATTAAATCAATTAAAATTCAAAATTTCGTTCGGTTCTGAGAATTTCCCAAGTTGTTGGCCCCGGAAAAATAAAACGCATACGTAAAATATGTAGAATTGGATAAATACTGTCCAAGCACAAGGATTAAATGTAATTGTGTTTTGTATTAGTATACATCATAAATCTGTTTATAATTTTATGCTTTAATAGCGTCAACGCACGTTTATTTCGTGTTATAAAGTCTGCAGAGTCCCTCAGAACTGTTGGAGCCCTTACCCTGCCGGGCTCGGGCACCAACCGTTCCTTGGGACTTTGCAGACGCTATAACACGGAAAAACGTGCGTTAACCCTATATAAATATGATGCTCAAATTAAGATTTATCAATTTTGTAAGTTCCAAAACGCATTTTTTTTATAAAAAATAATACCTAATTTTACATTTCATGTAAATAAAGCGAGGTAATAAAAAGTTTATTTTTCTATAAAGTCTGAGAAGAAATGAATGCATATATTTTAATAATTACATATTATATACATGTACAAATATTTGCAGTACATATTTTACATATTCTTCAATGTTTGAAAATTGTTTTACAAGCATAATAATATATATTGTTTCACTTACGTGTGTTCAAACACTTAACACTTGGTAAATTATTACGAAATATCAAGTTCCAACAAGCCAAACTGTGGAACACAATTTACCATTTGTAATGAAAAACATGATTCATGTGAAAAATATGTGAAAAACATAAGTCTATACCATAAATGTAACAAACAGTCTCCTTTTCTTGGAGAAACACTGTTTCCTACCATATGAAAAACATATGTTATTCATGTGTAACCATATGAAAAACATATGAAAAACATGTGTTTGCACCATATGTAAAACATACTGGGTACTTTTCTTGGAGATATCATATGTTTTACCATATGTAAAACATGTGCGTCACATACGCTTAACATGTGGTGCATATTTACCTGTGTATATATTTAATGATATTAATATTGGTTTATGTTTTTAACTTTGGTTTATAAAGTTTTAAATGTCGAAAAAAGTGCATGCATATTTATCCAAATATGTCTATGTTTAATTATCTTACATTAAACAGAACATCTCCAGCTATTCTCAATCTTCATTTAATATTTTAAACTTATTTTTTATATGTTTATTAGACAGATAAATCTGTACAATTTATAGCAAATATTTCCCTTTCGTTTTATATTTTATTAATTACTTAAAGACATTCTAAGTATGTAGTTACATGTGCTTGTTTAAGTGGATGGTGATTATATAACTTAAACCTCTTATGATTTTGTTGGCTAGAATTGTAAAACGTGACATTTCAATATTCTTTTAATTCAGATTCTATTTTATGAAAGTCAGACCACACTGAATTGAATGCATAAGTAATAAATATGTTCGTTTCATAAATCATCCAATTAGATTTAAAAGTTTTAAAGCTCAATAAACATCTTTATTAACTAAAATCAATTTCAAACAAGATGTTTATAATAGTTATCAAGTCTATCTAACCAGACGAAACTTAAAAACTTTATGTTCAAGCGATTCATGAATTTAAAGAAGAATGTTTTAATTTAATTCATGCTCTTAAATAACTACATCTGGTTCGTAAAATTCACTAAACCCTCGGACGGAACGGTGTTTTTATAAATATTTTTGAATGAAGTTTATTTTGAATTTTGGTTAAACTGTCATTATATTTTTTGTTAGTTAAAGGCATTCAGTGTTAAGTTATAAACTTATCAAATTCAACATGGTTCCTTTTGAGCCGATACGTCACTAAAAACAATATTTGCAATCACATTTTGTGTTGTTTGTGTTTTACATTCTGAAAATCAGAGTAAGATCCATTTGTTGAATTGTTATCATAAGTAAACATGGTATGAAAAAAAGAATAAATATTTCCTTACAAATAATAAATTGCTTACAATGGTGTTTCAGTGTAAATCACTTGTTTTAAACTTGATTGATTTATGTATCTCTTCTTTTCAAAACACATTAAATTTGCATTTAAAAACCAGATTTATATGATCATAACAAATATTTACGTGACCTGAGTTATTTTTTTCTCTCCTGAAATTACATTAAAAGATGGCTTATATGCTCCTGAAATGATCTATTTTTACTTTTTATGACTGATACATTATTTATGTAATTATATAATTAGTATTTTAAATTAGTTGAATTCAGCAACCAATTGTTTCTCTAGCTAAAGACGAATGATAAGTAAATTTAGACATTTTTTGTATAAATTCCGTTTCGATTTATCAATGAACATCTAAAGCTGTTGTAAATTTTGCCAGGAATTAACTGGTGGTTAACTTGTTATACGATTTTAAAATGAGGCGTTCTTTAGTCATGTAAGGTAATGGAAGCACTAGAAATGCCCAAAACAAGGGTTAAATTTATAAAATAACATAGTAATTGTACTTAAATACTAGCCTTCAAATGTTACAAACTGAAATTCGACCATTCAAAAATTAAGTGGATATCTCTTGCCATTCTAAAATAAAATTTGATGGATAGTTCTAAAAAAGTACAGGAAAGTTTTTTAACTTTATAGTTTAATGACTAAGACATTTAAGTTCTGCTTTACCATACTTCCACCTACAAAACATTTGGCACAGCGCTTAGATCTCATTATATTTCCTTGTGAACAGTTTATGTTACATAAGAAATTTCTGAGTTTATTTTACACATGAACTGAATGAGTTATATTTTTTTGTCCAAAGTATGGAGACCACCAATAACGTTAGTTTACTCATGTTCATGAAAATAGCGAAATATCCAACAAAAGATCGGAACGTATCAAGTTCCCTTAGTGTATGATTCTCAAGAAGTGTCCAAGTGTCGTTGATGTGTTCAGTTTATATAATGTTTACAATTTTCTACTTATTTGCATATAAATCAATTATTTATCAATTTAATTGCCTACCGACTACGTAGTTCTTGTTGTACAAATTTAATTCCTTTACCGAAACACAACAGGTTCATTCACAAACATATTCATTTTACAGGGTACATTTTTTCAAGATCAATCACTATTGTAAAATCTTTACATAGTTTTTTTCTTTCAATTGTAACATTGTTTTACATTAGACAATCATTTACGTTTTATTTTCGGATTTTCAGTGTTTTATAATATTCTCCTCTTTACGATTTGCAAATCCGTGTATTTACATAATTATACTTCTTATTAAATTGATTCGTAATATTAAATTAATTAAAGCAATGTGGGAAAACCCGTCTCAGTATTTGATCATAAAAACCCCGACGTGTTATCAATAATTCAGTTGTCAAATACCAATTTTACAAATTATCACCTGAACGGAAAGGAATATTTCTGTTGTGTTAGAGTTTTCTTTATTTACATTTCGGTCGTATGTCCTTTTTTAAAACATCATATTTATATATATGTTTGACTTTAAAGGACGACACGATGGAGTGATTAAACAGAAGATCAAAGCCGAAATGTAAATACTTGTAAAGACACAAGTTACAAGAGAGGCGTTTGTTAACGAAAAACTCACCAAACAGATAACACCAGTGATATGTATGAATAATCAAGTTTTATTTTTAATTGACAATTTGACATTGATCCATGCTAATAAATTGAAGTTGAATAATTTGTTTGTTACTCTTTATTCAAATATCATAACATTAATACACATAATAATTGTTAGCCTATTTTGCCTCTAAAGAAAGATTGTCTTATATACACGTAAACAGAAAGGAAATGGAAAAATATCAATCTACGGTGCTGGTGGTTGTTTACCTTTTCTCTTCCTGTTGAGCTAACCATTTCTTCCTGCGTAATCGTAAGTGGCGACTAAATGGTGTAGAATTATTTGATTCTAGTATGCATCTCTCAGCTTCAGTTTGACGGAAGTTAAAACACCCAAGACTAACCAAAATCTTATTTCTTGCTTCGGCGCTATATGACCTGTTTGTAAAACAAATAACAGATAAAATATGTAAATGAAACCAAAGGCTCACAATTGACCTCGTCCTCTCTCTACATCATGAGCATATTGTTACAGAAAATATGAAAGGGAGAAATTTTCAATTATCACAGCCCAGCAAACAGTACGCAGCAACAAACCATTGGATAAGTATGAATAAAATCAACAAAGAAAGGCGGTGTTCAATGAACGCAACCTCCGCACCAGTAAGTCATTAGCAGGTTTTCTGAAATATCTTTTTTTCAAATAAGACAACATCGAAAATGAAAATGATTAAGCCTTTATGGAATATCTGATATAATAACAGATCAAAAGACTATCTGTCTAGAATAGCTTTATGAAGAATGGCGTAAATGTAGAGAAATTTGAGAATGAACTGGTTTATGAACATAAATCCATCAGACAAACCGTCAAATTAGTCAGAAAGTTTATCTTTTTGTGCCAAAAGCGATACAAGATTTGATCTAAAACCTTATGTTTTGTTACACAAATAAATCAAAAACAAATTATTCCCGTAAAATAAGAAACAATATTGGACCAAAGTATATTTGTAGGACAGAAAACCCAAATAAATGAATGAGATAAAAAGCAACTTATGTGACATATATATTGATTTTTGGTGGGAATTTGATAGTCGCACAGACATTGAAAGGTCAAATTGCGGTGATTTTAATGCTATACATTGGTTGAGGTAGACTTCAGGTGCTGCTCCGTGCATTTTCCCGAAGCCCCTGTCGGAATTCGAGATAAAAGCGATTAGAGGCAAGTGTTCTGAAATTACAGACAACAAATCGACCACGAACGCCCAAACAACAAGTTTGAATTCGAATGTGATACACTTTCAAAATACTGTTTATTTAAACTATTTATCTGTTAGCTTCAGCAGATGAGGTGGTTTTGACCGAAGTTAAAACCGCCAATATTAAACAAAATCATATTTCTTGCTTCGGCGCCATATGAACTGTTTGTAAAACAAAGCAAACAAAGAAAGAAACAGATAATATGTGTAAATTAAGATGTAACCAAAGGTTCACAATTAAACTCGTCTAAAGTGATACAAGATCTGATCTAAAACCTAATGTTTTGTTACAAAATTAATCAAAGACAAATTTCCCGTTAAATAAAAAACAACATTTGACCAATATATTTGTAGGACAGAAAACCCAAATAAATGAATTACATAATAAGAACTTATGTGACATATATATATTTATTTTTGGTTGGAATTTGATAGTCACACAGACATTGAAAGGTCAAGTTGCGATGAATTTAAAGCTATACACCAGTGGAGGTAGACTTCAGGGGTTGCTCCGTATTATAATATCCCAAAGACCCTGTCAGAATTCGAGCTTATAGCGATTGGAGGCAACAAATCGACCACGGACGCCTGATAAAAATAAAAAGATCTACAAAACAACAATTTTTCTTCAAATTTATATGACAGGCCATGTTTAAACATGAAACATGAAACATGCCAGAAGGGGGATATGCCCCTTTCTGTTTGGAGGGGTTTGAAGGGGGGCGGAGTCCCCCTAATCGCCAAGAAAATTTTGGACTTGTGAGAGGCTGTAAATGACCCCAGATTGATCAAAAGGTAACATGTAACCAACGTTGAAAAGCATTTGACTCTATCTCAATCCATTGAGAAGTTGCAGCACTTTGAAATCAATTTTGATAGAAAAAATCAACGCAAAATAGTGATTTTTGGCAATTTTGAGATGTCCCCTCGTTGCCATGGTAACAGAAAATTTAAGCCTGATCATGTTGTTGCAAGGGCAATGGTCCAGTCAACATTTGTGCCAAGTTTGATTAGTGTTGAAGCAGTTTTTATAGTATTATAGCAATTTGAACTTGTAACGGGAGACTTTTCAATGAAAACAGCCATTTTTCACAAAATGCTCATGAAGTAATGGGTTAAAACAAACATTGAATGACGCCTTAAAAAACAAACATTGAATTTATGTGTGATATATTACACTTTATAAAATAATGTTTATTTAAAACGGACGGGAGAAAAAGCTAGAGATGCCTAATTGCATGAGCCGCAAGGCATATGATTTTGAGTCCAAATATATTTCGTACGAATCTGTTTTGTATCAAAAGAACATTTATGAAACGCAAATTGAGGAAATTAAATCATTCAACTTTGTAAAACTCTAAAACCATTATTCTCCAATCTTTGTCGCTGTTATCTTTGATGGTGCATAAAAAGGTTATACAGACTTGAATTTTCATACCGGTGGCTTTATTAAGTACAATTCAAAAACAGTGAGTAATTAAAAGATTTAATATGTGTAAATTGTAAATTGTCTTATATATATTAAATATAAATTAAAATTTTATGATACTCATTCTTTTCTGTTTAAAGATCAAAATTGAAGAAAAACTAAGTGTTGAAATATGTCATCATATGATTTTACATATACACTCTTAAAAGGCATGCTCTTTGGTTTGTAAAACTTTATTACTGGTTTTCAGTCCCTGAAGTGATTTTATTAGTCATGTCATAAATATTACTCAGATGATATGCTCAAGCAAAATGATAACATAATATTATATGGCCTTATATTATTATAACGTAATGAGTCAGTTAGGATATGAAAACAAAACCATAAATCAAGACAAGTAATATTAATATTGAACAATAATAATCTTTAAACTATGGAATGTCGTTAGGGCCATTGCCTATGAATGTGTTGATCTGAAACGCAATAGTCGATAGTACGATGGTGAAAACGCGAAATCACGAAACTACGATGGCGAAAACGCGAAAGCACGATGATGAAAACGCGAAAGTACGATGATGAAAACACGACAGTACGATACTACAATGATGAAAACGCGATAAACTATCGTGTTTTCACCATCGTACTGTCGCGTTTTCACCATCGTAGTTTCGTGATTTCGCGTTTTCATCATCGTACTGTAGTGTTTTCATCATCGTACTATCGCGTTTTCACCATCTACTATCGCGTTTTCACCATCGTACTATCGCGTTTTCATCATAGTACTGTCGTGTTTTCATCATCGTAGTATCGCGTTTTCACCATCGTACTGTCGTGTTTTCATCATCGTACTATCGCGTTTTCATCATCGTACTATCGCGTTTTCATCATCGTACTATCGCGTTTTCACCATCGTAGTTTTGTGATTTCGTGTTTTCACCATCGTACTATCGACTATCGCGTTTCAGATTAACACATTCATAGGCGATGGCCCTAACGGCATTCCGGTATGCCGTTAGGGCCATCGCCTATGAATGGTTTGATCTGAAACGCGATACTCGACAGTGCGATGATGAAAACGCGAAATCACGAAACTACGATGGTGAAAACGCGACAGTGCGATGGTGAAAACACGACAGTTTATCGCGTTTTCATCATCGTAGTATCGTAATGTCGCGTTTTCATCATCGTACTATCGCGTTTTCATCATCGTGCTTTCGCGTTTTCACCATCGTAGTTTCGTGATTTCGCGTTTTCACCATCGTACTATCGACTATCGCGTTTTAGATCAACACATTCATAGGCGATGGCCCTAACGGCATTCCGTACTAAACAACATTTGCTACAATGTAATCTTATGTAACCATAAGGCAGCCGTAAAAATGCTTCTTGTCGACGGGTTTTATTGTTGTATTTTCATTGGTGTATTGACTCAAGTGTTAAAATGTATTTATGTCACATAAACATTAACGTTGGGTCATGTTAGTATTGACAGTACGTCTAAAAGTGCAGTATTTCATTGCACCATGAATTATCTAAATTTTCACATTAATAAATCTAAACATTTTCCGTTTGATTGTTTGTAATGCAACCAGGCTAATGGTAAAAAGTGTCATACACAACACTTTTTAATATCTTAACTATTAGGATGAGTCACTATTAATAGAATATTACAATATATTCGCTCGTTCATAACTTAGACTTCTAGAAAGTTTTATTCAAAGTTATAGGGATTGACATCCCGAATATTTTTGACATTTGGGAAATCTTTTTGGTAATTCTTTTGGCAAATGCAAAACGCGCACAATCTAAAGCTTCCCATATTGAATTATGGTGCGGATATTTTTAACTTAAAGTATTTTATTTCTGTTTAAGAATTGTTAAGTTCATGTTAAGATAAATTTTGATCAAAAGTCAATTTAAACAAAAAGTACTTTATTAAATTTATTATTAATACTACGCTGCTTTGTTTACTTGTTTGTCCAAGTTTTGTCGATTCCTTTTTGCGGTATTTAAGGTTGGTTTTACAACTGTTATAAATATTTTAGAAACTGTAAGCTCTCAGAGATGAATGTTAATCAACTATTATACAAACACACTCCCTAAGATTTTATATCCAATAAACTTTTTTCTTGACATTTATATCCCGTTTATTCAGGACAAGTAAACTTATGACGTGAAAGAATTCATCTGTTCATATCATTTGATAAAAAAAATATGTTAGATCACAAATCGTTACAGCGAGGATCATGAAAGATTTGCTATCAGATAAAAATTAAAAATTTCACATGTATGGTTAACTTGAATAGAAACTCATTCCCGTATAAACAATTGTCAAATCATTGACATCTTAATGTGTATATCAACCTTAGATATTATCATTAAGAATTCAGTCGGTTTTAAAGGTTTTTGTTATATAAGTTTATCTTTATATGAAATCAAATGAAACAGTTGTGTAATTATCAGACTAATGAAAATATTAGTTTGTTTATTGAGAGAATTTTAAAGAAAATTTATTATTTATTTTATAATTAAATTGTATAAATGTAGTATTATGTGTATATCATGATTTTATTTCGTTTAACTTTTAAGGGTTTTTAATTTTCTTGTTCTTCAAGATATTTTATTACTGGATCCTTTATACTTTTTTCGTAATGTGAATTTCCCATAGGCCCCTGGGAGTTATTCTTACTATTAATGCAAGTGTACTACGTGACTATGATTTTCGAATTATTACCACTCACTTTTTTCGTAATGTTAATTTCCCATAGGCTATTGGGAGTTATTCTTACTGTTAATGCAAGTGTACCACGTGACTACTATTTTTTTCTGTTACATAGGTAACAGTATTTTTAACAGTATAAAATCTGGTCACGTGGTCTATTTTCTAAATAAAATGAAATAAAATGGCCGCCATTTTTTTCTCTCGATTCATTCTTATTTTCGACGATAGGGCATCGCCGATATAACTATTACTCTGATAAAATTTAGTTCTTTGCACCCTAGAGTCCCTTTCGCGTATTAAATATCTTTTTGTTGAATAGTCATCAGGAATCATCCGTTTTCAACGGAAGTAAATGTACTGTAAATAATGTTGTGTCAAACTGGCAGACATTAAAGCATGCAGTAAAGGATAATTTAACAATTGTAACCAGTGAAACGTTACAGATAGAGTTGGTGGACAGACATCTGTAGGATATCATCGTTATTTTCTAAATGCACTTTGTCAAAAACCATGCAAAGAATTTTCTGGATGCACAAGGATCAGATTTCACAGATCATAACCTTATAAATGGGTTAGTGTTTTTTTTCGGAATAAGACACAGCTTATTTTATGTTTATGTCTGGTAGACATCATCACTTGCCTAAAGAATAAAAGAAAAACAGCTTCTCAAGCACTTAAAACTTGCAAGGTAAGGGCAGTTTAGTTATTGCTTCTCTTGGCTTATTTTTGTAATAGTTAGATTTAGTTGACAAATTCAGATCATCACAGTATTTGTTCGGGGTAATAAAATAAATAACACATTGGTTTGTGGGTAACAGTAAAAATATCATCCCTCGTATAAATACTGTTACCCGAGGCGTAACAGTATTTTCCTCGGGATGATATTTTTACTGTTACCCACAAACCCATGTGTTATTTATATACTGTTACATAGGTAACAGTATAAAATCTAGTCACGTGGTCTATTATTTTAAATAAAATGGGCATCATTTTTTTCTCGATTCATTCTTAATTTTGACGTTCACCACGATAGAACATCACGATCTTCTCTTTAGTAACTATGACACCAATAAAATTTAATTGTTTGCACCCTGGAGTGTTTTTTGCGTAAAATTTTTGTTGAAAAGTCAAAAAGTAAACATTCGTTTTCAACGGAAGTTAATGCAGTGTAAATAATTATGTGTCAAACTGGAACATACAGACGATTTAAGCATGCAACAAAGGATTATTTAACCATTTTAATCAGTGAAACGTTACAGACATGGTGGACAGACATAGGATATCATCGTTATTTTGTCAAAAACTATGCGAAGAATATTCTGGAAACAGAAGGATAAGATTCCACAGATCATAACCGCATAAATGGGCTAGTGTTTTGTTATCTAAATAAAACACTGCTTATTGTATGTTTATGACTGGTAGATATCATCACTTGCTTAAAGAAAAAAGTAAAAAATACTTCTCAAGTAGGCCTCAATTACACTTCGAACTTAAAAGATAAGGACAGTTTGAATATTGTGACTCTTGCTTTATTTTTGTTACTGTTAGATTTGGTTGACAAGTTTAGATCATCATAGTATTTTTGTTCGGGGTAATAAAATAAATTATTCATGAGTTTGTGAGTAACAGTAAAAATATCATCCCGCGTAAAAATACTGTTACCCGAGGCGTAACAATGATATTTTTATTATTACCAACAAACCCAGGTGTTATTATATACTCGCAATTGTTTTGTTGTGTCTTGCAACTATTAACTTTTTAAATTAAACATTCGTTTTCTTTGTTTAGTGTACAACTTTATCACATTGATCATAAACATCAAATAAATTTTTATACTATGCCCGTTATTTAAATAATATAAAAGCCAATTATTTTGACTAAAATAATTTCATTTTTTTTCTTATTTAAATTATAATACCTTATTTACCGGATTGTTACATATTATTGTCGTTTTTAAGCCTAACGCTTGATTCAAACTTATTTTGTAGTGACTGATAAAATAAAAGTAGAAACATTGTAATTTATCAATTTTATGTTGTCATTTACTTTCAACTATATTTTTGGTAAATAAACGTAAACTTGTGTTTATTAAAAGATCAATTACAAAGTGCTTGCGATAAATCCATTAGCAAACATCTTGATGATTTGTCTAAATAGATGAAAGAATACAGTGGTGGGGTGTTCATGTCTATTATTTGTGTTTGCAGCAATTTCAAGGATGAATTACATCTAAGTGCGAAATATAAATTTGTGAGAGACATTATCATGCAATCATGCAATTTTGTAAACGTACTAATCAGTAAAGTTTTGTGATCTAATTTAACACGAGTCAGTAATGCAAGAAAATATTGGTTTTACTTCATCGTTTGAGGAAAAGAAGAAATAAATTAAGAGTTAGAAAAAGAGCTATACAAAAAACAGTTTTAATTTGTTAGTAAGCATGTTTTACTTTGTTAGTAAGCGTGACCGAATGGTCACATAAAGCAATTTAATTCCTTGCAACCGAGGTTTTTGAAGTTATAACAAGACAAAATATCGTGTTAGAGTTATCGTAAGAGTTATATATAGCAAATAACTATGAGATACGATTATCTGTATCATTCTTATCATCTTTGCTTTTTTAATTTTGGGTGTAACATTTTTGGAGTTTGCAATGTAGAATAAAATAATATATTCTATATTGTCTAGCACTTAATTATGAGAATACTTCAAAGCAATTTATAAAATGTTACAGAATGTTATGCTCAGTCAGAGAGAAAGAAAATTTTTTAGACATCACTTTCAAGAATCCTGAACCAATTATGCCGGAATACTTACCGAAAGCTTGTAACAAGTGATAAACATACTTAAAAGAAAATAAAACAGGGTGTTAACATGCATTATGTATTTCCGGATTTTAAAAATTGACATATTATCACTACATGTATAAGTGCACTTCGATTATCTATTCTACTTTAATATTCACTTGGATACATTTAAAACCAATAAAGATAATCTTAAACAATAAAAATGGACCATTTAATCAGTATATTACACATCAGTAATGGGCTTTTTGTTTAAAAACCATCTATCATATATCATCTGCATGTCTTTGTTGCATTATCTTTATAATATTTTACTTATTTAGAGACCTGTAATAATGTCATAACACAATAAAATTGTAGGGGGTATAATATTTTTTCTAAAGATAAATATGTTTCGATGCACCCAATGAGAAATTCTCAATGTATTTTAAATGCTTGGTAGTCAATTAACAAATCTAAAAAAAATCATTTGTTCTGAAAGCTTTTCACGTTAATAACTTCGTTTTCTCTCAGCCTTCCCTCACGACTAAACACATCTCATTTCTTTTGGAAAAATTAATAATGTATAATTTCACATTATTCAGTGTCTGAATGAAGTTTATACACGAGTTATATATGCTAATGAAAAATAAACACATGATATGAACTTTATTAGAATTTAAAATCATCATAAACAAGAATTTGGCGGAAAGAAAATTCATTTTTCTCAGCAGAAGTAAAAGTAAAAAATATTGTAATAAAAAGAAAATTAATTGAACCAAAGCTACGTACCAGGCATGCCCAATTTTGTTTTGTATATTTAGCACGTGTAAATCAGTCCATTTTCTAAGCCTGAAAAATTTCGAAAAATTTCAAACTTTTAACGTATAGATCTCGTTCATTGGTGTTGGTAGCCATTGTATTATAAATAAATCCTATTTGCAAATAATATTAAGTCATATTGTTAAGTTTTTCTTTTCAAAATTTAAGATGTCGAAACACGGCTTTGAAAACCTTACAAAAAATAGAACTTGTTGGAATATGTTGTCACTGAAACGGAGTTTAAGTGCATGTCGTTATAGTTTCATCTTCATAGTATATAAAGCTCCAAGGATTGGCTTACAAGACATGGCTTACCTTTACATGATTTTATCATTTTGTCACATCATATGAAAATAAAACTCCTTTTACATTGAACGCCGCCTTTCCTGGTTGATCTTGTTAACCATATTTTACAAACCAAGACGATCCCTTTTAGAGAGACCGCATATATCCTAAGTATCAATTCATCTTCATACTTTTTTATTGAGGAGAAACAAATAATAAGACAATTGTTTGAGATCATTCCAAGAATAAGCAGTGCATTTTTAAATGAATTATTCTGTTTTTTTGACATCTTATCTTTGTCATCATATCTGATTTAACTAGGATTGGAAATGACATATCTGATTATAATTTGTTGGAAATATGTGTGACAATATCTAGAACAAATATTTATGGTGTAACATTTCTTTTTGGACAGTAATCAACAACTTCTTACGATCAGTTATGAAAACATTGAAACTCTTTTAAAAGAAAGTTCCAAACAATAAATATATCTAAATACTGATTTTACTTATAAATTAATATTTTAAAAAATTGACATAGAATGATAAAAACTATTAACACCAAATATTTTACCTTTTGTAACGTTCAATTATATTTTAAAATAAATAAAAATAATAGCTTATGTATTGTCGTGACTTTTTTAAATGAAATGTGAAATGTTCTTGGATTTGAGGGAGTGTTTTTATTGTTTTGACATTCCATTATTAATAGATCTAGAAAAACATGTGACATATTTTTTGTTGTTGTTGGAGTGTCTAGTACAGAAAAGAGTCGTGCAATGATTTGAACTTAGTCAACCACAGTTCATAATGAATTTTATAGTTAAGATGGTTATCAGTTTGATGTTAAAATATAATTTACTGATATGTATTTCACGGTATTAAGAGTTTAGAACACAAAGTTGACACACAATCGGTCTCTCTAGATAATTTGACTGACGACTGTATTCAACCATATAAAATGTACAAAGATTGTTAGCGATAAAATGCACTTCAGTGTTCTTCTCCTTCTTTGTACAGTGTTTCAAAGCAGTTCAACATGTTATACAATAACAATCTTTTCCCCCGATCTTTCCGCCTTCCTAAATTATTTGTCTTCTGACGCAAATTCAGAAACTTTGAAAAGTTTAATTTCTAAATACCTTTATTTAATAAAAATAATATTCAAATCATCAACAAATCGTGTTAAAATATCGTTACATTAGAAATCATAATAAATACCACTACAATTTCAATTTATTTACATAACATTATTTTGTCTCCTTGTTCAGTAAATGTGTCTACTTTTACATTTGTTTAATAATTGAACGTTCGAATTCTACGACATGCGTAACAGATAAGACTATCCCCTAAGGAATCATTTCGTTCACATTTATGCTGCTTTCGAGATGTTATTTTTTCAGATCTGTTAAACTGATGATGTGAGGCACAGATTTATGATCAATATTGAATTTCATCATTTTAAACACTCCTGAAACTAAATGCATGGCGCAATAAAAACAAGTTAAATGTTGATGCTGCACGTCAAAGACGTCGCCAAATGATGTGAACAGTCACAGCTAATGTACAAAATCAGAATTGAAAATCGTTCTATATAACAACTGAATATCCGAAGCACTATTAATTTTTCTTTCGCCAAGTTCTTGGCATGTGTCTGAAATTCTGAAATGTTTGTTTGTTGCAACAAAGATTGAAACGTCTTGTCGAAGCAAATTAATGTAAATTTTATAACAAGTGAAATTAAATTGGTTGGTAGAATTAAAATAAATTCAAGACAATATGTGCCGAGAATATGGTCATTTAAATATTGGTGCGAATTGCATAATGTTCGAATGATTTTGAGGACGAACTGTCTGTTATTAAATATGTATGTAATATCAAATAATAGTTATGAATAAATTGATATATATAATCAATTCTTTGTTACCTATTGTGTACTTATTTATAAAGGATCAAACTACTTGAATAAACAAAAGATTGCATATTTGCCTAGAATCTAGGTATGGTAAAAAATCTAGACAAAAGAGAACAATTGTCTGTCACAGAATCCTTCAAAATAACCTATTGCAAACATTTGTGATACGTTTTAAAATATACGTACTTTTTCACTCAGCTCATCTGTTTTATAACTTGAATGTTAATTATTTTAATGAATTACATGTCGCACACGTTTTGCAAAAAAATATTTCTGCTGCGTCCGCAGCACCAAAATTATCTCCGTTGAGTATTTTAGTGATACCTTTTGTTCTCTACCCGTCATTAGACTATAGACGGGTCTGTATTGAGCTTAAGGTTAAGGGAGAACCGCATCTATGATAGTAGGCGCGGTTTAGCCTTTGTAACTAATAATTCAGTACTTCGTCAAGTTATATTGATCATAATTGTCCTGGTTTCTTCCCAAACCCCCGTCAACGAAGACTAAATGCTAGCATATTGAATTTGGCGACAATTTAAGGCGGAGACGAACTTCAACAGAGGCGGAGAAAATAAAAGTGAGTGACACTGCTTCAGTCGTTACCACTCTTTTAGAACGATCGACTAAAGACAAGCTCATTGGCACGTTATTTATTAGGTAGATATAATAATATAATAATTAAAAAAATATGATGTTCAAACATGACACTATCACTTCAGTTAAACGTTTACTTTAATTCCTTAAAGCTCTGTGGTATGTTGTACATCAGATAAGCAATTTTTATTAGAAAATTTGAAAATATTTGATTTTGATAAATAAAAAAAATGCACAAAATCAAGTCTAAAATTTTCCCCATTGCTATACGGACAAATGCATATCTACTAGACGGCGCGTGAACGAGCCGTCTAATAAATTAGTGCTAATAAAAGTTTCTTCTGAATTTAAAAAAAACAACATTAGAATGTCGATTTATGGAACAAAAAGAGAATGTATATATGTTGAGTGGAAAATATTGAGAACATTATTATTGTTCATAAAAGCAGGGAAACTAGGAGAGTTGCGTCTGTACTTATTGTTTACTTGAAATAATATTTTGCTTTGTAAATGGAGAAAAATGTTTTATCTGACATCTTTGCATTCATTTCGTTTTGGCTGGAATAGAAATTGTCTTTTATGACGATTCAATGTTTATACATATTTATCAGGAAAATTCTTTGTTTCAGGTAGATTAAGTGTTGAAGACTGAGTACCGCTTAAGCATGTGGTAGGAGTGCACCTTTTCCATTAACCATCAAGAGATGACACTGTCAAGCAGGGTTTGCAACTGTCACTGAATTTTGTTGTTTTCATTGCTTTCGTCACATCACCCCTTTTCTAAACAGAGTAAATGTTCGTCTTAACATCTGTATAAGAAATAACAAGGATCTCCTGTTTACCAGATTTTGATATAAGAAATGGGTTAAAGATATAATGCCATACAAAATAGCTTGTTAAGAAGATAAAAGATATTTCTGTATTGTATCTAGAAAAACATGTTGCCTCCATTTAGTCATATATTTTATGAGGCCTATTATTGTTCTCTAAAATATCTTTAGTTTGTTTGCAGTGTGTTTTGTACGTTTTGTTTTTGAATATTGAAAAATGTGCCTGTCACTAGGGAGAGATATTAGAGAAACAATATTTGATGATATTTATCTTAGTTTATGTTTTATTTTTTGTTAATTATGTCATAAATGGCTAAAAAAAGAACATGCATATTTATCCAAAGATTTTTATGTTTGATTCTCTTACATTAAACAAAATGTCTCAAGCTATTCTAAATCTTCATTTAATATTTTAAACATATTTTTAATATGTTTATTAGGCAGATAAATCTGTATGATTTATAGCAAATATTTCCCTTTCATTTTATATCTTATTAATTACTTAAAGACATTCTACGTATTTAGTAACATGTGCTTGTTTAAGTGGATGGTGATTATATAACTTAAACTTCTTATGATTTAGTTGGCATTTTAATATTCTTTTAACTTGAAGTCAGATTCTAAATTATTATGAAAGTCAGACCTCACTGAATTCAATGCTAAAGTAATAAAAAAGTTCGTTTCATAAATCATCCAATTAAATTTAATAGTTTGATGGCTCAATAAACATCTTTATTAATTCAAATTAATTTCAAACATGATGATATCATAGTTATTAAGTCAATCTAATCAGAAGAAACTTAAAAACTATATTTTCAAGCGATTAATCATATCTAAAGAAAAATGTTTTTATTTCACGAATGATCTTGAAATAGCTGAATCAGGCTCGTTAAACTCATTAATCGTATCGTTTATGTTTCAAGCAATGAGAGCGTTTTAATTTATTTAAAACTACTTATTACAAAATGATCCAAAAAGATGTCAATCGTACATCGTGTTTATATGGTCCAAATTGGTACTTGCTTTTAAAAAATGGTGACAGTCGTAGATTCGTTTTGATTCATTTTATTCATTAGTGATAATAAAATTTACAATATCATACATTCTACTACCGGTTGAATAAGGCTTCAATCTTCAAAGCTAATACTTTTAAGAATCAACTAAATATTTAAGCTTCACTATCATAGTAATAAAATTAAGAAATTGATACACTGTTTGAGTTCAAATGCGTAGTAATATAATCACGAAGGCCGATAGGCTTGAGTGATTAATTACAATGCATTTAAACGAAAAACGTGCACTATTATACAATAATGCACGAAGAATTATTATCTATTTCCATTCTAACACGTCAAGAAAACATATAATTATCATTTTGAAGTTTGACTTTATGTTTGGTTGTTAAATTTGTTTTTGCCTCAGAGTTTCCAATAGAAACGTTCTTTAAAGGTTGTTCCAGTGGGTTGATAAAAACTCTACCGTGTGTAGAAATATTATGTTCAATCTATATTTTTTCAAGCGAAATACAAATCATTAAAAGTGAAATAAATGTAAAACTCGTTTGCGACATTAAAATAGCGTACTTGAATTGAATGTTTGGCACGTGTTGTTTGGCGCTACATTGTGACGTCACGTAAACAACACTTTAAACGTCTGAACAACGTTAACGACTGAATTAAAGATATTGGTGTTCGGATTCAAAGTAGTGATATTTCAAGTTATAAAGTGTATAAACGCTTGGCCGGGCACATCCTTTGTAGATGCATGTTATTATATTACAAATCACGTGTCAATAAAAGTAAATTTATCTCCGTGTATTACTTGCAGACTGTCTTATTTATTTATTTATGTCTAATATAAAGGAGACAATGTTACCGTAAGTACCTGTAAACACAAAAACATTTTTTTTATTATTATTGTTTTTTGTGCCAAACCTCGCCAAGACCGACATCTCGTCGACTGTCAATAATTCGCAAAAAATATTTTTCTGCACTTAACATACCATTTGTTAAACGATGTTAGTTATGTATCTTTTCATTATACCATTCATGTTTCACTGTAATAATCAAAAACTTTCGACAAGTGATGATTTAATGCTACCATTTGACATTCAAACTAACATGTTCCCGCTGAAATTGCTAATTTAATAAAATAGTCTCAATTGATATCATTAAGATTCCGGCAATGGCGCATGTACTCCTGGTATTGTTCAAACAGTTTTTACACATACGTATCAGCATACTAAGCATACATCTGTATTTAAATTTTAAATACGAAATGAAGATTAATTGTCTATTACAAAAGTTCATTGCAAGATTTGAGTTTGGTCAGTTTTGTTTTAAGTTAGTTATGTTTAATTTCATAAACTTGTTAAATAACATAATTCTGTTGAGCATTTATGTTTCACGGTATACCAAAATATCAATTTTGTAAATAAAGCGGTACACAGTTCTTGTTTCTACATTCATAACCATTTTATTAAAGCATTTACGTGATAAATAACATGTCATATTCGATTCTTTTTGACTCCTTTTATGATGTAAAAAACCAAACATCCCAATTTAAATGTAAAAACACTGTTTTCCTTTTGGTAAAATAGTTTTTCAGTAAATGTTCACCGTCTTTTTTTCTTACAATAAATTTTATGGAATCTTTCAAAGTACGTGTAGGCAAATGTATGTTTAATGTTTATGCTACGAATTTTGCGTTTCCAACTTCTTCTTTTAAAAAGGTAGGTCCCAATTACGAAGAAGTAAACAAGCTAAAGAAATGTCGATTTGCGTCTTATTTACTAGTAATGACAGATTTGATAAGTCATATAAAAGCTTTTTATAAAATATTTGATATAACAGCTATCACCTCGGTCAGAATTATTATTTTTGTAAAAATCACATCATATTCTTAGGCAAAAGGGTCATTTTTGTGTGTAACATTTCAGTTGTCACATTCAAATGTATGTGAAATTATAGTTCCAAATATCTTTTTGAGAAACCTAGGCGTCTTAATCATTAAAACTAACATACTAAACCAAAAAATGAGATAATTTATAAAAAGTAAAACAAGTTGTTACCAGGCTTTTTCTAACAGCAGTTGCATTATGTATTTTAACAGATGACACATCATCACCATAGTGCATTTTGATTATCTATTCTACTTAAGTAACTACTGAAGAACATCAAAAAAGCCATAAAGCTATTCTGAAACAATTTAAACTGAACATTAAATCTTTAAATTTGAAAATAACACATCAGGAATGGGCTGCTTGTTTTAAAAGCTGAAATCTTATCGCATCTGTGTGTCTTTTTGAGATATATTTGTAACATATAACCAATTGTCTAGATCTGTAAGAATATTATAACACAATAAAACAGATGCAGGGATATAATGTATTTTCTGTAAGTAATAATGATTCAGATCTTGAAAGACTGAAAAGGTCTTGGCCATTATCTTTTTATTCATGTGCATGCTTTGCAGTCATTTTACAGATAAAATAAAACATGGGGGTAGTATATCATGAGTGATGCTAGCGATCCAAGAAAAATAGAAAATCTAAAGAAATATAATCCAAAGTTTAAAATAAGAAAACTGGCAATAGTATTTTATACAGATCTGTAATTTTTTATTGTGCACGTCATGCATTTTGAAATATCTTAATACAATTTTTTCATTTAATTATTATTCACTTAAAGGATACTGATGTTTTCATAGACTTACAGGTAAATCTGTTAAAGTCACTGGTAAACTTGCATACAATTGCCTGGTTGAAAAAGTAGTTCACCGGATTAACATTTCATATTATACATCTAGTTAGTTAAATTCCAATGTTAAAAAATGAAAGTGGAAAACCTTCTGAAAGAAATGTTGAATTTACTTTTTTAATTAAAGAAGTTCGACTGAGGTCAAAATCCAAAGTGTCGCATTTAAAAAGAAAAACATCTGCAAAGGATAATAAAGAAACATGCTCAGGTTTTTTAAACGTTATATTTTAGCGATTCTTATCCCGTATTATTTGAATGAAAAGCGGTTGCACCGCTGTTTCTTTTTTGCGCAATAAAAATGATTACTCTGGAAAAACGATTAAGAAACATCTGAAAGATTTGCACACACGTTTTGGGTTCATAACTTCATCAAATTGTAAACACATACAGGAAAAATACTCCCCCAAACCTCAATGGAGTCCTTTCAATCAATCTCTCCCTGGTAGGCTAAAGATTAAGTTACTACATTCCATTTTATAACCATTGTTTTCCATTTTGCTAAGATACCGACTGTTAGTTACTTCTGTTAAAAATGTGATTAAAGCGTTAGCTTTTACCCATGTTCAAAACGTTATAGGCATATTATGCCTCAGATTAAATTAATATTTATTTCTTCAGAAACGACAGGGATGAATTTTGTTATGTTTCAATATTGGTTTAAGATATTATTAAATGCTTGTTACCTGAAGAAAGAAAAATACTCTGTCATAAATGTAACACATTGTAAACAAAGTAGTTTCTGACTTCCATACATATACTATTTCACTTTAACTGCACTAATTGCCAAATGGCAGCAGATGAGAAAGATGGTTTAGGTTATTACCCAATGAGTAGCTTTTTGATACTATAAATGTACACCAAAATTGACAGGTTTTTGAAAAATAAAAATTTAAGCAAATAAGCATAATGGGCCTTAAATGATACGAAAATGTCATAAACATCGCAATTTTACAGAATGCAAAAATGATCTTGGTTTTGTCACCATAAATGATTTTTTAAAATCATATTGAAATAATAATCTGTTAATGATATGTCTTCATTGAAACCCATAAAAAGGTGATAATTGTGCATTCAATTGCAATCGTTCTAAGATAAATCTATAGAATATATATGAATGTTTGTTTTATTATTGAGGTGTCAATTCACTATAATTGACATTACATTATACTCAGCAAACGAACGTACTAATACTGTAACGTTACAATATCTAAACAAAATTTGTTCGTTGTTACAGGATTTAAATATTTTTTCACACATATTATAGTATAACAAAAACATTATATTAAGAAGTACATGTAGTTAAACTTAAACAGATAATATAAAGAAATCCTATTCATTGATTACAATTATTGACTGGTGAGCAATTCAATATGATGTGATATTCACAGGCAGATGCCAGATTAACCAAGGCGATATAAGAGTATAATGTAACTTGAGTTGACCTGTCGAATGTATTAAATTAATTAAAAATCACAACCAAAAGCTGCAAACACTTGTTTTTAGTCACGACACGTGACTTATAATCATAATTACGGTTAGGAAGTTAACGAGTCAGAAGTCTATAGCTTTCTGTTATTGTTAAGGACTACGTATGGCAAAAAATCATCAACAAATTGCAACGTTGGCCGAGGTTTCGGGTACTTTTCTTTCACGAATCTTCTAAATATCTAAATCTTTTACGAATAAAACTAAACGAAAGAAATAATTTTGAATCTTGTTATGTCTATCCTAAACATTTCTTTTTCACAAATAAAATTAGAATTCAAATTATCGTATGAGTTTCTGTGTTTAAACGTGTTATATAATGAAACAATGATTTGACAGGCTTATCAAATAAGACAATGCCATTAAGTATATTTCTATATAAATAGACTTATACTAAATAGGATTGTCTTATTTGATAAGCATGTAAAATCATTGTTTCAATATCAGCACGTTTTATATAAGTATACTAAATGGATTTTCCCTTTTTTAAAGGGATATCAAATCAGTGTTTCATTATCAAACACGTTTAAATAAACAGGCTGTATTGATTATATGGTTTATATTATATTAGAATAAAATCTAACTTTGATTATGCAAAACATTTTCCGAAACAAAACATATCGTACAATATTAACACCTTTAAATTGAATTGATCTGTAATGGAAGGTATGTAATAAAGTAAATGGTATTAAAAGAGGATATTGAATGAGTGTAGTTTAATACTAAATTTATTGAACGAGTTGAATAAAATCATATTATGCGAGCCTCTGGCGCGCAAAATATTGTTTTATTAAACGAGTTCAATAAATTTAGTATTGAATCTACACGTATATAATATTCTATTTATCACATATATAAAATAAGAACAGTAAACTGTAAAAATGAATAAATTTTCAATGACGCGCCTATAGTGTAACGCAAACATTATCGCGCTTTAACGCTATGTTTCTATATAGCGCAAATGACGTCACGTCAAAGTGTTTTTACACTAGTGTAATATCGTTTTAATTAAATGGCTTTATTACAGTTTATGTGATAATTAATAATATTTAATATCAGATATAACAACAAGCAACTACAGGTTATAATTAAATATTATATAATAAAATGTTTTAGAATTAAATATTATATAATTATTCATCATTCAGATTTTCATATTTGACATGCGGTAATTTATCAACTTTTCTTTTTCAAGTAATAGATTATAAGAACATTCAAATGATATATTGCTATTGTTTACGTAAAAAATGTGCCCATTGTAGACCATTCCATTTAAATGGGTGTGTGCCAAATGATATATTCTCTACGTTAACTTTCCTATGTTGAGAATTTGATAGTTAAATGAATACCTAACGATTTAATTCAGTGGAATTATCATTACAAAGGTGAAAAATAGCAGAACTAAATATCGCAACACATGCACGTTGGTAATTATTGTAAAGTTCCAGGAGAAATACGATTTGTTTATGTTTACTAGAAATCATTATAGGACTGGTATGTTTTGAGAAAGGAGTTTCATAAAATTTGTTAAGATATTCGACAAAATAACATGAAAGTTTATTACTATCCTGGTGTACGTAGTTCCGACGCACCTAAGAAACAATCGCTGTGCACCGAATCAAACAAGCATTTATCATAGTATTGCAAGCAATCCATAAGTCCCCTACCGGTTAGAACCCCAGCAACATTCTGAAGGGCCATTGGCCATTAATTTATGTTTCTATTTTAAGTAAATTTGTTGAAAAAGTTCTTTAAAAGTGATCACAGGAAACAGTTTTTATGTACAGACAGTCAGACGGACTGAAGGACAGTCTAAAGTTATTTTTTATACATCCCTGTTATCAAAATATAACATTTTTAAAGGCAAAATTCTTAAAAAGGAGATAACTCTTGAAATAAGGATGCAAAATGTCATACGTGATGTGAGTGTAACAAAGAACAATTAGTAATGAAGGTATGAATAATTAATGTTTATTTTGAATTTGAAGTTAATGAAAGTTAAAAGAATGAATAGGAAAAATTAAAAGTTTAAGGAGGAGATTATTCTGGAAATATGGATGCTAGAATTATAAACCTTGTCATAATTATTATTATGATGTGGGTGTTTGAAGAAAATCCTATCATGATTGAAGAAGTTGGAGTAAAAATTACCAATTTTTCAAAAAAGTACAAAAAGGGCATAATTCTGGAAATAGTCTTGGGAGGTAATTCTGATAAATTTTGTCCTCTTAGAGTTGTAAACATTGTCACATATGATGTGGTTGATGACTAGCAACTTATATTTAAAGTTTGAAGAAAATACCTTAAGAAATAAAGAACTTATAGTTAACCCTTTCACTGCCATAGGGACGGCTTAAGCCGTCCCTGTTATTTTCGGCGTGTTTGCCATATGGACGGCTTTAGCCGTTTCTATAATAATAATAGTAATAATAATATATTTATAATAATAATAATAAAGATAATAATAAATATAAAGAAAATTATACCATTGACAATAATTATTATTATACTAACAGATTTGGAAACCCATATAATTATTATAATACTAATAACAAATAATAATAATTATATTAATTAATAATATAGTAATTTCTTAGAAAATCCTCTGGCAAATAGGTGAACAATAAAACAATAACCCTCTGGCAGCGAAAGGGTTAAAAAACTTAAAAACTAGAATCAGAAATATTGAAATTCAGTCTATTTGTTGCCATAGCAACCAGAATTTTCAACATAGGAAGATAAGAAAAGGATGTTCATATTTTCCATACTGCCAACTACCCATATGTCAAGTTTCATAAAAATATTGTCAGTACTTTTGTGTTATCGCAGGATCCAGGTTATGTGTAAAATTTGCCATATTTTCAGTCTATTTGTTGCTATAGCAACCAGAATTTTCAGCATAGGTAAAGAAGAAAAAAGACGTGCATAATCTATATACTGCCATCTATCCATATATTAAGTTTCATTAAAATATTTTCAGTACTTTTTGTGTTATCGCGGGATCCAGGTTATGTGTAAAATTTGCCATATTTACAGTCCATTTGTTGCCATAGCAACCAGAATTTTCAACATAGGAAGAAAACAAAAAAATGTGCATAATTTCCATACTGCAATCTATCTATAGGTTAAATTTCATTAAAATATTTTCAGTACCTTTTGCATTATCGCGGGATCCAGTTTTGTGGACGGACGGACAGACAGACGGAAAGACAGACAGACGGACGGACGGACGGTCAGACAGACGGACGGAGGGTAAACCTAAAGTCCCCTCCGGTAAACCGGTAGGGGACTAATAAAGGTGTCAACTGATATATTACCTTAGCAATGAAAGTTTTGTTCATTTTTCCATCTTTTACAACTTTTTTCATTAGCTGAAAACTATTGTTAAAACAAACAAATCAAAATATGTCAATTGGGATTTGCAATATGGCGGATATGAGAGTACAGAGAAACGACGCATTTGATTGGTTTCTATATTTAATCTTTCTAAAACGAAATTACACTTCCTTTTCACTGCGAGCATGATGTACAGCAATTTTGTAAACAGCACAAAACATTTCAAAAACAATCAGTTCACTGACAAGCATAAATATATGTTAGTTATAACAAGATTTGCAGTCTTTCAGAGAATGACATTTAAACATTCTTAACATTCATAACAGGTAAATAAAAACAACAATAGTTACATACATTTACCATTATTTACTCCTCTGGAGTGCAATGTTTGCAAAAAAATGGTCACCTCTTCGAACAAAAGCAATATTTGTACAATATTTCAAGTGTGTCCAGTGTCCACATTAATTTTGTCACACTGCACCCAATTAGTGAATACCAAAGACACACTATTCCTGACTTCATCAGGTGTGAATTTGTTGCACACACAGCATTTTTTCAGAATTATCAATAGAGTTATCATCACCATCATCATCATCAACATTTGTAAAAACTTCAGTCTGCTTTCTGATGACAGAGGTACTAGGAACAGGGTCAGATTTATTACTTTTCTTTTCTTTTTTACCCTTCTCTGATGTTTTTTTCCTTTACCTGTACTTGATGATTTGCGAGCAGCTTCATGTTCTTTAATTGCTTCAAACATATCATCCTCTGTTATAGCTTTACCACTCACAATCGTACTTAAATATTTTCTTTTCTTAGTAGGTGGCTTCTAACATGTCAGAGAAGTTTCTTTATTTGTGAAAAAAGAAGCAGGAGAGACAGTTTTAGATATAACAACGTCAGACTCGCTGCATGGTTCATTGTTAGATTGGTAGAAGATTAGAATCCCGGCATGTTAGATAGTTCAAGTCCTGGCTAGCTGCATGGTTCTGACTATGATTTCTCCTGCTGTAAAGCAGTGGAAGGGAGAAAGTGTGAAGGATTTACAGCATTTGGGTTCAGAGCAAAATTTCCAGACTTTCTGAAAGCAGTCTGCAAATTTTCGGGTGACATTGCCTTTAAATAGGCACTGCACGCCAACTGACATATGTCAAATTTTGTGATGGACCTTCCACATGTCTCCCTCATAAATTTGTGTCCGCAACTATTGAAATATTTTTCAAAAGGTCCGAAACAACCTACATCCATGGGCTGAAGTATATGAGAGGTATGAGCAGGAAGAATGAATAAATAATGTGTTCTTGCCTTGCCCATTGAACAATATTAAGATAAATATGAGATCTATGCCCATCATAAAATAAAACAACTGGGCAAGATTCAGATCTTTCTAGAAAGTACTTTATCAGATGTGATTGGAGATAGTGCTTAAATATTTCACTATTGCTCCAACCACTCTCTGATACAGTACCATCAGCCCCAGGAGTACTACCTTTTAGCAATGCGGAATTCATTCGAACACCAGGAAAAACAAAGTATGCAGGCATTTGCTGACCTTGAGCATTACCACAATCTAACACGGTAACATTATCCCTACTGGCTGACACTGCAGCCTGGGATTTTACTTGCCCAGAGACAACAGGTGGAGGCTTATGTCTAGTACTTAAGCCTTTTTCATCAACATTATAAAGATTGTATTTAACAAGAATATGTGACAGTTCTTTATAATATCTATCCACGCATTCCTTTGACGTTGCCTTGGCACGCTGAAGGTCAAGGCCTCTTGGAGCAAGAATCTTCAGCTCTAGCCACCGAGACTTGAACAATACAAACCAGCCAACCGATGAAGGTTCCCCTGGTTGTCTATGACCCAAAGCAACAGCATACTCTGTGCTAATATCAATAACTTCCTTCCTGGAAATAAATAATTGTTTTCATATAATTGGCATCAAATAATAATTTTTGAAAATATTGATTATAAATTTAATATTTAAACACTTAAATTTAATAACATAAGATAATGTCAAAATGCCACCCTCCTGTATCCATATCCAACAGAAGCAGTGAACTTAAGGTGTTCCACTAATAAGGCTTCCTCTTCCTGTGAAAATAAAGGTGGCGGTCCAGAACTAACAGCCTCGGGATTGGTTCTCCCACTAAGCTTGTGTCTTAATGTAGCCTCTGGCACACCATACTGACGAGCAGTTGTTCTTATTGTGGCCCCTGTCTCCCAGCATTTTAAGTAAGCTGCTGTCATAGAAGTAGGAGAGTAATTCCTGACCTTGACTTTAGAGGTCTGTAAAAATAAAATGAATAATAATATAGAAACTTAACAAAAATAGGTTAACAGAATGTAAGCTTTACTATAAATTCTTACAAATTGAGCCAATGAGTACACCTTCCTATACAGTGAATTATATATATTTAGTGGTCACATTACTTGTCACATGACTGTCACGTGACTTTTAAAAATAGCGAGGAGTGCGGTGTCGGCTCGTCTGGCTGTCATTTTTATTAATTTTCTTAAATTTACATTTTCAAAATTAAATAAAATTAGTAATAAGAAAAAACATCATTTTTAAGTGTTTCACGTTAAAAAGTATGAAAAGAGTACTTCAAAATCCCTGACTTTCCACATTTTCGCTGCGAGAAATCACCGTGGTGTTTATAAACTAAAGTGCGTGAGAGTGACGTCATACGGAAACCCGAAATCGAAAACGAGGTCAAAGTAATTAAAATGCGTCGAAATAAAGTACAGGAGGAGTCATTGTAGTTAATCGATTTGATTCTTAATTTCTACTAAAAGATTGATTATACAAGAAATTAAAGTCTAACCACTTAATCAGTTTGATTCTTCAACTCCACATGGTCAAGAGGAATTTTCGAAAAAAGTTTCTCTTATTAAAAAAGGCAAGAACAGCAACATATATATAATATAATGATCTGCAATTGAAAAAATTTTGCTAATTTATAAAAAAGTAAAGAAGATTGAACCAATTCGCTACTTTTGCATAAAATTTTACTATTTCAGATAAAATAATATAATTATCTGACCCGTATCTGCATTTACGTATTTTTTTATATTGACCAATTAATCAAATTTTAACTAAATAAAGAACGCATGGTCGACCAAATATCCAACAAAACTTGCAATTTTTATTAAAATGTATGCTTTGTTTCTATCTCACAAAATCGGAAAAAAATTTGCAAGACCAAAATAGTAATGGAGTAGGCCGAACCGTATGTTTATAAATTTAATTTGTAATGTGCTGTATTATCCTTTTTTCTCGATTAAATAGAGCCAAAATTACATCTGTAACAAAATATTATAACACTGGACTGTTTTGAACTTTTGTCTTTGGTTTTGTTATTTTTTACATGTAATAAGTAACATTGCATTTGAGTTCTTTTAATCAACAATTGAAAAAAGAAAATCTTATCATAGATATTGACACATCTGCGGATGTTTCTAAATTCAAAAATTTACCATTACATGTTAAAGTCCCATGAAATTATTTCGTGTTTAATTCCAATAATATTCTTGACATCATAATACGGCAAATTTATCTTTATAGTTAAAGAATATCTTTTTCAATCATTTAAGATAAGTAGTTATTCAAGAGTCGTAGTAAAAATATTCATAGTAAATGTATTAGTTTTAAGTAGGCTGTAAGAACGTGACAGTTGAATGTTCATTTCATTAATTTTCGTAATAAAACTTTAAGCACATATTGTTTTCAATGAAAAAGTCATAAATATGTCTTTTGCATAAATTATCTAATTATAAATTAATAGTTTTATTGCTCAATAAATATTAACATCAACCCAAATATATTTCAAGCATGGTGGCAATCTTATTTATTATTTACAACACTCACATAAACACTCATATAAAGTCTAGAAAAATATAAATTATAAGCGACTTGGTTACTTTCTTTATCATAAAGAGACTGTTTTAATTAAATATATCCTCTTAAATAACAAATACAGGTTCGTAAAATAAATTAAAATGCTAATATATATCCAGTTTATGGCAAGGGATGCATTTATATCGCCCTAAACTGTTGTTTTATCAGTTGAACATGCATGTTTGAATAGGAAACAATAAGTTCAACGTATTGTTCTTTCGGACTTTCCAGATGTTACCAATCTTGTTGAGAATAGCTTTAAAGTCACATCGAGGTTTTAATGCCAAATTGCGCTTTAACAGCTTTATTTCTGAATCCCTCAAATGGCGCGTTAACAGTTTTACTTCTGGATACATCAGTGGCTCATCAGTTTTTAGCTTTAGAACAATGCAAAAACAAACCTTAACTGGACTTCCGACGTTCCGTTACCGAAAGTGTCAGCAAATGTATTTAAAGCCCCCTGCTTATTTGAATAAAGCTACATTGAATAATTCGTCGTTACATTAGTTTAGTTCTATGTACGAATTTGTTTTAGTTCGATTGTGTTGAAAGCTATAAGCTTATTAAAACACTCTCGAATCCGTTCCTGGAGTCAACTTGTACTAAGTAATGAATATAAAATGTCTTGCTCAAGGAAAGAACGGCTTGCCCCCTGACGGGGTTTGAACTGATTGAACCTTTGCGGCCAGCAATCATGACATCACTAGTCCGACGCGCTTACTACTCGGCCCGTATCCACGTCATCAACCGAGACATTAAACACTTTCAATAATAACATATAATTACCAAAGCATTTGAATTTCTTAATTTGGACTAAAAAATCAAATATCTCATAACAATTCACGATGATATTTGTATAAAATTTAACATTTTTAAAGCTTTATAATTTGTCATAAAAACAAATTAATATACAGAGAAGTTTTTGTTTTGTTTACAGCATTTATATCAGGAATAGATATATATTAATTCGCATGTCTGTCGAGAATGTAATCATTTGCAGGCTAATGTTAAGGCGTAGGTCGAACAATATTATAAATATGTCACGTACCAGCGTATGCGAACCATTTTATTTAATTACTGTAGTTTGCACAAATTGAAATTTTCAAATAGTTAAATTAAGAAGAGATTCTAATTTTATAATTAAAGTATATCATTTTAATTCACTTGAAAAAAAGAATATCATATTATGTTGTCAGGGAAATAGTGTGAAGCAGTGTAAGAATTAACATTTTTAAGATCCTAGTACTTCTTTGCTAGCACTTCGATCAGTTTGTAATAAGTATCATTACATTAACAAAGTCAAGATTTTAAAACTATCAGAATGAGAATGGAAATGATATTTCCTTGTAATATCTTATTTATAACTTATATTAAGTTTTTGTTAATGCGTCATTTCTCATTATTGAGCGTAAAGGTTAACAAAAATTAAACATAACCTATTTTTGCTCCTACCAATAAAATGTTGTAAAAATGCTACACATCTTTTAACTTTGTTTACCTCTCGGACAGAACACTAAATAATTCTGACAAATGACATATTTATATACCACTTACAAGAATTGAAATAGGAAGATTATTGAATCATTCGGAGGGAAATTCTTTCGTTCTGGGTTATTATTTACAAATTGTCATGAGTGTAACATGCAGTCAATAATTGACTTAGACACGTATTGTTTTAGATATTTTTCTTGTACAGAATTGATATTGTATATTATTACCCCTCACTTTTTTCGTAATGCTTATTTCCCATAGGCCTCTGGGAGTTATTTTTACTGTTAATGCAAGTGTACCACGTGACTAAAATTTTTGTACTGTTACATAGGTAACATTATGTTTTAAGTGGTCACGTGGTCTATTTCCTAAATAAAATGAAATAAAATGGCCGCCATTTTTTTCTCGATTCATTCTTATTTTCAACGTTAAACCCCGATAGGACATCAATTTCTCCTCTGGAGTCCCTATGACACTCGTAAAATTTAGTTGTTTGTACCCTGGTGTGCTTTTCGCGTATAAAATATCTTTTTGCTCAATAGTCAAAAAGTGAACATCCGTTTTCAACGGAAGTGATTGCAATGTAAATAATTATGTGTCAAACTGAAAAATGCAGAAGATTTAAGCATGCAACAAAGGATTATTTAACAAATTTAACCAGTGAAACGTTACAGATATGGTGGACATAGGATATCATCGTTATTTTGTCAAAAACCGTGCTTAGAATATTCTGGAAACAGAAGGATCATATTTCACAGATCATAACCGTGTAAATGGGTTAGTGTTTTGTTTCCTAAATAAAACCTAGCTTATTGAATGTTTATGATTTGTAGATATCATCACTTGCTTAAAGAATAAAAGAATAAGAAAACTTCTCCAGTAGGCCTACAGTAAAGTACACTTAAATCTTAAAAGGTAAGGACAGTTTAGTTATTGTTACTCTTGGTTTATTTTTGTTACAGTTAGATTTAGTTGACAATTTCAGATCATCTCAGTATTTTTGTTCGGGGTAATAAAATAAATAACACATGGGTTTGTGAGTAACAGTAAAAATATCATCCCTCGTAAAAATACTGTTACCCTCGGCTACGCCTCGGGTAACAGTATTTTCCTCGGGATGATATTTTTACTGTTACCCACAAACCCATGTGTTATTTATATAATGTTTATAGACACACTACAAGTTTTGAACAATGAATGTTAACTGTCTTGATATAGGAAACAACGGCGGAATTTAAAATCCGGCGGCTAGCAATCTTAAGTCACATGGCGAGACCACTTTCGTACTTAAGTTCATCGATTTTGTTAAACATATTGTCAAACTACTAATTCAACGCTATCTTTTTTCTTTTTAAAACATTTAACAGGAGTTTTTTTTACTTAAACGGACATTTTTAACTTATGTACGAACCATAAAAAAGAGTATTTAAATAACTATTATGTCAGATATTTTCAAAATAATTTGTTAATGTTTCTATTAATGTAATTTATTAAAACATATGCTGTCAATTTGATTGCACTCTCAATACTCATAAAAAGTAAACAGAATCTTTGAGCTTTACGACAATTATATTATTCTTGAAAAGCAAATTTGAAAGTCTGACAAACAAACGCTGACGTATTCTGTTCCATGTGACCTTATAAAACACCTTTGAATGAAATTGCCTAAAAAACATGTTATTTCTAGTATTTCGAAACATAAAGAAATACTCTGTAAAGCATATTTCTTTGACATTTTATATGTAGGATCTTAATATTGTATTTTATAGATACTTGTAATATATGTCGACATTTACAGTGTGTGAAACAATTTACTTTGGGTCGAAATTTCACTCAACAAGTGTCTACCAAATCATAACCATATAAATGCATACAACATACAGATAACTTCAGAAAAAATTTCTCAACTTTTCAACGAAACAGCTTGTTGTAACACACCATAGTATCATTTTGAAATATGAAAAGTATTTTATTTTTGCTCTGTTACTGGAAATAGTATAATAAAGTACTTTGCTTAATAATCAAATTAGCCAATGACTTAAAGTTGCTTTCAAAACAATTAGACACACTAAAGTTTTCTCTTCTATTCATTAAACATTAATTTTAACGGCATACGTTGGTGTGTTTTTTTTTGTATATTAACATATACTCTTCTAGTAAATAAGTGTACTTATTTCTTTTTTTATAATGTTTAGTAAAAACTATATAATGTAGCTTAAACAGAAAATACAAATAATAACAGAGAAATTGAAATTCGTAAACTGTTTTTTAAGTTCATTATGAGTTCAAATAACGAGATAACTGACCATCTATTAGTCACGACTGTTCATTGTGTTGTTAAAAAATTGGCCTATTATTTTGTAACTTGCCTACCTATTTATCACAATATATGAACCTATTATTTTGTTGACTTGTTATCAAACAACGTCCTCGTCTTCTTTTGGACTGTACAGGAATACGCCATTGACCTCCTAACAAAAGGACATGCGTTTACAAACACTATAACTTGTCAAAAAATCACTGTACGTTTACAAAATACAACCTCGACATTTTCACGTAAAATGGTCCTATATTGCAAGTATCCATGGCTCTGTCTGGACATGAAAAAAAATCATAAATATCTTGGATGCTTCACTGTATAACTCTGGAAAACAATATATTAAGTGGAGAAAAACCAACTTGCCTTTCTATCAAAGTTGAGTTATCAAATATATAAATAATACTACACCATATAGAATTATGACGTCAGTAATTATATCTATTTCTCTTAAATTAAACATGATGATAGTGGACATAAATCACAATAAAGCATTTGCAAAACAAAACTTTTCTATTATTTCATTAAATATTAATTCCATGTAAGCTATTTTCAATATAAAAATTCATTCATCACACAATACGACAGGAAAGCTGTTGCAAACTAGCAAAAATCATGATTAATCACACTCATTTATTGAACGCAAGCTTTTAACTGAAAATAATGAAACTAACATTTACAGTTTAGGTTTCACACGCGAATTGCACATTTGAAGTTAAAAATTTGGTTACATAATCTCATTTAAGGTTACGGAATCGCCACTATTTTCAAAAAATATTCACCAGTAAATGTTCTGTAAACGTTCCAACACCATACTTAAATACAGTTATTTTTTTTGGTAAAAACAACACGTTTGTTCATTCTTCAATAATTTGGTTAAGCATTATCTAAACTCGTAAATTTACTGATTATTGATTACTCAAATTGGTATCGCTTCTTATAACATTACTATTTATTAGCTCAATTAAGTCATCTTCTCATGAAACAACTTGCAATTACAATAAATTTTAAAGTTTCGAAGTGTGCGTTAGTTATTGCCAGGTGTATATTTCTATTTCACTGCTAGGTAGAATAAATCTACCACCTTATGTAATTGTTACTAAACTAATATCGCGTCTCCTTACATATGATATGAGGTCATGACAAGTTGACAAAGGCAAAGCCCTACACGACCCTGCAGATTAACGTAAATATATCAGTAATATATATCAGTAACTGAAACTTTCTGATGGCATCTAACATTTTACCCTTCATAAGAATGTTTTGGATGTGTCTTGTAAATATCGCTGTGCTACCAAAGAGTGCAATTTATTAAAGAAATAATAAACAAGAGATCATTTAAGATCTTTCATACGTTAAGATTGTTATCGTCATTCAGCTTTAGATATAAAATATGATAAACAAGATCAACAAGGAATGGCAGAGTTCAATAAACGTAACCCCGATATGACCCAGCAACAAGAACCAGTGGCAAGGAGCCCATGCTGACCCCAAACAAAAACAGGACAGGGCAAAGACAGAGCACGGACAGGTTAATCACAAAATGACAAATAATTTGTAACAGATTAGGAATTCAAAGAAAACAAATAAATGATTGAAAATAGGCCCACAAAGTCAAAGGGGAAGGGGACAGGAACCAGGGGAAGGGGCGAAGGATTAATCAAAGAAATGAAAACTAGGGGTAATGGGGAAGATACTTATTGTAGACGAGAAAACAACAAGGGACACAAGCAAAAGCAAGGGACACACCAAAACAGTATGAAACAACATAGTTATACATCTGGGGAACACAGAGGGCGCCGTCTTGGAACGGTCAGCAGCATAATAATGACTGCTGAGGAGTTTACACCAGTTAATGGTGCACTAAACCTCGCTCTTAGGCCCACCATGTTCCTAGAAACGAGACAGTGTAAATAAAATGAATCCCCGCCAAGTGAAATTCTAAAAGTTGTCATGGTTACAAAAGGTTAAATAAGTAAACACTAAAATGATCATGTGAAACATATAAAAGTGAACCTAATGACCATAACAAAAGTACTCAATGTCCTAAAGGAAGACAGAGCAACAAGAAAATCACCTACAAGGGCCCGACGAAAGAAAGGCAGAAGACGAACATTAAGACAATTCAGTCAGAACTATCCATCATAGTCTCCCACTTGGTCCATCAGATGTAATTAAAAGAGGAAAGCGTAGTGTCCAACTGTAAAAGGGTTGAACACTAACATGCAGTATGTCTTAAAATAATAGGGTCATATCCTCTTTTAATAAAACGTTTAATGATTTTAGTAAAAACAGCAGAAAAATTACCATGATTCAAAATCTTACGTAGTTTGTAAATCACATCGCCATAAAAACCAGGCTGGCTAATCCCTTGTCGCAGAAGAGTTTTTGTAATCACTATTGAATTTTGAAATTAAATGAAAGTTACGATTGTAAAATTTAGTAAAATATTTCCGTAATTTATGATAGCGGTAGCCTTATTTAGAAGCTTGCTGGTTATAAAAATATTCCGCTCGTTGAAATCTTTTACGTTGCTACAAGCTCTAGCGAATCTAATTAACTGAGAAACATAAACCCCATAAGATGTTGCATGGGGTACGTCTCCATTTAAATGTGGATAATTAAATCAAATAAAAGTTTACATGTCACCGAACAAAAGTTGAATCAAAGTGTTATAAATTATAATAACACAATGACACGTTCTTGAACAACTGAGAGTTCAAAACGAGATATACAATCTGATTCATTTTAGTGCATACGTTTCTATATTACAAAATGTAATAAATATGCCTTATATTCTATAACTTATCAATATTGTTTACTTGTAAAGTAACAATGGCACATTGCTATTTCATATGATTTTACAGCAATTGTAAACGGGATCCTTATCAATGTTATTTTTGTATAAGAACTTCAATTCATGCGATACAAGTTATATTTTATATAATATTGATTCATTACCGATATTGTCAAAAAGCTGTTACATGTACAACGTATAATCAGCCAAAACTTAATTTACTGTTGTACGGAAATTTGGAACATAATACACATTTGTTTTAAATACAACATTTAAAAGACGACTAGATAAAGAACAATGTTTTAGATAAGCTTTCAAAGCCCCTTGCACCTTTTTTGCCATTGACACACTGTAATATATATAAAATAACTTTGTGTTCATACAATATACGTGACAAGTATGGTGGCATATTTATGCCACCAGATAACCATATAACTAACTAATTAATTAAGAGGTTAACTAGTTACGTAACTAGTTAACCTCTTAATTAACTAGTTAGTTATCAGGTTAACTAGTTACGTAACTAGTTAACCTCTTAATTAACTAGTTAGGTATCAGGTTAACTAGTTACGTAACTAGTTAACCTCTTAATTAACTAGTTAGGTATCAGGTTAACTAGTTACATAACTAGTTAACCTCTTAATTAACTAGTTAGGTATCAGGTTAACTAGTTACGTAACTAGTTAACCTCTTAATTAACTAATTAGGTATCAGGTTATCTGGTGGCAGAAATATGCCACCATAGACAAGTTATATATTATATTACGTTTTTCTTATACTAGTATACGATTTTTAGCTACTGAATTTTCTTAGTTCAAAATTACGAATAAAGGTCCGCCTTACCGCACTGGAAGAGAATTCTAAACTGTGTAAGGAACAATGCAGAAAAATCAGTTCTTTTAAAATATAAAAATACAAAATGTACATTTAACAACCTTGTATTATTGTCAAAGTAAAATTACATGATGGAGTACTATCAGTTTGATTTTCATGACTTATTTTGTTGAAAACGTAATGAATAAGTCATAGGTCGAGTTGTCTTATTCCCGAAATAGATAAGAATGCATCAATGTTGTAATTCAACCAACCAATAAACATATAAGAAAACCATTTGCGTAAAAAGAAACCCAACATATTCCAACCTAAAGTTTGATGATATGAGACTCTTTAAGATGTGAACATATTTTATAAAATCAAGTTTATACCAAAATTTCTCGTGCTTGTAAAAGATGGGTTATAATTTTGTTACTAAGATCTTATATATCTTAGATTTATTTCTCTATAACTGTGCGACAGAGCAAATCCACCATCTCATTTGCTCGTTATCAAACTAATATTTCGTTTTCCCTCTAGACTGTATATAAGCAGGTCATTGACATATGACAAGCGAGTTTGACGACAAACAATTACCCTGTTTTGTATATATACATTTTCTTGTAGTTTAACAAACATATATCATTAGAAATTTATACGACCTGACGATCTGCGAATAGATATTTACTTTGCGTAGTCATCTCTAAATCTGTCATGAAATCTCTTAAAACATAAACATAAAAATTTTACCATTTCATTGCAAAACATTAAAAATGCATGCACATCACATAATATTATTAAATAATATTTCCTCCGATCTTTTCGTTTATTTCCTCGTAAGACTAAAGCCATGATTTTTGAAAAAGGCAATTCCCAGTATGATTTCTTTATTTACAACACACGAATAGATATCGTCGAATCTTTTAAATATCTTGGTATTTCACTTTTCAAAAATGGTAACTGGTATAGAACACAAAAAAGAATCGCTCAACATGCGTCATATGCACTTTTTAACCTTTTTACAGTTTTAAGACACATACAGCTACCAGTTTATCAGAAATGTAAACTATTCGATTCTTTAGTAGGTTCAATTTTAAATTTTAGTTCAGAAGTTTGGGGTTTACACGATGCACCAGATATCGAGCTAATTCATACAAAATTTTTGCGTAGAATCTTGGGTGTAAAAAAGTCAACGAATCTTGCAGCTCTTTATGGAGAATTAGGTCGAGTTCCGATACAAATCTTTCGTAAAGTAAATATACTCCGATATTTGATAAAGATACTTAAACAGAATGACTCCTCAATTGTAAAACAATCATACCTTCTCCTCAAATCCGACACGGACTCCGGTCGTAATTATGGTGGAAAAAATTGGGCCTCTTATGTTAAAGATATTCTATCAAGTAACGGATTTAGGTATGTCTGGGATAACCAATTTGATATTGAAATTCCGATTAACTCTATAAAACAAAGATTATTGGACACATATATGCAGAAGTGGTATACCGAAATTAATAATTCTTCAAGATTACAAACTTATTGTCTATTTAAACACAATTTTGTTAGGGAATTATATTTAGACTCCATACATGAAAATAAATATAGAGTAGCACTTACTAGGTTTAGAACCTCTTCACACAATCTTTTTATTGAAACAGGAAGATATGATAATACCCTACGTGAAGATCGAATATGTAAATCATGTAACATGAGAAAAATTGAAAATGAATACCACTTACTGCTTGTGTGTCCATACTATAAAGAGCTTAGAATAAAAATTTTTAAACTTATATATTGTCATTGGCCAAACATGTATAAATTTGATAATCTTTTATCATCTAGATCAAAGAAAACATTGTTGGCATTGTCTAAATTTTTGTATTTTGCAACTCAGAAACGTATTTCTTGATCACACATAACCATATAACAATATGGACGACATTTAGCAACTTAGGATGTATGAAAATCTAGAATTGTTTATTTTTCTGGCAAATATTTATACTCTCCGGAAAATTGTTCTGTTTCTCATTGTATGTATATGTTTATTTGTATTTCTATGGCTATAAACATTGTACTATGTTTTATGCTTAATAAAGTTCGTATTCGTATTCGTATTCGTATTTACAAATGATAACATTATAGGTCAAATAAAAGCAATATGTCAGTATTCCTGAACTAGCGGCGTTGATGAGTGATTAATTCGTTAGGCAATTGATTTAAAACTAGATGGCTTCGACGGTTCGAACCCCGTCATTTGCAAAACTGTAATGTGTTAAAATGAATAATATTGAATAATGTACATTCAATGAATTTTTTCCAACTTCTACGCTTTATTTTATTATAAGATCATATACCCATAAATATAGTCACATTATTTGTTCCTGATGAATACTTCAAATCTAATATCAAGACTCGAAACAAAAAAAAACCATGCAAATGAATGTAAACTGCCAATAATGCCATTCAGATTAATTTCTAAAAATAAGCATTAAGATGACTTTATACTTCCTAGTTCTATGAAACCATTTTAGGTTGCAGTTTATTTCGTTTTGCATAAAGTGTTGTTAAGTTTAACATTAATTAGGTTATATAATATATAGGTTAATGCGTTGAAAATATATATTTATTGCCAGGTTCAACCTAGTACAGATACAATATGATAAACAAGATCAACAAGGAAAGGCGTCGTTCAATGAACGCAACCCCCATATGACCCAGCAACAAGAACCAACGGCAAGGAGCCCAGGCGGACCCAAAACAAAAAAATAGATCAAAGACAGAAAAGGCCGGGTTGCATTTGTACACCAAATATCATGAGGCTGTGATGTTACAAAAAAAATTTTACTACTGACCCATTAATGACGAAATTTTAATTCAGTTGGTAAACAGGAAGTGGATTAGCTACACGCCTAAAATCGAATCCCTAAGTGTGGGATCATGTGTCAATGCTGTATGCAAAATATCATGAGGCTGTGATTAGTAGTTTCTGAGAAAAATTTAACGAAAATGTCCTACCATTGACCATTAATGTGAACAGGAAGTGGATGAGCGAAAGAACTGAAATCAAATCCCACGGTATGGGACCATGTGTCAATGCTGTATGCCAAATATCAAGAGGCTGTGATAAGTAGTTGCTGAGAAAACTGTTACCAAAATTTCCTACCATTGACCATTAATGTAAAAAAATCTAACTAATTTAACTAAGTGGATAAACAAGAAGTGGATAAGCTGCAGACCTGAAATCAAATTCCACGGTATGAGACCATGTGTCAATGCTGTATGCAAAATATCAAGAGGCTGTGATAAGTAGTTGGTAGTGGCTGAGAATATGAAAAACAAGATCAACAAGGAAAGGCGGCGTTCAATGAACGCAATGATTGTACAGTCGAGTGTACTCTGCAGGATCTATTGCAAAAATGTATTTTTTGTTGCGGTGTCAAAACTGTTAAGAAAATTCCCTACCATTGACCATTAATGTCAAAACATCTAACTAATTTAACTAAGTGGATAAACAGGAAGTGGATGAGCGACAGACCTGAAATCAAATCCCACGGTATGAGACCATGTGTCAATGCTGTATGCCAAATATCAAGAGGCTGTGATAAGTAGTTGCTGAGAAAACTGTTACGAAAATTTCCTACCATTGACCATTAATGTCGAAAAATCTAACTAATTTAACGAAGTGGATAAACAGGAAGTGGATGAGCGACAGACCTGAAATTAAATCCCACGGTATGGGACCATGTGTCTATGCTGTATGCCAAATATCAGGAGGCTGTGATAAGTAGTTGCTGAGAACACTGTTACGAAAATATTTTCCCCTCCCGCCTGCCTGCCCGCCCGCCGCCCGACATCCACCATACTATAACCCGGATTTGCACCAGTGCAACCCGGCCAAAAAGGACAGGGCAAAGACAGAGCATGCACAGGTTAATCATTAAATGATAAATGATTCGGAACTGAGTAGGAATTCAAAGAAAATATTAATAGGCCCATAATGGGGAAGGGGACAGGACACCGGGGAAGGGGGGGGGGTAATCAAAGAAATAAAAACTAGAGGCAATGGGGAAGATACTTACCGTAGACGAGAAAACAACAAGGGACACAAGCAAATGTGCCACCAAAACAGTATGAGATAACATAGACATACATCTGAGGAACACAGTGGGGCGCCGCCTTTGAACGGTCAGCAGCATAATAATGACTGCTGGGGAGTTTAAACCGGTTAATGGTGCACCAAACCTCGCTATTAGATATTACAGCTCTTAAAACATGTCATAAACATTATATATAATTAGATGAAAAACAAGGAATGGTTGTTTGTTGTCATCGCCATCAATGTATGTATCATGTAGAAATAGAACCTGTTTAAGGTGTGTAGGTCTCCGTTTGAACTGTTTCGGTCTCTGTTTTGAGTCTGTGTTCGAATTGTTTTGGCATTCTATTATAATCGCACTTAAATAAACTTGTAGCAAATATTGTTTTGTCAGATTCACTACAAATGATTGTACAGTCGAGTGTACTCTGCAGGATCTATTGCAAAAATGTATTTTTTGTTGCGGTGTCAAATACACCATGCATTATATACACAAGAAATATACTCATCAAACTATTGGCGCAATGACAAATGTTTTATTAACATCAACGCAAAGTTGGCCCACTTTTTAGATAGGTTCAGGTACATTTTCTAACACGATTCAACAAAACAGATTTAAAAGATTTAACCATAAATAAAACTGATTTTCAAGAATTATAATTATATCTTATTCAATTGATAATGGTTTTTATAATATTACAACTTAGAATTACATTCAATGTAATTTCTAGCGTTTGAGCGTCGCAAATAAGCGAGCTGCTTGGTTTAAAATGGTCCGTTTTGACCATATAGCTATTAATCAATGACATGGTAACGTCATTCAGCTTTGGGTAATCAGTTTTGCAACATTTTATCAGACATTTTGTTAATGAATTAGTCACACTGGTCAGGTAGATGATTAACATTTATTGTTAAAGATTTGTAATAAATCATCTGATTTTGTATGATTAATTCCATCACTGGATCATTTACAAGTTGTCAATATTTGTAGTTGTATGATATTATACATGTATATTATAGAGGCATTGGATACCTAGATTAAACAGTGATATGAACATGAACAGTTAATATAACTTGAATTTTGCATTCAATGTAATAGATTTTGAAAAGACATTTATCGTATACTAAAATTTCATATGTACATTTTAATAGTTATTGTTGCAAGTGTTAGCATACTGAATCATTTGCCAACATATTCAAAAAATATTTCAATGTTGTTGTTGTTGGTTTTTTAGTCAAGTGTTTTTGATACTTTTGTTGGTATAACAGTTCTGGTTCAGTAAGGGGATTGTATAATAAATACATTTAATACCTATATAAATGTTTGTTATGTACTCATAATTTAGGTACTTTTAGTTACGTAATAATATTATTACAGTCTTGTCTGGCGTCCTAACATGTATATTTTCCTTTTATCATGCTGTATTTAATCTGAAAGAATAAAAAAGAATAAAGAGTCTGTCCTGTTTTGTTCTTTTGTCAGAATGACTATTTCCATATTGTTGTAAAATTTGGAAATCAAAATATAGTATAAATATCTTATTTTAATCTTATCCGAATGTTTAACAATGAAACACACAAATAATTTGACAGGCTTTACAAAGAAAATAATCCCATTGAGTATCAGAAATTATGTTTCCCTAATCACTTTGTGAATCAAAAAACGCTGAAGTGCGTTTTATTAAAATATATAATTATATAGAAAACCCGATTTAAACATTAAGCACAAGTGCGAGCAGTTATCTTTCAGATTTAATTTGGACGAATGAGGAAAATATTTTTTTTACGAAATAAATTATAAGAGAAATAAAGTTGGGTGAAAAAACAGACAAACAAACAAATTTCACATATAATGGAATATCTAACATACACGGAGTCGTATTCGATGTTTCAATCATATTCCTGGCATTGCCATGTTATCATTACAAGTTTTTCTAGGTATGTAGCGAAATGCACTTTGTAGAAAGCAATAACATACTATAAATTTCGTACCATTTATTATGTTGTTAGAACGCAGTAGTTGAATATTCTTTTACATAATTTTCTTAATGAAGATAATAACGCTCTCTGGCTTCCATGATCATGTATTTGTCTGTTTAATAAATTATCCAAATAGTTTAATATATTTATTGCTGAATAAACATCTATGTTCATTACCTCAAAAACATTCGAAAGCTGTGAATAAAGCATTTGTGTTTCTTAAAACAGCAACTCGCGATTATATTTTTTATTATATATTTATCTACAATACATTAATCACTCAGAATATTATGCTTCATTTTTTTCAATTCAATAGATGCGCCTCTGGTAAATAATTGTATTAATTTCTTAAATTTTTTAATAAAGGTGAATCAGATATTGAGATCAAAACTAAATAAAGTTTTGCCACAATCTGTAATGGCGATTTCACAAAAGAATATTAATATCAAGTCTTTTTACAGACAAAAACAAACAAATTGAAATTCGTAAACCTTTAAAGTTCAGAATGAGTTTAATGAACGAGAACACTGACCATCTTATAGTCACGACTGATGTTGATACTTTGTATTCTTGAATGTGTTAGTTAGCTGCAAATGAAGCTAATAATGAAAATCCGCGCAATCTGATCAGGATCCATGCTGTTCCCTATCTGTTTCTGTACTTGTAATAGAGTTTGTAAGCGAACAGCATGGATCCTAATCAGACTTCGCAGATACACAGGCTGGTCTGGATCCATACTGGTCGCAAACGCACTATGTTGGTTTTGTCGGGCTCATTTGTCTTTCTTCCAAAGTTGAGTTATCAAATATATAAATTACATTACACCATACAGAATTATTAGACCAGTAATTGTATCTATTTCTCTAAATTTAACCGGATGACAGTGGACATAAATGACAATAAATCATTGGCAAAGCACAACCTATTCCGTATCTTTCCTTAATTCCATTCCAATAATCACACAATTCGTCAGGAAAGCTGTTGCTAACTAGCAAAAAAATCATGATTAATGATACTCATTTATTGAACTTTGAATATTAAAAACTATTATTACCTATTAATTTTATTAAAAACTTTGATTCATATGATACAAGTTATATTTTAATATAAAATCGATTAATTACCGATATTGTCAAAAAAACTGTTACATGTTCAACGTATTATCAGTCAAAACTTATTTTACGGCTGTACGGAAATTTAGAACATTTTAAATGTTTTAAATAGAACATTTAAAAGACGACTAGATAAAAGCAATGTTTTAAATAAGCTTTCAAAGCCCCTTGCACCTTTTTTGCCATTGTCACACTGTAATATATATAAAATAACTTTGTGTTCATACAATATACGTGACAAGTTATATTATTAGCAGTTTTTCAAATAACAATATACGAATTTTAGCTATTGAAATTTCTTGGTAACCTAAGGTTTCAAAATTACGAAAAAGGGTCCGCCTTACCGCGCTAAAAGAGAATTCTAAACTGTGCAAGGAACAATGCGGAAAAATCATGTCTTTAAAAATATATAATGTACATGTAATAACCTTATATTATTGTCAAAGTAAAATTACATATTGGAGTACTAAAACTTCAGTTTCCATGACATGAATAAGTCATGTATTGATTTGTCTCATTTCCCTAACAGATCAGAATGCATTAATTTTGTAATTAAACCAACCAGTAAACATATAAGAAAACAATTGGCGTGCTAAGAAACCCAACATATTTCGACGAAAAGTTTGATGATGAGAGACTCTTTAAGATGTGAAAATATTTTATTCAATCAAGTTAACAGAACAAATGCTCGTCCGTTCATGCTCATGCTAGCAATTATCAATTTGTAACTAAGATCTAATATATCGCCCAAGATAAATGATTTATTTCTATCTAACTGTGCGACAGAACAAATCCACCATCTTAGTTGCTCGTTATCAAACTAATATCTCGTTTTCCCTCTAGACTGTATATAATCAGGTCATTGACATAAGACAAGCGAGTGTTAGGACAAACAATTACCCTGTTTTGTATATCTATATTTTTTGTACTTTAACAAATATATATCATAAACAACATATACGATATGCCGATCTGCGAATAGATATTTACTTTGCAAAGCCATTTTTAGCCCTTCTTGAAATCTCTTAAAACATAAACGTAACAAAACATCGACTATTTCATTGCAAAACATTAAAAATGCATGCACATTACAGATGTTTTATGATGTGCAAACAAATTGACTTGTTAATATGCTTTGAAATAAATTATGTAAGCAGATAAATATTTTAATTTACAGCAAAATGAGATATTCTATAAATATTTGTTTTGATATTATATCTTCCTAACTCGTTCTTAAATCTTAGAATTGGCCTTATGGTAATGCAATAATGGACATCATCGATATTCTCCAGGCAATAAAATGATTTCAAAAAACACGACATTCTTTCTAATATTTAGTATTAAATATTATAAATCATTAAAATTGAATTCTATATTGCCCTGTTTGCTAGAATATTGTTTTGTATATTTATGTAAACTTATTTTTCCCAAATTCTATGCTCAATCACAGAGCGTGACTTTTTGATCAATTACTCTAGAATAGTTTTATGAAAATCGAGGTAGTTAACAAAGAAAATTTTTAAGTGCTAAACAAGTTATCCTTACAGAAAGTAAAATATAGGTTGTTTACATCAAATATATTATGTATTTCCCGATCTGAACAGTTAACACATTATCACCACAGCGCATTTCTATTATCGTCTTTACTTGTGTACGAAAAAAGCCATAAAACTAGTCTAAAACAATAAGAAGGAATAATTTTATCTTTAAAATCATACATTATTCATCAGTATATAAAAGTAGCAATCATTGCTATCCATATGTCTTCGTGAGACGAGTATGGTAGATACAACCAATTGTCCAAATCTGTAAGAATATTATAATACAATGAAAAATAGACGGGGAAGGGTATAGTTCATTTTATTTTGGTAATAATGCTTTTGTAAAATGAGATTAAAGCTTAGTGGTTAGCATTGTATTTATGTTTATGTTTTGCAGTTAGTTTAAAATGGGTGTAGGCCTATAGTCAATGATACTACAAATATTATCGAAAGTATTAAAGTTTTAAAGCTAAATTTCTTTTGGCTATAATGAAATGGCAAAATTGTTTAGTTTCTTGCTCAAAGGAACAACGACTCGTCCCTGACGTTTGTTTGAAATGTTTTTGACACTCTATTACAATCGCACTTAGATAAACCTGTATCAAAAATATTAAAATATATAAAGTTGTTTGAGATTCACCACGTGTGAACAGCATCTATAACAAATAAGAATTTTGTTGTTGTGGTGTCAAATGCACCATGTGTAGCTATGAAATAAATTGTACTCATCAAACCTTTGTAACTTTTATAATAAAACAAAACGAGCTCATACAGAAATAGTTTGATGATATAAAAGCTTTGATTATTGTGTAATTTTAAAATTATATTTCACAGAAGCCTCAACAAAGACTGATATTTTTTCGTTTTAAGCTCTATTTTGTCTTCGCAGGTCCCTGCATTACACGTGTTTGCTTTCAATGCGGTAATAATGTAATATGAATCTGAGCTTGCAGTATTTCATTTAATATATCTATATATAAATATTTTATTTGGAAATAAATCTGATTAATGTCAAGAAGTGTTCATGGAAATGAATTAAATTTATCATTTAAAGCATCTTGCAAAATCAAAATATCTTAGAGAAATTTGATTCGCTAAAAAATACTGCACTTGTTAAGTATATTTAGAAACAAATTAAAGTTAGAGACTACACAGTGTATTAAAGTATGCTTTCCATCATTTTGATACATAAACATCCCGTGTGCACAAAATTTAAATAAACCATTCAACTAACAAACCAACAGTGTGTGAATTGGAAAAAGCATCTGATAAGAAATCTACGCTTTCGTAATATCATATTTGAACTTCTAACTGATATTTCTTGTTTAATTAAAATGTATAATTATCATAACACTGCAAAACACGTGTTTTTATACATAGTGTGAAATAAATAACAAGTTAACACTTGAAATACAAAACTTTGTATCATGATATAGATTAATTAAAATGCAAATGCATGATTAACAATAGCACCGAGCTGGCCAAATTTTCAGATTCTGATATATTTGTGTCACGATTAAATATGATTCAATTTAATGATCATTTTCCAAAACATGGAAACAGATTTGCAAGAATTATAACAAGATCATTTCAATTATATAATGACTTTTATAAAACTACAATTCAGCTTTCATTCAATGTTATTCCCCGCACTTGATCGTCGCAAATTGGCGGGTTGCCTGAATAAAAACTGATCTGTTGAAATAAGTCATTCAGCGTTGGGTAGTTACACCAGCAGTATATAATCAGACACATATGATCATAGATATGATTATCATAAATCGCTATTGATCGTTTGTATTATATTATACTTGTATACGAATATTATAAAAGGGAAATGAGATATTTTAGAAATTTGAGATATATAACAGTGATATATGAACATGAACAGTAAATTCAATTTGAATTTCGCTTAAAAGGCAGTTGCATGCTAGAATTCCATTTGTATATTGGAAGAATTATATTTGCTAGTGTTAGCCTACCTAATCGCTTCCAACATATAAAAATGTTAAATGAATTTTGTTTGTTTCTTTAATTTTCTCGTATAAGGTGTCCATAATACTTTTGTTGATATAACAGTTCTGATTCAGTTAAGGGTTTTGTATAATACATATTGAAGTTGACTATATCAATGTATATAAGTACACTGTGATATTAAAAAGGTCTCCCCCGATGTTTTTACGATGTTTCCCATTCCTCATGCTGTACCTTAAAGAATAAAGTCTGTCTTGTTTTGGTCACAAATACTTAGACAGGCGTTACAAATAAAACAATCCCATTATTTATCATTTCGTGCAAAAATTATGTTTCGAGAAAGATGTTATACAAAACGAGTTTTGAGAAACATGTTTGATAAATAGGACATTTTGATGATGTGCTGTTTAACGATAAATCTTGACTTTGATTATGCAAAACAATAAACAAGTAAACACTTTGTGACATATAAAAAGTGAGTGTTATCAAAAAATCTTATATATAAAGCTCGATTTCAACATTAATGACAACTGAGAGCAGTAATCCTTCAGATTGAATTTTGACAACTGAGACAAAAATATATTTATGAAATAATTATAAGATCTTTAAATTCGGGTTAAAAACAAACAAACAAATCTTACATTTAATGGAACGTGAGCAATATTCATTGTTTCAATCAAATTCTTAGATAAATATATCTTTCTTGTCTTAGGATTCATTTTCCAATCATTTAAGATCTCTTTTATTATTTCAAGTTTTAAATAGCGAAATGCGTTTATTAAATGAAATCACGTAATGTAAATTTCGTAGGTTGTCCAAAGATTTCGTGCACTGCAGTTATTTTCGTGAGAGTTTTTGATAAAATAACATGAATTATATATCACTTGAAGGAGAAATATGTCTCAAATATGAAAAGAAAAGATATAGCCGTATAACTGGCATGTTGTGAAAATGAATTGTCATACAGTTACCTTAGTAACGTAATACCGGTGCACGACAAAAAATTGAGTTAGTTCATTACTGTGATTGTATAATTTTTTGTTACTTGTAAAGTGACATTTGCTTTTTATGTCATTATTTATTTTTCTGTCAATAGAGGAATGATTGATGCAAAGTATTTTGTAGTTTTTTATTGTTCTTATGCAACGTACATGTAACATATTCCACCAGTGCATGAATGTATTGGACAACCCTTGTCACATGCACCGGCCTTACAGGCGGACGTCCTCCTGACTGGTTGTAATCGTATACCGACTCTCGCCCTTCTACAAAGCGTTTATGCCATTTAAAAAACCAGCCTTTCATGACACTGAACTGGTTCCGCTTGCCCTTTAAAGTTCTTTGTAGGTATCTCTTGTTGTTTTTTCAGACGTTTAGCGACTGACATTTTCACATAATGACAGTATTGGCGACCACAGAGAAATGTTTGTATACGACTGTTTCAAAAGAGCAAATGATGACATATTTTATAGTGACGTGAGGAATAAGTACACACTTTTCCCTGAACTTTGACGTTTATATGTAGTTTTTTAAGGATACTCTGATGCATCAAAGAAATAAACTTACCCAATATTTTGTCGTGCGCCGGTAATACATTACCAAGGTAACTGTATGATGATTCGTTTTGTCGACATGCCGGGTACACAATCTTTTCTTTTGTTTTCTTATTAGATATGAATTTCCCCTTCAACTGATATATAATTCAAGTCTTTTTATCAATTACTCTTACCAAAATAACTACAGTGCACGAATTTTTGGACAACCATCGTAAGAACGCAATAGCTGAATATTCTTTTTATCAATTTTGTAAATGAAGATTATAACGATCATTGGCTTCAATGATCAACAATATGTATGTTGAATCATTTTTTTATAATGGATTTATTGCTCAATAAACATCAACATTACCTCAAATCTATTTTAAGCATGTTGGCTATATTGATTTATTTTAGTATATATAAAAAATAAGCAGTTTGATTACTCTCCTTATAATTGTAATTATATTTTTGTTTCATTCATTCTCCTCATAAGGCTAAAAGTCAGCAGTTTGTTTAAACTTTAATTTGAAGGAGATTGACCTGCTTTCTAGTAAATAAACGTAAATCGTCGCCATCTGATTGTGTTGGTATAGCTTCATTGATTCAGTTGTCACCATATCGGGGGAAACTTGTAAACAATTTGTCAATTTCCTTAGAAATTGTTATTCAAAATAATTGTTGTTTTGACGCAACATCTAATGTCTTGTATCTTTTTTCAAAAGAAAACAAACAAAATTATGATGCGGAATCCAATATTCTGTTATTCTATTTGTCTGTATAAAAACTGGATATTGAATTTGAAGTATGTAGACATTGGAAAGCAGCCAATAATTGCCAAAACATTTCTTTGACTAAAATCAGAAAGATTCCTATTGACTATGTAACAGGCAAGGTATAAGTTGTCCTGAAATTACTTATGTGACGTAAAAAATTAATTTTTTCAGGTAATGACTTTCTGCAATGATGTATTTCAAGATACAAAAGCCATATATTTGTTAATTAATTAATATTAAGTGACATGCTCCTTGACGTTCTTATAAAATAAATTGGGTTATTGCCAATATGCTATTTAGTTTTGTAATTTGTCACACATGACAATGCATTAAGGTGTTGTCCTATTTGTTTGTCTGCACCATTTGCGTATATCATAAACAGATGGAAAGTTAATAAGACGTATCGTTTTTATAATTTTATAACAGTTTGAAGCGAATAATATAATTTCTGATCCGATATTATAGAAGATCATTTTGATACATATTATCGATTATTATGAAGGTCAGAAAATCTATGCTGGCCCTTTAATCACTTTGCAACAAGTATCATTGTTTACTTTTACAAAGTCAAATGACGTATACAATTAAATATTTACACTTGAATGACAATGACAATTTCATTTTAAAATCATCTTCATGCATCTTTGTGACTTCATCTGTTCCTTATTATTAAACGTAGAGGTTAACAAAATTAAGTAGTATTTGACCCTATACCACCAAAACCGTGGGAAATACTAGAATCGTTTTAGTTTAATTTCACTATCATGGCAGACCTATTAATAATTTATAAGAATTGAACATGTTTATACCGATTACAACAATGTGAGGGTACAGATTATTGAATCATTTATTTGAAAGTTCTATTTTTCGCAAAGCTTTACGGTAAACTCAAAATGTCATCAACGTATCATATAGTTAATAATTGACCAAGATAAGCATTTGCAAGCTTTTTTGTTGTACCGAACTGATTTCAATCAGACTGTATAGGAAGATTGTAGACATACTCTTAAATCGGTCCCTTGAGCAAACCAGGCTTGAACAAGGAGTAATAAGTTTCTTGCCCAAGGAAAAGTCGGCTTGACCATGAAGGGATATGAACCTACATGGTCAGAAATCTTTACATAATATGTTTGGCGCATTAGAAACTTGGCTGTTACTTTGTTGCACTTTTGTTAATCAATTATCTTGTATTCCTTTGTCAATCAAAGTATCAAATATTATCTTTTTACAACAAAATTTGCTGCCTCTATATTTATAGATTCAATTTAATAAAGTCTTATGCGTTCAATTTTAATTGTACATTCAATACTCATAAAAAGTCAACACACCAAATTTGTTTAACGACAAATTATATATAACTATCATTTTTGAAAAAAATGTGTCTAAAAACAAGCTATGTCGAAACAAATTTTAAAGAAATACTCTGTAAAAAAAATTTCTTTTATATTTAATTTGTCGGATTTCAACACTGACAATTGCAATTTATGTTTACATTTATTATGCAGTTACTGTGTGCGAAACCATTTACTTTGGATCGAAATTATACGTATACTAAGACAAAATCATTTCCTAATAAATGTACACAATAATACATGTGGCTAAAGAATAACATTCTCAAATATTCTTGTTGTAACACACCATAATTATAATCCTTGTGAATCGGGAAAAGTATTTTACATTTGCTTCTTTGCTTAATTTAAGAAATCCAAATCAAAGTAGCCCATGAATTAAACTTGCGTTTTATAAAATGACAAATATGTATTTCTCTACCATGCATGGAACACTCAGAACATTTTGCCTGACTTAACAACGTAAGTTTGTGTTTTTTGTAATTAAATAGATTTTCTTTGATGAATAAAATGTTTTTATTTCTTTTCTTTTTTCAAGAGTGTGAAGTAAAAGAGAATCAGAAAAAATATATAATATAACTTAATCAAAAATACAAATATCACGTTAATCATTACAGGATTACAGATTGAAATTCGTACAATGTTATGTCTTGTAAAGTTCATATTTAGTTCAATGATCGAGAAGGCTGGCCCATCTTATTGTCATGACTGATTCTGTTATTTATTCTAGAATGTGTAAACAAGCAACAAGTAAAACTAATAATGAAATTGATATATTCTATAACTGACGTTGACAATAGCTTTGAGCTTTTATAATTGAATCAACGCCTGAGTGGAAACTGTTCCTTCATTGTAGCACAATGGCCTATTATTTTATAACTTGCCTATCTATATATCACAATATTTCAATTTAAGGCAGACTGATCCTGTCATTTTGTTTACTACTTATTTTGACAACTGTCTCGTTTTCTTTTTGTCTGAACAAGAAATCATAGTTGACCTCCTAGCCAGGGTACACACGTTTACAAACACTGCAACTGGCAAAAATGTACATTTCACTGTACTTTTACGTAAAATGATCCACAACACTTGTAACGTCTACAGAATGGCTCTATATTGCTAATTCATTTATCAATCGCTGTGCCTGGAAAGAGTTTTCTACGAAATAGAAAGAGAACCGAAACATGAGACTATCTGATTTGTACGAGGGGGCGTAGTGTTTTGATGTTCTTTCTCTTTTGTATCATAGTCAAACATAATATCTCGTTCCCTGTGGTTACAATATGAATCCCAAGAAAACAAGTAACCAATGTACGAGCATCTGAACATGACTTTCCCTTTCTTTGCCGTCACAATAAGTCCAGCAAGAATGATCTAATCAATGGGCATGCTCAAGAGTGCGGGAAACTAATACCTGCACTCCTGTTAACGCACTGTGCATGTATATCTATACGATTTAAATCTGACACATTTTCAACAGGAAGGTCCCAAACTACAAATACAAATACAAAATACCGATAGTTTGCATGTTTCTTTGTATAACTTAAGTAATGCAATTTATTAAATTGAGTAAAAATAACTTGCGTTTGTACTAAAGTCAAGTTATCAAATATACCAGTATACTTTTACGCTACATCATATAGAAGTATGACGTCAGAAATTATATCTATTTCTCTAAATTTAACCTGATGACAGTGGACAAAAATCACAATAAATCATTGGCAAAGCACAGATTATTCGTATCTTTCATTAAACATTTATTTGATGCGAGATATTTTCAATAAAAAATTCATTCATCACACTATTCGTCAGGAAAGCTGTTGCTTACTAGCAAAAAACATGATTAATGACACTCATTTATTGAACGCAAGCTTTTAACTGAAAATGATGAAACTAACATTAAAAGTTTAGGTTTCACATGCGACTTGCACATTTGAAAATGAACGCTCCCTTTGCAGCTCACTGAATACACTCACGTTACTTCAGAAGCGAGCGATAGTGAAACATTCGACCGATGCGCAGGAGAGTATTGAAAATGCTACCCTGTAATATACAAGTATTTATTAGGATAAAACCATTGTTTTATATGTCAAATAATAATATTATATATTTTACTTAATTTCAATGCTTCTTCTTAAGGTATTTGATTATATATCAATGAAATGTTTCTTCTATAAATTCATTCTTACTAAAATAGAATATTCTCATACGTGGTCATAAAAATAATACATAGACTGTTATAGACAAGAACAGTGAAATATATATTTATTGCAAAATTATACATCTGAACATACATTTGCATTCTTTCCAACTCACTATTTTCAAATAGTACAACTTTTCCATGTCATCTGAAATGTTAAAGTGTGTTAAAGTAAGTAGATCTTACTTTTCTACTTTAACAAATCATTCTTCGTAGTAAGATTATAAATATAAAATTTAACTGATAAAAATGCGACAGAACGTTACAATAAATTCAATGCGAGTTGTTATAATCATTTTTTTCATCACCATAACGCATATAATTTGACTGACATGTATTGTAACTGACGAAGGCAATAGTTTTGTAAACTGAACTTTTGAATTGTTAATCAACGTGTATGGAAATCATGTTCGTAAGTTCTTCCGCTTATTATATAAAAACATACCAACGAACAACAAATAAACTCGTTCACGATAGTTGTTAATGTAATAATTTATCATTTGAAGATTAATATCTCGTTACCTTATAATTTTTATGATATGAAACCATGACAATGTTACAAAGGTGATATTTAAAGGCAAAAATATTGATTCATAACCCTGCAATTTTACGAAAATATATTATCAGTGTATATGCTCATAAGAAATTGGTTATTATTTTGTAATGAAAATCTATTATATGACCAAAGATAAATGTTTCATGTCAGTGAACAAATCCACCATCTTATTTTCTCGTTATCAAACTAATTTCTCATTTTCCCTCTTGTCTGTATAAAATCAGGTCATTGACATATGACAAGCGAATGTTCCGGTCAGAATCTGTGTTACCCTGTTTTGAATATATACAATTTCTTGTAATTTTACAAACATATATCATCAGCAATTTATACGGTCTGCGTATGAGTATTTACTGTCCGTAGCCTTCACTGTGCCTGAATGTAATCTCTTGGTTCCCCATTTGAGTCATAAAAAAACTACATGTAAAATGTTATCCATTTATCAGCTTAAAATAAAATCCCATTAACAACTTATACATTGCCCTTTTTTTAATTGTGTGTCTTACCAGCTGCACAAACTCTTGGGATTTACTTATGAGAAACACGACAGCCACAAAATACATAAACATAATAAAACATAGACAGTTTCATTGCCGAACATCAATGATGCGTTCACATCACAAATATTGTAATGAAGTGTTGTTAATATGCTTTAAAATAAATTGTGTAAGCAGATAAATATCTTAATTCTTAGCAAAATAAAATAGTGTATGATTTTTTTTAATATCATCATCTTTACTAGTTCTTAAAACTTAGACAAGGGGTATTGGCCAAATGCTAATGCTATAATGTACATCATCGATATTATCGAGGCAGCAGGCAATATACATGATTTCAAAAACATGATGTTCTGACACAATATTAAACATTAAATATAATAACCATTAAAGTGATAAATATATTGCCAATTTTGATTCAATATAGATTTGTAGATATTTTATTACTTTATTTTTTAAAACTTTTTTTTGATCAATCATCCATCGCTCACACTAGAATACTTGACTAAAAATCGGGGTTATTATCCTTTAAATGTTTATAGATTTAGCTTTACATCATGCTCCTTCGGATTTTAACATTTTACACCCTTTCATCACAGTGTATTTCTATTATATTTTCTACTTGAATACATTCTTAAATGCATTAAAAGGGTATGAAACCAGTCTAAAATAATTAAAACCAAGAATTCTATTATTAAATATAGAAATTATACATCAGTTATATAGGCTGCCTGATTTAAGAATTGTAATCATTACTATCTTTATGGCTTCATGAGACATGTTTAGTTAAAACTACCAACTGTCTATATCTATAAGAATGTGATACACAATAAAAATAGATGGAGGGGGTATTATTTATTTTCTGTAGGTAATAATGATTGTGATAAAATGAGTGAAAAGGTCTTTGTTCTAATCTATGTATTTATGTGCATGTTTTGCAGTCAGTTTACCGATATGATTGAAAACGGGTGTAGGCATATCATCAATGCATGTACTTGTTAGCAATACAAACAGGAAAAATCTAAAAGTACAATCAAATGTATTAAAGTTGTAAAATTTTAATTTTTTAAGCTAGAAATGAAATGGCAAAAGTTGTTTCATGCCATTCTCATGCATTTTTAAAAGTATGTACATGATGACTGCTTAATCATCATCAACAACAACAACAACAATTTATTTCAGCATTAAGTAATATACATTTACTTCTAGCCTACAATAATATAATAATGTGTAGTGATAGGTCATATAAAATAACAAGAACAAAGATCAACAAGGCATAGGCAACGTTCACAGGACGCCGCCCCCGGACACACCCAAGCTTACATAAGTGTTATTATTTAAACAAAGGAGCTTTTGATTAGTAACACGAGATTGTTGGTTCATTTTAAATAGATGATTACTACTGTTCTAATTCTGTTCTCCGTTTGTAAGCAAAATATAGATATTTAGATAAATTGATAATTTCTTTCTTGTTTTGAGACATCATTAACTTATCAAATTTTTGCAATGCTGGCCATGTAAAATAATAAGGCTTCAAAAATTTGTGTCTTAAATCTATATATATCGGGCAAGTAAGTAGAAAATGGTACTCATTTTCAATGAGTAAAGAACGACAAAATTTGCAAGTTCTTTCTGATCTTGGAATATTATAGAATCTTCCCCTCTCAATTTCAAGATTGTGTGATGATAGACGAAATCTTTGAAACGTCTTTCTAAACTGTAATAATCAAGATAAGGTTCGATCGAAAATGAATATTTTGTCCTACAATATGTTAAAAGTCTTTGAGAGTTATTTATTTCTGAAAGCCATGTTTGATGATATTGGTCTAATTTTCTTTGTTTTAAAAATTCAAAAACAGGAGGAATATGTTGATATTTATGTAAATCATTCCATATATCTGAAAGACCCAGTCTGTTTAATAATGTTTTAATTTTATATGCCCAGTTTTGGCCATTATAAGTTATATTGTTATCTGCATCCAGTTTAAGCATATTATACATTTGTTTTATTAGTTTGCTGTCTTCTAATTTTTGAATTTTTAACCAATAGCTAATCATGTTTATTTGTCTTACAATTTTCATTGGTTCTCTACCAAGTTCTCCATATAATCCTGTCAAATATGTTGATATATTAACAACTAGAATTTTTCTGCAAAATTTAGTGTGAATCTTTTCAATATCACTACCCTCAATATTTCCCATTATCTATTAGAATAGTTGAAAACTTTCGCCAAACCTATCTCAAGTTTATAACAAAACTCTTTTAAAACATTTTATAGATTTCGAAGTAAGTTTTATAATTGTTTGATGTGCAAAAGTCTGCTTAACTTGATTACCATTTAAATAACTTAGGACTTATTAGGATGAGCGATTTTATATTGTAACAATGGTGCAAGTATATTTGTTACAACTATAACACTCAATTTTAGTCCAATATAGATCAATCTGCTTTATGTAGGCTAACATAACAATATATATACTGTGTGTTTAATGTATTCCTTGTAATGTTGTATTTTACTTACATGATATTTAAAATGAAATATATGTACAACGTTTTATTCAGCAATATATTACCGTAAATACGCATATCCTTATTACCCTTATCAAAAGGGTGTGCTACAATTTATTATTAATCTGAACATAGTCTTCACAATATATATAATCTTGACAGAACAACAGTTGTTATTTACACGAAGTGCGCGGTGAATTATTTCTTTTCAATCTTGTTGATTTTGTATCTAATATAATTATACGTATTTAATGAAGGAAATGAAAGTTCAAGTCTAGACTGATCTGCTTATTGTGATAAGATGCGTTATTCATGGCATTGTGACATATTTAATGACGTCATCATATCATTCACTTCGTTAAGTTCCTTAAAATTACACCTCACCTACAATTAAATCATAATCGAGACATTTTCGAACAATAACATATACATTATTTTACAAATTCTAATTGAATCACCATCATTCTTCTTAATTCAAAACTTATATAAATTTATATAATCTTGCATGACTTTAACTAAATAAAATCTGATGTCCCACACTATGCGAAGAGATCGGTGAAAATTTCAATGTAATCATTAAAGGTCTAACTAAATCAATATGTCGGTTGGTTTGAAAGAGAAAACTTTATATACATTGCTTAGTACAGGTTGGTTCCAGAAACCAATTGGATTGTGTGTATATCAAATTTCAGCTTTCAAACAATCAAACTTAAATCGAAATGCACTTCTTATATACTTATAAATGGCGAACGTGTAAGCACAATTGGCGTAAACGTAAAATAAAATATACTTATACTAAGTATATCAAGTCACTTAATTTTTCCGTGACTGATACTTAAAATCTAATATTAATCCTCGACGAAAAGAAACCATGAAAATGAAGATTTAACTGTCAATGATGCCATTCATAGTAATTCTCAGAGACTATTTTTAACAAGAGCCACCGCCGGGCGGGGGCAACGCTCGACTTTTTACTTTTTCTAAACGCAAACATAGAAAGGTTTGAACATATATTAACGTTTCCTTTTTATAAATTTAGTTGGTCTGTCTAGTCACATTAGTTTTCTTTATATATTTTGTATATATATATATAGAAACATTAAGCATATATTTCTAAAAAAGCAACAGTACGCAATTTCTTAAAATAGCAACATGACGCAATTTCTAAAAATAGAAAAAATGACGCAATTTCTAAAAATACAAAAAAATGACATAATTTCTAAAAATAAAAAAGTGACACCATTTCTAAAAATAGCAACAATGATGCAATTTCTAAAAATAGAAAAATTGACGCAATTTCTAAAAATATAAAAAATGACGCAATGTTTAAAAATAGCAACAATGACGCAATTTCTAAAAATAGCAACAATGATGCAATTTCTAAAAATAGAAAAAAATGACCAAATTTCTAAAAATAGAAAAAATGACGCAATTTCTAAAAAATAGAAAAAAATGACGCAATTTCTAAAAATAGAAAAAGACACTATTTCTAAAAATAGCAACAATGACGCAATTTCTAAAAATATAAAAAAATGACGCAATTTCTAAAAATAGAAAAAAATGATGCAATTTCTAAAAATAAAAAAATGACCCAATTTCTAAAAATAGAAAAAATGACCCAATTTCTAAAAATCGAAAAAAATGACGCAATTTCTAAAAATAGCAACAATGACGCAATTTCTAAAAATAGGAATAAATGACGCAATTTCTAAAAAATAGAAAAAAATGACGCTATTTCTAAAAATATAAAAAAAAATGACGCTATTTCTAAAAATAGCAACAATGACGCAATTTCTAAAAATACAAAAAGAAATGACGCAATTTCTAAAAATAGAAAAAAAATGATGCAATTTCTAAAAATAGAAAAAAATGACGCAATTTTTATATTATATATATATATATATATATATATATATATATATATATATATATATATATATATATATATATATATATATACACACACACACATTGATATATATATATATATAATACATATACTATACATACACACACATCAATAAATGCACAATCTGAGAAAATTCAGTTATATAACCTTCAAGGTCAAGGTCATTAAAGAGCCCAAGCAAAATTGGGTTTGATCAACAACAAGGTCTGGTCCTTAAGAATGTTCTGTTATAATATGAAGTTTATCCCTTCAAAAATAGCAAAGTTACAATCAGTTACCGCCAAAACAATGAAAATTTCAATAATTTGACTTTCAAAGACAATGTCATTAATGAGTGAAGGTCAAGGTCTTTCGGTATATTTTTAACAGTTATCTTTGAAGATTATTATGTTCAAGTTTGAAGACAATCCATTCAAAAATAACAAAGTTACAGCCAATAATAGCCAAAAAAATGAAAATTTCAATAATTTGACCTTCAAAGTCAAGATCATTGATGAATATAGGTCAAGGTCTGACTGGTTATTTTTAAGGGATATCCTTGAAGATTATTATGTTCAAGTTTGAAGACAATCCATTTAAAAATGACAAAGTTACAGCCAATAACAGCATGAACAAGCAAAAATTGGACTTTTAACCTTGAAGGTCAAGGTCATTTATTAATGAATGTCAAGGTTAGTGTGGTCTACTGAAAGGTCTTGTCCCAAGGGTTGTTGTGGCCAAGTATGAAGACAATACACCAAGAAATAAAAAAGTTATGATCCAGGTACAAGTTTTCGGACGGCAACGGCAACGGCACCGGCAACGGCAACGGCAACGCCGACCTGACTATAACAATACCTCTACTTTTTTTTCAAAAAAAAAAGTCGAGCTAAAAATTATATAAAGTATGACAAAATGACCGCCTGTTCTTCTTTAAACCAATTTAAGGTGCATTTTTCCCTTTTTGTATAAATAGAATGATGATAATTATTTCATAGATAAGGTTATATATTGGTGAATGTGTTGAAGTTATATATTACTATAGCCAGGTTCAAAATGATAAAGACAAAACATGCCATAAGCATTATTTATAATTAGAATGAATCAATGAATGTTATTTTGTTTTCGTCACTATAAATGAATTTATGTATCATATAGAAATAACAGCCTGTTTATGATGTGTCTTCGTTTGGCTTTTATATAAATGGTACGGTCTCTATATCTGTGCTTGATATGTTTTGACATTCCATTACAAAGCGCACTTAGATAAACCTGTAGCAAATATATTAAATAAACTATATTTAGTTGTTAAGATTCACCACGTGTGGTTGTACAGTGCTCTGTACTCTGAAGCATATACAGCAAATATGTATTTTTTGTTTTGGTGTCAAATACACCATGCATAATTAATTATACAAGAAATTGTACTTATCAAACTAATGAAGCTACTTACTTAACATAAGATTAATTGAAATGACAAATGCATTATTTACAAAAGCACAATATTGGCCATCCCTTCAGATACAACAGGTACATTTCTGCCACAAATCTATACAACAGTTAAAAATATTTAAACATAAAAAACAGATTTGCAGGATTATATTAGATCTTGTTCATTTTAATAATGATATTTGTACAACTACAAATTAGCAAAATGTGTACCTTTGGCTTACATTTAATGTAATTTACCACGTTTAAGCTTAAAAATTAGCGGAAAATAATTTCCAATAATTGTTAAAAACTGGTAAGTTTTGACCAGAGTAAATCAACAATGAGATGTCATTCAACGTTAAATAGTTACACTAGCAGCATAACAGTTTCATATATTTTGTTAAAGAATTAGTCACACTGATCAGGAATATGATTATTATATATAGCTAAGATTTCTTATAAAACTGTTTGTTTATTGTATGATGAATTACATTACTGTATTATTTACAGGTTACTCAATATTGGAAAATTCTGGAAACAGTTTTGAATTGGAAAACACGATTGTTCGACAAATGATATTTCCGTCCTTTCATGTAACATGCAAGGTTTAATTTGTAAATTCAGTTGTTTACTTGGGAAAATTATATTCAAAAGTTATTAAACTATTAAACATGTTATGTTGGTTTAAAGATGAACATGAATATTAGCTTTTCATTTTAAAGGTTTAGGTTATTGGTAAAATACAATTTAGCTTTATAATTTGTCACACAAAGCAATAGACAAAGGGAAGGGGTTGTCTCAACTGTTTTGTCTGAATAATTTCCAATTAAATTGCCTACTATAAAAACGAACATTTCAGGCTTATTTACACAGGTCAAGCTGGAAAATTAGAAGGGCTTTTACTTATGTGCAATGATATTTTTTAAAACGCTCTGGACAGTGATAAATGATTCTATTATCATTGATTCTACAGGCCAAAAGAAAAAAAAACATGTTTGGCTTCTACGGTTAAAATGTGGCAAAATGCTTCATTCATTCATTTTCCTTTCTGTTGCTTCTCGGGCAGAACAATTAATAATGCATTATAATGACACATTGTCAGGACATGTACACGAAGGAATCTTGTAGATTATTGTAAAATTCAAAAGGAAATTTTATTATTGAGAGTAATTTAGTGTCTAATGTTCTGCAATAAAAATTGACTAAGATTCGTTTTTTTCTGACAGTCTGTGTTGTTCTTTTAATTAAGACACATACATGAAATTAAGTTAAGTGTGTCCGGATTTGTAGAAAATTATACATTAGTCCGACGTGTTTACCACATGGGAACACCGCAAATATGGTGTACTTTTTACATCGATTACCTTTAAAGGCGCCAACAAAGTTTTTAGAAAAAAGTATTTTGTATATACAAAACACACATTTAACTAACGTATAAAGCATAATTTATTAGCAAATCCATTCTTGATTCCGACAATTCAAAACACCAAAATGTGTTTGTTCATATCAATATGTCTTTGCTGATTCAACTTAATATTTGCAAATACTTAGACTTCATTGCACTACAAAAGGCAGAAAGAAATAAAATGTGGTTTTATTTTGTCAACAAAAATATCAGAACGATTTTTTATTATCACAAAACAGTTATATTTTCAGTTAAGACATGAAAATTAAGGGTAGAACGGAGAGTAGGAAATACAGCCACGGTAACAATAAATATGAATACAAAACAATTAAGACGAGACATAAAAAGGGACATTGTTTTGAATATGTTAATTTTTTGTAGTCCTGTGCTTCCTGTATGGCTAAATGATATAATTAAAGAAATTATTTTCAGTTATGTAAGCTGTCCCCAAAGAAAGAAGACTTCTTTACAGCGTAGCAATCAGTTCATGATATTGTAAGACAATTATCTTAAATTGTTTTGATAAATATTCATTCAACAGCAAACAAAATATAAACAACATATTTAAATAAATATGATCAGGAACAGACTCAATCAAACAGAGCCTGCAACATTTTAAATTTTGCCACTTTGGACGTATTGAGGGGTTCCTTTTCTTCTTTTTTTTGCAGCCAATATCCAGTGCAATGCAATAGGGCTCTCAACTTTATCCATAAATTAGGACTCGGTCATTTTAAGTGAAAGTAACATTTTATCTTAAAATCATTAAATCGAGCAATATGTATAACCAGTTAGAAGCTTTTGCTTTTGTTAATCATTCAGAGAAAATAAGAAAAGAATGCCATTGAATGACCGGTGCAGATAAATAAATTAATAAGTTTTATATCTCAAGTACCAAATAGCTTTATGAACCTTTATACGAGTAATATAATAACTACTCGTTTGCTCTTGTGCTAAAGGTTGCTCGCTTTTTTGTAGTGAAAATCTATTCATTTGTTCGAGATACTTGTGGAAAAATCTTGCAATCTCAAAGCAAAATATATCCCTCATCTTTTAGGCTCATTTTCGGAATAATGTGGTTTCATCTCTGTGTCTGTATAGTACAAGGTCATTGACCATGTAACAATAGGGACATTCAATGGCAAAAAATTAATTATCGAGCAAAATCAACTTGGCCCTGTACTTCAAAATTTTATATCATGGGCAATTTATACGTTCTGAAAAAGCTGAATGTGAGATGTAACATTTATTTTTAACAGAAATTCATTGATTGGAAAAATGTTGTTTATGACATGGTTTACAATGGGTACATTTTCAATTAACATTTTCAGTATTTTGAATATAAAATAAAAGAAATGTATATTTTGGATATTGTTACAAAGTTTTGCTTGAAGAAGGTGTAATTCTGTAATTTTATGTTACAGATCCCCCATCTTTCACAAATAGAGCCTAACATTTTGAATTCAATGATCATAATATCAATGACCTCTTACCTAGTTCAAAGAAAATCATAGATAGCGTTAATGAAGTATATATGGGACTTCTTTGATACCAGTTGTACATGAATTAAAACACAATATACAGAAGGAATGAAACGGAAAACAAAACTATTATTTTCTACTTATGCTGAATAATACCTATTATATGATCTACTATATTTTCTATTTACGTTTAACATATATCTATTAAGGAAAATTAGTGTCTTCATTTTGGAAATAGAACTTTTTTTTGTATCATTTGTATATTTAAGAACTTTCTATCTAAGCATAATTGTAACGTAAATTTACGCATTTGTTGTCGTTTTGTAACAATTATTTTGTCATTTTAGTTGTTTGTTTGTGAATATTTATCTTAATAAAGGCTTAAGGTGACACGTTGACAAGTAAAACCAAGTTATATTATCGTTGCTCATTTCTATCATAACACTCTTTACTTCCTTTTAATATCTCAATGAATTCATTGCTTTCTTTAATACATTATCATTACCATTAATATCATTTGTATTCTAAAATATGTCCGCTTCTACATCTAAAAACAAGAAAAAAACACAAAAGAAGCAGCAATACCATGATGTATATTTTGGTCACAGTTTGCAGCCGAATAAATCTATCCCTTTATCGTTTTTTTTTTCAAATAGAATATTTGTTATCTTTAAAGGAATGTCTACTGTACAAACATATTCAAAGATTTTTTCTGTACTGTCTTTTAATGACAAAATGTAAAAATCTCCTTCAAGACAAACAGAGGGCAATCACGCAATTCTTACGAACATACTTGATTTCTAAATATACACAGTATATTCATTATGTCTTTGTTTAATAAGTTGTTTTTCTGATTCTTTTATGATAATGATAGTGTTGATACTTGAATATTTTTTAAAGGCAGTGATAGAGATCTTGAGATTTCTTCAATTTTCGCCAAATTGTTGGCAACGGCGGTGAGCAGCGTCGTCTTTTATGGAATGCTTCGTCTTTTGGCCAATGGTAGGATATGTTATTTCATGTTTTGTTAATAAGTTTTATTTTTATTCTTAAAAAATATTTCTGTTTAAAATGCTTAAGATGGGTTTTCCATAAATGTTATGTTCAAATACTGGTTTGAAACGATTCTTGCTTTAAAACAATGCTTTCGAAATTAAACATGTATTGTACAATTAATTATCTAATTGTATTGGTGAAGAAATTTAATTGTGGATCTATATCATTTGTGTGCAAAACACCAAGAATCTCCTTCGTAATATTAGGCTATACTGACAATGAGAGACTATTAAAATTTACTACATGTATAGACTCACCGGAACCATGCTCGCCCAGGCGCATGCTCGCCCAGATTTTTATTTTTATGATATAAACTTATGAATAAAAATATTATCTGAATCATATGTTGTTGTTTCTTGATGCTGCAAGTGTCCTAGTTTCTCACCTTGTTTTTGAAGGGTTTACCAGAAGTTGTTATCATAATAAAGGAGAAAAAAACGAAAACGGAAGTACAATGCTAATAAAAACAACGAATCATGTATGACTTTTTAATAAAATCTGAATAAAAATCAATTTAAAATAACAATTGAACATTTTTCTTACTTTTTGTAAAGTTTAAGTCTTTCCAATATATTTAAAACAGTCATAAACTGGTATTGAGACCAGCTGTCATATTGTTTTTCTACATGCAAATTCCAGGGCCGCCACAATTGTCGGCTTTTACCATTAAATATGTCGCTTTTGATGCATTTATTGTGTTTTTTTTTTGGTTACACATTGATATATATAAACAACTTTATAGATAATTAACGGAAACTGTAGCTTTAAATACAAAATAAATTGCATTTTCAATTTTTTTATCAAAAGTTACTAAATATAACCATTAGGTCTAACATTACTAATTTTTCTCCATCCTCTTCAGAGTGATCAGTATGCCCAGGCAACAAAAAATCATGAACCCGAGACATTTGAAAATGCAAGAAAGCTTTTAAAAGAGGGATATTCTTTACATAAAGCTGCAAAAGGGTTAAATATCCCTTACATTACACTAAAAGACCATATAAATGGACAGTATAAAGGATATACAACACAATTTGGTCAAAGTCCATTATTAGATGCTGCAGATGAATTGACTGTAGTTAATTATGCAACAAATATGGCTTCAAGGGGAGTACCCCTGACAAGACCAGTTCTAAAAAGAATTGCCTTAGAGATTATTTTGCAAAGAGGGGGAGATTCTAGGGTTAATGTAATAACTGGACCGTCTGATAAATTGGTAAGGAAGTTTCTTCAGAGGCCTCATACTTTATCAGTGCGTATAGCACACCCTCTGAAGCAAAAAAGAGTGTGCTTGTCACAAAGTACTGTAAATGATTAGTTTGACTTGCTTGGAAATACTCTGAACAAATTGAATGTAAGTAATGAACCATCCAGGATATTTAATTGCGATGAATCTTGATTTTCAGGCAAGCTAAATACAAGCATAAAAAGTTATTATGCCAAAAGGTACAAGGCATGCATACCAAAGTATGGTAAACCTTTTTGGTCATGTTACACTTTTAAATGCAATATCAGCAGTAGGTCAGACCACTCCACCAATGCTTATCTTTTCCCAGTGTCTACCTCGGATGGTCTGTGATGGTATGCCTGATAGCTGGACATTTGTTACAACTGAAAAGGGTTACATGACTACAGATATATTTGTCCAATGGTTTGAACATTGTTTTGTACCATATATTGGTGAAAAGCGCCCAGTTCTTCTCATACTAGACAATCATGCAACACATGTATCCAAAATATCCATTGGTGCAGCACGTAGACATACTGTAGATTTGCTATATATACCAGCACATTTGTCCCTTCTTTTACAACCTCAAGATGCAGGATATTTTCATATTTTGAAGAAAAAAGTTGCTGACATTTTCACCCAGCTGGGTTATCTTGGAATCAAAATACTACCTAGACATATTTTCCCCGAGGGTGTTAATACAGGCTTTCAATAAAACTTTAGGCAGCACTGTAGCATCAGCTTTTAAATGTACAGGGATATTTCCTTTCAACGAAAATGCTGTTAAAGCTCTTATTCCTGACACAAAACCTAAACAGTCAACACATGGAGCAGCCAAATCTGTTCCTTTTGAAAGTAAATCTGTATGTGAACATTGTGGACACTCTAAAGAAAATGCTCTTGTTAAATTATGTATAATATCTGAGGACCTGAGTTCAATATTAGTTGAACCTCCTATCCCTAACAAGCAAAAGTCTGCATCCAAAAGGAAAACTTATCAAAATGCAAGATCTGTTTTGCAAAGTAAACCTAAAAAGAAAAAGTGAACATTAAAAATGATTAGTTGTCACTTACGAATAATGATGACACACAATTGTTACCTGCATCTGATGACAATCAACAGGACCAGCTTGACAATGAAGAAGTTTGTGTTGTATGTATGGTTGGTGACAGACCAGAATATTCGTGGGTAGGGTGTGACAAATATGACAAGTGGTACCACTATGAGTGCTTGCCATCTAATGTGCAAACAGATGTAGATTTAAGTTTAGTTACCAGCACAAGGTGGCTTTGTAGATATTGTGCAGAGGAGTAATTATTGAAAATATAGACCACAAACTGTTGTTCTTGTTATAGTTTATAGTTCATGTTACAAGTTAACTTTTTGAATTTGAAAAAAAAACTTATTATCTACATGATATTTAGTCACAGAAACTTTTTAGTTACACTCTACCCACAGCAAATGACTATCTTCTGAAAAAATGAAAAGTGTACATAGTAAGTATATCTTAATAAGTTTTACTCTGTAAAAATATAATTCTATGCAAAAATATAAATACCTGCTTTATATAAATAAATCAGTCTATAAATATGATGAATGTTTACAGGTAATATCCGTTTTATTTTCGTAATATACCGGTGGGCGAGCAGGGGTCTCCTCCCTTCAACATTTTACAATATTGATTTGGTGGTGTTTGACCTTGCAGACAGTGCCCGGATGTAAGTGTTTATGTTTTAAATGGGTCACATTACGTACCAAATATGACCAGCCATAAAACAAATTTGAAAATATTTTTTAAAAGTCAAAGTGTATTTAAATAATAATCAAATAATTGCTTTTATTGGGCGAGCATGGGTCCGGTGAGTCTAAAACAAGCATCAAAAAAAGGCCAAAAACGTTATCATCACATAATTTAAAAAAAGACATCTCTTTAATTCAGAATAAGATTAATTCATCTTCATTTGACCATAAACTTACATCTCCCTTTGAAATAAATAGAAAATTAATTCATTATATTGGAATGTTTGAGTAGGAGATTTTTTTCTACGAATGAATTATTTCAAGTTCGTTAAATCAATTACGCTGTTACAGTAATTCTCGTAAAACGTTACATACTACTTTTTTTACGTCTTTTTAAGTTATATGAATGAAGACCACACTGAATTGGTAACTTAATGTTCATTTTTATGAATGATTCAATTAAACTTAACAGTTTAATTGATCAATTAATGTCTTTATCAATTCAAATTTATTACTAGTTAGCTTTAATTTTATTTGTCCAATTAAGATGTATAATGTTTTTAATTCTGCTTATTTTGATTTAGCTACAATGTTGTTGTTTGTTCTATTCATATGTTAATTTGCATGTAATTATAGTTGTAGCCAAATGTTGGCGTTCTTAACAAAATATACATAAATTTGCTTAATGTTTAACTTGATTTTTCAGGGTCATTGACAGCGGGCATAAATTCAAATAGAGTTGTTTACTAAACACACCCTATCCCTTATTGTTTCGAAAATTTCACATCAAATATTTATACGATGCAAGCTATTTTCAATATAAAATTAAAACATCACATTATTCGTTAGAGAAACTGCTTGCTGATCAGCAAAAACTCATTATAAGTGATATTCACTTATAGCAATTTTGCACGCAATGTATCATCAGAAAATGATATAATTTCACGTTAAAGTTGTTAAGGATTAACATGCGAAATTCACGTCTTAAATTACCACGCCACGCAATTATATATATTTTGATAAAATAAGAAAATAATTATTATCAGTGCAGAGCAAAATATATTCACAGAACTCGTCCAAAAGCAACGGCAACACATAAAGGACCATGGCAGTCAAAAGGGGCCAAGAAGGTGTCAGTAATTATCTAAAACGGTTTGTAAAGATTACGAATTTTAAATGAAAGTGGTAGGTGTGACAATGACAATGGAGGAAATAATAACCGAAACGGTGAAAATTGATAGGAATGCCAATACAAAACACACACATTTAGATATTAAAGAATGACAATTGTTTAAAAATCAATTATTCAATCTTATTTTTGTGCTTTTTTTATAGGCGTTGTAGATAATCAAACAACTAGAACGTTCACTTAATGTGATTCGTTCTCCTACTCGCCACTTTAAATATTTGAAAAATTAGTGGTTTTAGCTGAATTTGAACTTGACCTATATTTTACGATGTTTTATATGTCTACCAATAATAATTGCAATAAATTGTTTTGTTAAAAGAATATAAAAAGGGAAGATTAATAAGTAAAAATAATATTTTCTAAAGGCAATTTGAAGAAAAAAAGAACTAATTTGTATCAAACTACCTGCCTGAGTGATCTGTTTCTGAGATTGAACAAGAGACTTATAATTACTAGAAAAGTGTCCATAGGACACGCATGCCACCACATTCCACTTTTTTTGTCGGTCTACTGATGTGCAGCAGGACAGTTTGAAGGACAGACATACAAAGAAAATCCTGAACGAATACCCCCTACTCCTAAATAAAAAACATCTAATGTTGACATCTTGATTTTGTCAATATTGAAGGATTTCAAATCTAAATTTTAAATTCGTTATTAGTATACTGAAATGAAAATTAAATAAAAACAAGGAAAACCCCAGATGCACAACTACACATGCTGACCAAATTTCTTGTAAAGTTTTATGTTTCCAGTCAAATTTAGTTAAAGTCAAAAACTTTTTGAGTTAATAAAAAAGTTTAAAAGTTGAAAATTGCATTATTTTTACTAAGCAAAGGGCAATATCTCTTCAAATACTAAGGAAATCCGCAAATGAACCCCAAGATGTATAACAACACATGCTGACAAACATTGGTGTAATTTTTCATGACTTTAAGACACTAACATTTGTAACTGGGTCGGGTGGGGGCATTGAACGCCGCCTTTTTTCAATGTCGATCTTGTTTAACATATTTTAGAGGTACACATGACACATTTTGGAACGAGGTTTGCATTTGAATCAATGAAGCAATAAATCTATATATTCTAAAAGAATATACAAGCAAAACCCCAGGTGCATATATGAGCATGATGACCAACATTTCTGTAAAGCTTCACAACTCTAGGTCAAATTCTTGTTGGGCCTCGCGCGCTATAAGTTGAAAATCTCGAATGATTACTAAGTCAAAAGCAATAATTCTACAAATACTGATAAAATTCACAAACAAATCCTTAGGTGCACAATTACCCATGCGTACAAAAAATTCTGTAAAGGTTTATTTATCAAGGTCATTACAAGAATTTTTGGAAAATGCGCAAAAGATGTTGAAAATTGCAAATCTTTATAAGTCAAGAGCAATAATCTATCAAAGGTTTAATATTGTTGTGCTTGTGGTATTTTTAGTTTCAACTTTTCGGCATTTTCTAGTTGGGTGGTTCCAATATTCCTACTTGAAAAATGTTAAATCACCCTTAGGATATGTTGCGCTGCTTTTTTAAATTTTTGTCTTTTGAGTCGTTTATCTAACGCAGGCTTTAACCCTCTGATCCCCTTTTCAAAATTCCATCTTTATTTAGTTCCGCCCCATAATGTTTTCTGCGTCTAGGCACACGTCTTTTGATTACTTGGGGACCATACGCCGTTTTCATGGAATGGCACGAAGTGTTCACATTGACAGGATTCATGATAACCGCCCGTTATGAACACATTGCGGATGTTTTTAAATTTCAAAATTTTACATTTAACGTTTAAATGTTGAGTTTCTGCTTTTCTATTTAACTTGCACATTTCCTTAGTACCGTCCAGTGAACGGTCATTCAAGCGAGCCTGAAATTTTCAAATTTGCTCGTGGTTTGGCTTTATTTAGGGATTTGTGATTTATCTCTTTAATAATTTCCAGGTGCACAACTTCACAATAGTTATTATAATTCCTGTTTAGTTTGATGACTCTAGCAATTATCTAATGTACACACATGGAGTGTACGTTATGTTCACGACGGACGGAAATTTTTCCTTTTGAGTAGGCAGTAATAAATTTTTAATTGCAGTTATAGTTGAAATGAATAATAACTTAACCGTGAAATCATATATTCATGATCAGGTCAAATTATTTCATTCGAAACTCAACCTATTTCCTCAGGGATTGGCGTATTAAGATAAGGCAATTATATTCATCTATTAAGTAAGCTCATAACACTTTTTTGGGGATAGTGTTTCTTAGTGTTTAAAAAATTGCACAATTTTTGTAAAGTCAAATTTATGTTTATCAAACATTGCAGAGCTTTTATTTTAGAATCCAGGTGGCGTTGCATATTAAGGTCAACAGGCAATGTTACTGCTTAAATATCTAAGTTTAGAACATGGTAGATGTTATATTGTGAAAAAAGTGTCTTCATATAAAAAGTGATCTTCCATATATAATGTGTAAAAGCAAATGTCGTGGCGGGGCAAATTTTACTAGCGCCAAACCTGTGTTTTTCAAATCGTCTCATACTTTATTTCAGCCAAAAAGTTTATTTTCTTTCTATCGGTTGCCAAATGGCATTTTACATGAAACTCAAGTGTGACTTTTAACCTGAAAAAAAAAAATTTGCAGGAAAATAAGACAGCAAACGGAACGGAGCTGTCAAAACAACGTGGATGCATTAACATAACGACGAGATACATCAGTTATATGTGTCATTTTCTTAAAAAGACGCGTTAATTAGTTAAACATGATACTAGATTAGCTTTTTTGCATTAAAAGTCGGCTCCTCTGTTTTTGTAGTGGAATATCTATTACTCGTTCCGTAAAAGGATTGGGGGGGCTTGGCACATTGAGGAAACATCTTGACATGTTATATCATTGTAAAGCCAGAAATCTATCGATTATCTCAGTACGACCTGTTACGAATGTAATTATGTTATCTTCTTTGTGTCAGTACGAATAGGACTAAGTTCCTGACCATTTAACACATTGGCTTTTGCAATAACCAAACAAAACATTACCAGGGACATCCAGATTGACAGTGTACTTAAATGAATTATTCATTCGACAACTTAACGTTATTGTATGAAATAAAAAGGCTATTGTCGCATAGATAAGCATCCTTAGTTAAACAATGTCAATCCTTACATTTTCGGCACAGTAAAACTCTTAAACGTTGTTGTTGTCGCTTTAACAAAAAACATAAACATTAAAGGGGTTAAAAATAGTTGTTAATGAGCAATTGAGACCTTTTTCTCACGATCAGGTTGGTTTTTTTTAGGCTTATTAAAATACATTTTATTCATATAAAAGTTTACATTACTGACCTGACAAAAGTTTAATCTTCAGAATCAAATTTGTAATTGACACTTTATTTCTAAAGGAATCAATGAAATAATTTCACAATAAATTCAACAATAATTTATACGGTTTATTTCCGGCTGCATTTTAACTTTTTGATTGGAAAGAATAGAGATGTACTATGCTTGAAATTGTAAACATTTAAAGAAGCGCCTCCCTGTTGAAAAGCAACAAGAGAAAAACAACAAAAACCAGATATTACAACAACAAAGCTCTTGAAAGTCGAAGAATCGATTCTACCACCAGTAAGTATGTTCATGAGAAGTAGTGAGTACTTCATATCTAATTCCACACCATCCAGCACCGAATTAAGCGATATTCAGTTCATAAAGCAAAAGTGAATTGCCCTCAATGACTAGAATAATAAATGGACATGAATAACATGAAGTACGATTCTATTTTACAGCTGCCGTGCAACAATTATCACCTGATGTCGTGAGTAAAAATAATTTATGTCTGCGGAAATTTGTATCTCAATTCTTGTTGTACACATCTGCGGATCTTTCTAAATTCAAAATTTTACTATTTCATGTTTAAATGTTGAATTCTTCTTAAGCCGGTGCTAGGGGGCGTGGACGGTAATTTACACTTTCCAGTACCGTCCATGAACAGGCTCAATCAAACCGAGCCTGCAACATTTTCAATTTTGCCGTGTTGTGAATACGTGTTATTTGGTATTTTATTTTCTTCTATTAGGCCATTTTCAACTTGGGCGGTTCTAGTATTCCTACTTGAATACTGTATAATCACCCCTAGGATATGTTGCCTGCTTTTTAAATTTGTCTTTTGACGTCTTATCTGTGATATGCAGACTTCATAACCTCAGAATCCCCTGTCAAAATTCCATTTTATTTAGTTCCGCCTTTTCATGGAATGGCATTACTGTGTCACATTGAAGGTTCCATTATAACCGCCATATGATAACATCTGCGGATGTTTTTAAATTCAAAATTTCACCATTCCCGTGTTAATTGTTGAATTCTGCTTAAGCCGGTGCTAGGGGGTGTGGACGGTAACTTGCACTTTCCAGTATCGTCCATGAACAGCCTCAATCAAACCGAGCCTGCAACATTTTCAATTATGTTGTGTTGGATTTTCTTTAGGGATTCTGATTTTCTCTTTATTTTGTTATATACTAACAGTAATACTAACACAGATGTGGTTGCTTGCTTGTTTTGTCTGATTTGAATATATGAAAAACAAGATCAACAAGGAAGGGCGGTGTTCAATTAACGCATCCCCCAACAAGGACCTCAGACGTCATGTCATTTGTTTGTCTGACATAAGGATAATAAGAAAGGTTTATTACTAACATCAAGTAAGATTTACGTGTTGTTCTTTTATCATAACGTTCTTTTCTTCCTTTTGATATCTGAATGAATAAATTGATTTAAATAGATATTATTTACCATGTGTATAATGTTTACGCTGAAATATCTGTCCGCTTCTACAGCTGAAAGCAAGAAATTATTACAAAAGAAGACATCGATATCTTAATGTATTTTTAGTCACATAATGCAGCCAAAAAATTCCATTCATTTCCGATTTTTAAATAGTCTATTTGTTATCTTTAAAGGAATATCTGCTGTACAAATATATTCTACAGTCTTTTAATCATAAATGCATGTTTTAAAAATCTAAATCTCAATCACGCAAATATTACGAACGGTTTAAATCAGTAAACCAATAAACAAAAAATGTGATGTTGATAGTCCGATTTAAAAGAAAATTTAAACGTCAGAACAAATTTGCAACAACAAGGCTTTTTTTACATTTTGTTTAGTTTGTTACTTTACACATCATATAAAACATGGTAAAACCCTAAAAAAATCTAACCATGGCAAACCAGTAAAAAGCAATTCAAATTTTGCGATTTGTTTTCGCAGTTTTTTATATGGCTTTGCATGCTACACCCATACACAGAGTTTTATTGACTGTAACCGGTGTAGAGGTAAACAAAAGTTATGAGGCCGGCGCGATTTACAATATATCAAAATTTACACATTACTACTATGGAGTTGGATTTAGAAGCTGTATGTGCAAAGTATGTATAAATTTTATTCATATTATAATTTACTTGGTTTTAACTTTTCTAGCCTCGTACATGCCCCAAATATCAAATACAATGAATTGAATTGTAATGGGTGTTTCTGCGTGTATATAAAATCATCGTTTGTCGTTATAAAACAGCTAAAGATTTTGCAATTTTCATGAGATATAAATAATCATAGCCTATATATTAACAGTTTCTTTTGATCAATTAGATGATTTATGAAGTGGAAAAAAAATTAAAATAAACAAATTTAACGTTAATACTCTTGGCTAGCTTCAAAATTGTAACTACGGAAGCTGTTTGAGTTAAATAATGCACGAAATCGTTAAATATAAATTGTTATGAATTTTAGAAACTTAAATGCATGATATTTATTAACAAGATTCATTAGTTTTTGTGTATAAAAAATGTCAATGTGTATGATACTACTATGTTTTTATTTTAATAACATTTGGAAGATAAGAATTGAAAGGTAATAATAGAGCGTGATGCGAGTATATTATCTTTTTATAATACGTGATATATGAAGATGTCAGGGGAGTCAAAACAGATACAGAATTTACAATGATTATGTAATTCAAAAAATTGTGATTCCAAAAAAGAGGAGAAAACTTATTTTATAGTCACAGTAAGCAGTTCAAATTGTTGTTGAGCTCCATGGTTTTAACCAGAAACATAGATAAGCATTCGCTATCTGTGGTCTCTGGTTTAACTAAATTGTGCTACAAATATTGATGAAGAGCTATATTCGGAGTTAACTGTTGCTTTGCCAGTGGTAATAAATCCCCAATTTGAGTGTTAATTCTTTGTACAATTTTACAAACACATGAGATAAGATAGTTTCAATAAAAACGTAATGAATCAGAGATGTTTGTGCTAATATGGATATCTGTATGTCAATCTACACCGTCTAAACATGTCTATCTGCCTTTCTGTCCGTCTGACTCTCTGTTTTTTTGTCTTTACCAAAAAAAAAATTTGATAGTTGTAAAAACTTGATTCTGAGATACTGTTAACATCTGCCTATCTTTAATAGGGTTTGCTTTCCTTTCCTTTATGCTGTTCGTCCTATATTTATGAAACTACAGCATATGGTCTGTGAATCATATTTAAAGTATTGGCCTAAACGAACAGATAACTAATTTATATGAAGTGATTGATACATAGTTCGGGTGCTTTTTTTGATAAGCCAAAATGAAAGCCCTGTCATACCTATAACCATGTGACCACAGGGGAAATGCCCCCTTTATTTAATTCTGTTTCCCAATAAACAGTTACAGATGTAATTTAAATATCTGGTAAAAAGTGATAAAAAGTGATCCCCTCAGATGCATTAAAAAGCAAATTTGCATGAAAATTGCAGAGCCGGTTTGATTGAGTCTATATATGACGGATAATGAAAAAAAAAAACATCCCTCATGCCCCCTAGCACCGGATTGAAGTGGTACTAAATTCTTAACACTTTAAAGTGCTGGATTCAATGATCCCGAAATATTAGAAAAAATATAACAATAATGAAGAGAAGTACAGGGCAACATTTTACGGCTGCCACACAGCACTTCACATCTGCTGTTGTGATGTATAAAAATATCTGGTAAAATAAGTGATCCCTCGGAAGCATTAGAAACAGCAAATTTACTGAAAATTACAGGCATGGTTTTATGAAAGCTGGTAATTTGGCGTTGAAACATACGTTTTGGTCTATAGTGCACCCAAAATTTATGCATTTCTCTGAAGAGGACTCCACTTTTTTTGGGTAAAATTTATTTGATGAATAGTATTATTTTTTTAAGACCAGACAATGTTTTTTTGTAATCTCTTTTAGTTCCATTTTAGATGACTGGATGTAAAGCCGAAATGATAGAAAAGAGTATTGTTATCATTACGACGAGAAGAGATAACTGCAAGAGACCATAATATGATAAGAAGTTCAGAAACAAGAAAAAAATGTTGAACGTATATTTATTTAAGACAATAACTGTGTAAGTTGCAGAAAAGAACATAAATTTCGTAGCGATGTTGTCAGTAAAAGTTGAAACCTTGACTTTCATATTTAAATCAAGTCTTTGTGTAAAACAAGACACTTTAAGCGTGAAGTAAGGTCCTAGGAAGAATCAAAGGCGTAAATGGCCTCCTGACAGCTAAAATACGTTACCACCATTGTTGTAACAGTAACAGTTGAACATTTCAAGACGTATTTTTCATGAAAAGTGCAAAAACACGACTTGCAAATCTAGTGAAAAGACCATTGAAAACAGCAGGAGAAAGCTTTTTAACCACAATGCAATACTTTGAAAGTTATTGAAAGGATAACTTTTTTTAAAGGTGACTAGGTGTAGTCGAACTAATGAGCATTATGAGAGACATAGAGATGACATAAAATTGGCATTTGTACATATAAAATTCTAATTTTGAACCATTACTAAAGACATAACTACAGCTCATTTTCAGCATTTATTCTTCACTAACTTAAGTGTTGTGCAATATAGATAGTTCGACAATCCTGGCGATGATAAATGAAGTTATTTCTACAAAATCATATTAAAAGTGAAAGTTTGCATAACATTTATGGGTAACATTTGGATGGATGAGACTTTGGTAACGTACAAATATGTTAAATGACACAGCAAAAGACTAATTAACGAGTTACTTTCAGAAATTGAGTATATTACAAGATGCATTGTTTGTTGTAACTAAGTTTGTTTTCTTTATTTTCATAAATTTTTCCAAAATAGTAAAAAAATGCTAGAATAATGTCAATGTAATTGATGTAACGTATGTTACATTTTGCTTTTAAAATGTCTTAAGTTATTATGTTTCATTATTTATAAAGCTTATGTGATATAAATATTATTTGAACCTCTTTCCAATTGTAAATATTAGGTATTTTTTAAGATAATACAATTTGAACGTTTTGCATTATTATTATGTGTGGGTGGGGTAATAATCTTGTGTGTCACAAGTGAATAAATAATAAAAAAGAGGCTCAACCTGTTATTATTCATGGCAAATTCTATTTTTATGAACACCAATACATGCTGGCTAAAAAACTACCAATCTATAACAGAGAAAGACAAGACAGTCGCCACATATATATTAAACATATTACGATATTATATTACGATTTTTATGCCTGGACAGGTACCTGTAAACTACCTGCCAAAAGTCAAGTTTCCGAAGGTATATTTTTTTAGGGTTTTACTACAAGGTCCATGCATATATATTGATTGCAAAATACTAAAGAAAGCTTGTGTTGCAATTAGTTTGATGTCAAGCTACATATACTCATAACTTTAGTGGCCTATGAGTAAAATGTAAAAGGCAAATTTAATGCCCATTTTTGAAAATCGTTATTAAGATTAAAGTGTGTTTTTCTGACCCTCCGGGAAAAGCCACTGCTAGAGAAATTGAGATATGTTTGCAAAAATGTTTATAAAGCTTTGGGTGGGGATTTAATTTTTCTATGCTCAATAACTGGGTTTTCCACAATACATTAAAAAATTGTGATAAAATATGCCTAAGAGAACCATTATTGCCGTAAAGTGTATATTATATTATTTATAATTTTTGGTAATTAAAGTTTTGTGCAGAATCTTAATAATTTTCCTATATAACCCCAAGTCTTTCCTTCGTAAGTTTTGGCCATACAATGTTTCGAAGGTAAGTAAATTATAGCAATAATGCTGTAAAGATTATCCGCTATTAAATTTGGAAATTTTCATGTTTTTCATTTTAAATTGTTTGATATATTGCCTTGAATGATTAACCGTTACAACAACAAAAAATAAGATATATAGCACATTATTAAGTTGAACGTAAAATAAATTTTGTTTTAATTCGAAAGATATATATGAATAACATTAAATAGAATAAAGAAATACAGAATCCCAACACGGCAAAATTAAAAATGTTAATGGCTCGATTTGATTGAGCCTGTTCATGGACGGTATTGGACAGTGCAAGTGGCCGTCCACGCCAGCTAGCACCGGCTGAAGCAGAATTCAAAATTTAAACACGGAAATGGTGAAATTTTGAACCTAGAAACATCCGAAAATGTGTTCATACGGCGGTTATTATGGAACCCTTGAATGACATTCCATGAAAAGCGGCGTATGGTTCAAAAGGAAAAGAATACGTATGCCCTAAACGAGAAAACAATTGGCGGAACTAAATAAATGCTATTTTGAATAGTGGACCATGATTATGGAGCCTGCATAATACAGGCAAGACGTCAAAAGACAAATCAAACCTCTGAAAAGTATTTTTCAAATCATAAGGAGTAAAGATATTTTTTTATTTACTAGTACTTTCGTTTAACTATGAAACAAAATGTCTTAGGGCTTAAGTGTGTGACAACAGTGGGCGTTTTTATGCCACCGCAGCATCTGCGATGCGGTGGCATATAGTGATTCACCTGTGTGTATGTATGTATGTGTGTGTGTGTGTTTGTTTGTTTGTTTGTGTGTGTTATATAGATTATATAGTGAACTTAAAAAAATAGACAAATACAGAATCCCCGAAGAAAGCCCAACACAACAAAATTGAAAATGTTGCAGGCTCGGTTTGATTGAGCCTGTTCATGGACGGCACCGGAAAGCGCAAGCCACCGCCCACGCCCCCCAGCACCGGCCCAAGCAGAATTCAACATTTAAACATGAAATCTTCTTGTGAAAAACCACTAGTCCAATTTCAACCAACTTGGCAGGATTGATCCTTGGGTGAAGGGCTTCCAAATTTGTTCAAAGAATTTCATTCCATGCAGAAATCTGGTTGCCATGGCAACCAAAAGGAATTATAAGAATAAATTAAAAAAATCTTCTTGTAAAGATCCAAAAGGCCTAGAGCTTAGTTATTTTGCATAAGGCATTGTCTGATAGACCTCTACCAAGATTGTTCAAATTATAGCCCTGGGGGCAAAATCGGCTCCGCCCTGGGGGTCATTGATTTTCACTATATATACATATAGTAAAAACATAAAATACATTCATGTAAAGACCCTAAAGGCCTAGAGCTTAGACATTTTGCATAAGGCATTGTCTGGTTGAAATCTACCAAGATTGTTCAAATTATAGCCCTGGGGTCAAAATCGGCCCTGTCCCGGGGGTCATTGATTTTCACTATATGTACATATAGTAGAAACTTAAAATCCTTCTTGTAAAGACCAAAACGGCCTAGAGCTTACATTTTTTGCAAAAGGCATTGTCTGGTAGAACTCTACCCAAATTGTTCAAATTATAGCCCTAGGGTCAGAATCGGCCCCGCCCCGGGGGTCATTGGTTTTCCTTATATGTAAATAGTAAAAAATTAAAAAAAAATTCTTCTAGCAATTGACAAATGCTAGAGGTTAGATATTTTGCATGAAACATTGTGAAGTGAACTTCTAGCAAGATTGTTCAAATTATAGCCATAGGGTGAAAATTGCCCCCGCCCCGGGGGTCATTAATTTCCAATTATTTGATATACATATAATGAAAAATAAAAAAAATCTTATTGTCTGAAGGTACAAGGCCTAGAGCTTTAATATTTGTCAAATGATATCATCTATAGGTACTCTACCAAAGTTGTTCAAAATTTGCCTCTAGTGTCAAAATTAGCCCTGCCCCAGGGGCCAAATGCTTTCCTGATATGTATTTTGTAAAAACTTAAAAAAATCATCTTCACTAAATTTACAAAGGCTAGAGTTAAGATATTTTTCATGAAACATTATGTAGTGAACCTCTAGCAAGATTGTAGCCCTTGGGTCAAAATTGGCCTGGCCCCACCCCCAGGGGTCATTGATTTTAACTATGTACATATAGTAAAAAGTTAAAAAAATCTTCTTTTCTGAAGGTACAAGGCTTAGAGCTTTGATATTTGGTATATAATATCATCTATAGGTCCTCTACTAAAGTTGTTTTAATTATGCCCCTAGTGTTAAAATTGCCCTGCCCCAGAGGCGATAGTTTTCCTTATACATGTATGTATAAAGTCAAAACTTGAAAAATCTTCTTCTCTGAATTGAAAAATCTTCTTCTCTGAATTGACAAAGGCTAGAGGTTAAATATATGGCATGAGACTTTCTGAAGTGAACCTTTACAAAGATTGTTCAAATTTTAGCCCTGGGGTCAAAATTGGTCCCGCCCCAGGGGTCATTAATTTTCATTATGTACATATAGTAAAAAAAATAAAAAAATATTTTTGTCTTGGCATAGAGCTTTGATGTTAGCTATATAATATCATCTATAGGTGCTCTACAAAAGCTGTTCAAATTGTTCCTCTGGTGTCAAAATTGGCCCTGGCCCGGGGCAGTGATTCTCATTATGTACATATAGTAAAAACAGAAATTAAAACAAATGTTTTGTGAATGGGAGAAAGCTACAACTTAGATATTTGACTTGAAATGTTGTTTGGTGAACTGTATCAAGATTGTTTTGAATTAAATCCTTGGGTCCAAAATTTTGCCTTGCCCACGGGGACAATTTTGACCATGTGCACTGTTTTAGTTGTTAAATTGAACTTTGATATCAGGTGACCTAGATTTTGATGATGTGGCCTACTTTCTTGTCCTTTGATGTACAGCTATGAAATTTAAACCATGTTTACAAAGTGTCTTACTGTGTTGCTTTTGATGTAGTCATGAAATTTAGGCTGTGTTAAATATAACCTTCACCACCTTATTCACTAGACTCGAGTGCATTGATATATTCCTACTCTGATCTTTTATTGAGTTAACAACAGATTTAACCACTAATCTGATATTAAGAATTAGACAGGTCAGGGATCTATGCATTATGACAATCTTCAAAATTGTATAGAAACAAAAAAAATCTGTTCCTACACTACTATTTAGTGTTGTATTAATGCGGTGGCATAGCATTTTTCTCAAATATATTTCTTGTTTCTAAAGAAAATTCAACTTGAAATGAGTGGGTTGTTCTCATGAAAAGTTGCATGTTCTCATAAATTGTTGCATACCATTTTCTTTTATGTCGTTTTCTAACTTATGAGAATAAAGACCACACTGAATTCAATGCTTTATTATGTGTATTTTATGAATTATGAAGTTATCCATATGTCTCAATTAATTAAAAGAGCATTCTTAGCGTTACTTCTATGATTTTTGATGTTTAAAGCCCTCATTGTGAATTTTATTTCATTCAGCTCATTTTGATCTAGAAAATACAATTTTTTTTATTTTGTTGATACTTTAAGCCACTGCAATTGTAACAAATAGTTTCTTTCTTAACAAAGTACTTAGAAATAATTCTTTACGTTTATAAAACGTGACAGTCAAATTAAAACAAGTGGCGGTGTGGCCGAGTGGTTAACGCTTCAGAATAGCGTAGGTTCAAACCCTGTCAGGGTCAAAAAATTATTCCTTTAGCAAAATGTTTTAAATTTATTGCTTACAATTGGTTTGTTCCAGAGAGAGGATTCGAGAGTGTTTCAATAAGCTCATAGCTTCCAACACAATCGAACTAAAGTAATTTTGTATAAACTTAACTATAATAATATAAATAAACCTAAAGGAACATATATCGATACTATTATAATATAGAAATTAATTTTATTAAAGAAAGATAATTTGGTTGTCAATATTACAAAAAAACTTAATATATTATGTGACAATTCTCTAAAAAAAAACTGGTGTTATTATCAAATGATGTTGATTTAATTTGACAGATGCTGTAATCATTACATATCTTTCGTATGACAACAAAATTGGACAAGCACATTTTCGGCTAGTATTTGCTTATTGAGATATAGTATAAGTATATTTCCCAAGTTATTCATATTTTACGTCGCTCATAAAAAAGTGAAACATTGTCAATCAAATGTTTTAGATTTTAACTTGTTTTTATGTATATCATTGAATCAGATAAGAACAATATTTAAAAGCAGGTGAAATATAATTAATTTGAAGATTTAATTTGAAAGCAATATTTTTTAGAATTGCTTGAAACTGTGCTACCTAAAATTGCTTCTTTGTAAAATCATTTTTTACAAAATTTGGTTACATACCAGGTGGATAAACGACTTTATCAAACTCAAACAAACAAACAAACGGAAATAATTTTCTTTTACTCTGATCAATAATTGCTCAGATTCATTTTATTTTCTTTTAGTGAATATATTACCTGACAGTATTTAAAAACTGTTATATCTGCAGCAACACTTGCCTCCAGTTATATCTATTGCACTTAAATGTAAAAAAAAAAAACTCCTGCTTTAAAATTAAAGAGCATACCTCTTTGAAATTAGAACATGATTATAATAAATCAAGTTATGACATCACTCTTATCTTGAATAAGATAAGATCATTTTTCTAATGTCATTTTGCGCTGAAAAAAATAATGTGCATTGTTAAATTATTGAAGGACTTTTGAAAAGTTTGGGATTATTTAACCATTTTGCAGATATTGGGATATATAGCTTTGATTGTATGACTAATCTTGACATCCTCTGTCAACGTTGAACATCTACAATCAAATCACAGACATATGACCTGCTTATTACTGCTTGATATAAAAAAGTAAGATAAAAGTTACTGCTAAAAATTGAGATGTTGATTATTTGTAATCAACGGCCATGTTGTGCAATTAGCAGTTTCCTGTATAAGTTATAGAGTATACATTTAATTCTTTGTTTAATTACTGAATGCCATGAACATTTCGTATCATAAGTTTATTTTTAAAATGCACTTTACGTCTTAGGAAAGGGTCACCTTGTAAGTACTTTTTATAAAAAGAATATTTTGCATCATATCTTACTATATTAGGTAGATTAGAAGTCCGACGGCTTCTGCAAACAGATGGTAATGCAACAAATTAGGTGCATTAAATCTTCTCTTGCATACAAATATTCGTCTGATTTGGTATGAGGAAGTAAATATTTAATGGTATTTTATTTTGTCATCAATTAAGGTAGTTTATCATACATGTAAATAATTATAATTTATGAACTGTCTATGAAAAGAATTTATCGAAAAATCAGCTTATATTGGTTTGATTAGTTTTATTTAATATGCTGAACTAATATTATACAGACAGAACATGTTTATAAAATATTTAACGGTCTTTAAGATCATTTTCAAAGTCTCTTAGTTTCCATATTGTGTAGTATTAAAAAGATGAAATTCTATCAAAGGAGGAAAGAGAAAAAGATACCATGAAACAGGAAATGTTTATACGGACGGATCAAAAGAAGGTTGCAAAGTAGGTGCGGCGGTAGGTGTTTGAAAATTATTTTACATCTAGTTTGAGGTTACCAGATACAGCATCAATTTGTACTGCTGAAGCAAAAGCTATAGATTTAGCATTGTCATACATAGTACAGCATACCCATGATAAATTTGTGATTTTGTCTGACTCGATTTCTTTTAATGTCCATTGAAATACAAAATCTGACAATATCATGATGAGGGAACTTCTTTTACGATTTCATGATATACTTAAAACCAAATATGTGAAATTATATTGGATTCCAAGGAGGAAATGAAAAGGTAGATGCTTTTGCTAAACAATCATTAAATTTTCAAAAAACTGACTTATTTATCTGCATGTGATTTTTGACCGGCTATAAATAAGCTCGTATCATCTGAATGGAAATCAAATTGGAACAATGCCTTTTCTAATAAACTTCACGATATAAAATATGATAAACAAGATCGACAAGGAAAGGCGGCATCCAATAAACCCATCTCTTGATATGTCACCATCTACATGTCTGTCAAACCGCAATGATCAAACAATTCTTCTTCGATGCCGAAATGGACACACTAAAATCACCCACTCTTACTAGTATCTGCTCTAGAATTACAATGCCCCTTTCTGTGTAGCTTGTAATAAAAATTCTACTGTCAAGCATTTTCTTCTAAAATGTCATGATTTTTCACATGCCCGTTATAGATTTTGTTGTGTAAATTCACTCGAAGAACTCTTTTATACAATTCCATTAAAAACATCATTGATTATTTAAAAGAAATAAACTTGTATTCTAGGATCTAATTGGCCCAATTTCAATCTCATTTACAAAGTTTAACTTAACATTTTAAGTCTATCATTGCATTCGGGATGATATGGCCAGTTATGTGTTAGGCCAAAAAAAAAAATATGTCTGGTTCAGGAAACATTGGTCCAAAAAATTAGGAGGGTAGGGATTTTTTTTTTTTTTTTTTTTTTTTTTATTTTTGGTAGAGAGAATGTCTTTTATATAGATGTGTTGCTTGCTTAACATACTTAAACAAAGATTGTAATCAATCAATGCAAACACCATTTTGTAATAAATAAACTATCAGCATGTGATATTGTGTTGTTTATTTCTTGTATGTAGTCATTTAACCATGTAGCACCTGTATTCATACTAATTTGCTTTCTATTTTGCTTATTATGTACCCTTTCCCTTTGAATCACCCGCTGTACTATAATGCTTACCTGCATCTGACAGGTCTGACAATTAAAAGATCAGGTCACCTCTGTAACAAGTTAATAATAATGCTGTATTATAAGCTTAGAGCTTCTGACATGCGCTATTCCGGGGACCAAAATAACACAGCTATATATAATTTTAATATTAAACATATTCAAATGGTCTTCAGGGGGCGCAAGTCTATAGATATATATGTGCAACTGGTACCAACAGTTGCAGGGTTCTCACAAAGAAGGAGTCTTGAGACTCTCAAGCACAAAAAAGTAGGAGTTCCAGATCACATTGAATATGTTAAGCCATCGATCTTTGCTGCACTTATATGCAGTTGACAAATATGATGTTTAGCAGAGTAAGGGTTGGGGAGTCAGAGTTTGAACAGAGTAATTTAAGCTTATTCAGGAAAATGGTAATATGTCCCAAATGGAAAACACTGTACCTTAAAAGTGATTGAAAATATTTGAAATATAATTTAAAAAACATACATCATCAGGCCATTATGCTGTTTTCTTACACCCCCCTCCCTTAAAAAAGTAAACATTCATTGTATGTTACAAACACATACTGGTAATGGCTCCATCTCAATTAATAGTTAATTTAATTCCTAAACTATATTTTAAGTGTTATGACACACATTTTAACAAAACATATCTTCCTTTTGGTTACGATTATTTTAATTATAAAAAGCGGCATCGCGAAAATATGTGACAATTGAAAATTTGTCTGTTTCCTGCAGAAACATTCACAATTCTACTTGTTGTTGATTTTGATCATATAAGATTAAATATTTTTTTTATTATTTTAACATTGTTACTCATCGTCTATTCCAACAGGCATCGTTAAACAAAATTTTCACATTTGTAATTTTCGTACCCAAAAATTTTCGTCCCGAAAATCAAAAAAAAAGTTTAGGGTCGGCGGTAAAAAAATAGGGTCGGTCGGGTTCCCTGAACCAGACATATTTTTTATTTTGGCCTTAACGTGCCGCAAAAATCCAAACAAACAAAAAACCAACGGTGATCAAATTGTAAATTTTCGCTATCTAGTCTGATAAAATCAAGATTAATATCAAATATATGTTTTCAATATTCGTGTTAAAGACTGTTTAACGAGAGATTAACAGGTGTGCTGACGTGTTACAGTAATAAATGCTGCTGTCAAGGAAACCTGTGAAGAACATAAGCATTATTATCATACTTAAGCAAGGTTTACTAATACGTTCAGTATTTACTATTCTGCTGAATGTAATATCAAGATATTTGAAATCTTAAATATGATGTTTATGACATTGTGGTAGCTAATTTGTGAGACATGCACGTCACTTTAAAAAATCAATCTACTTGATAGAAAACTTGATGAATTTGTTTACAAGAATGAACCATCGGACTACTTTTTTGTCGTCTGTTATCGACATCCGCTAGCAATCATAAAGCGTGATTTTGTCACAAACTAATCAACGTAACATATTATATTTAACCACAGTGAAATTTTGTCAACACAATTACTGTAACCCTGTTTTTAACCGATCACACAGAAAATTGATATTCTAAAATTTACGGAAATGAGGAATATTTGCTTTTATGTTAAAATGCTGAGCGATACTCAAACATTTGCATTAATAATTCATTACAATCTATTCTTACGTTTTTTCTAAAAATGAAATAAAGCAGTCTTAAAAGTATTGCTTATTTGACCTGACACGCCACTGCATTTACTTTATCAGAAAAGTTACATTGACTAAATGGACAGTGTGGCGATTGGCAATACTTTTACAAAAATATTTGCTAAAAACAAAAATAAATGTCTTTTCAATGTTAAGTTTTGAAGTTTTCTATAGGATATTCAATTTATTTACTTTAAATGAAAACCTATGGAAAATAAACAACACATGCATTATCAATTAAATTTAAAATAAACCTCTGAGTATATATTTCAAAGGGGGAAAGGTCTAATTAACATTCTAGCTAAGAGATATCAGGTTTTTGTTTATAAATCACATGATGTGTAGATATCCTTCTTTAAATTCATAATATAATGAAAATGTATTAGAAATATTTAAAATCTGTTAAATCAAAAGGCATTGAAATGACTTTGTTATGTCAAAAAGAGAAAATTGCGAAGTTTAGAAAGGAAAGTGTAAATTACTTCTGTGTTGATTTTTCAAATATTTTACTTTTTCATACATTTTCAAATTTGTCATGAAAATAAGTATGAATCTGGAGGCATGCTGCTTTAATGCAACACAACTATCCTACACATAAAACAACGCACATTTGATTGTTTACAATACGAATGATGAAAACATTTAAAAATCCAAGGCTTGTATAAATATTTCAAAGCATTTGTTTACCTTTCTCTTTCTTTTTCTGCTGATCTTATTCATTTTAGCATATTCTCATATGTTATGTGCACTTCAAAAAGCAACATTTCTAAAATGAAAAATAAACAGTAAATATGAAATGAACGCAAAACATCTCATGTTATATCGTGTGTGTTTAAATGTCAGAAAAACAAGCAGGCGAGAAATATTTTCATTAAGCTATATTCCTATCCTCCGACCATCTTCTGTAGTAAAACGAGTTGATGAATGTTGAAAACATTCTATTTAAATATCGTTATGTAACAAATACAATCTAAAAGTTTATATATAATGTTTTTTTTTTTCGAAAATAAGATTGTAATATTAAATTATCTTTAATGTCTAATGGCATAGGGAATAAGAAAATGATTCTGAAAATTTATCGAAGCAATATCTAAAACCAGTAGCAATGACACCTCGTGGTACTTTAAGCAGATTATTGTTTGAAATCAAATTAATGACACGCAATAATTGCTTGTCCTTTCATGTGCATTAAAGGCGGTTTATTATTTCATCCCAAAATTTTGTATTATCGTTATATGTTTGAAGTTAGATCATTGGTTCAATGATCAGAGTCATCAGGTAACGAAAAACTATCGACAAAAATCTCATGACACTGTACGAAATCGTCCGCAATGTATACGTTTTAAGAATGGTTCGAAGTTATTAAAAATATGTATCGGATTTATGTTGTCTAGAACATAATATGGAGGAATCGTGCAAATTTAATCAAGATGTAGAAAAATGATACTAAATGACAGATCAAGTTATATATCTATCTCACGACTGCTTTCGTTGTCAAGCTTTAGATATATTAATAAAAACTTTTCATTTAAACTGATAAAAACAAATTTATATTCAGAACTAAATTGATTTTTCTATAAGAGAAAATTGCACCTGCTGACATAAAATTCTGATATTTCATCAATAAAAACACTAAATATCTGGTTGTTTATGTGCACAAGATTTAATTATATATAATCCCTTGCCTACTTCAAAGTCACATTATGCCTCCGAAACAAATAAATGTAAAGTTCTTTTGAAAGGGCAAACAATAATTTTAAAATGTTTAAATGATGGTTTCAGAGAAATGTAAGATGCGCGTTACCTGAAAAGGTAGCGACTGATGTAAAATCATTTGTCACAAAAGTAGCAAAATGTAAACAAAGTACAAAGAAGTATTTTGACTTCCATACAAAATACTAATTCACTATAACTCTATATATTGCTTTTTGATTATAATATAATCAAAATATGAAAAAGATCGTTCTGGGAATTAACCAATGAGTAACTGTTTTGGTACTATAAAAATACACCAAAATTAAAAAGCTTTTGAGAAATAGAAATAAAAAAACTTCTGAAGCATAATGAGCCTTTAAGAGTTTTTCTTTCCTTTATCAGATATACTTGTAATAATTTGTCCAGAGCAATACTCCAAAAGCACTTGAGGGATTTTCTTTTAATGTCATTCACTGAAAGTGCACATTGGGCGGGATTGAAATGTTTAAGTATAAAAACTCTTGTTTGTCTACATTCAGAGTTAAGTCACTTTGTCTGAAAATATTGATATGTTTTGTCCGGAGCATAAAGAGGGATTTTTTTTCCAAATGTAAATATACCACACTGGGAGAAAGTGCAGTGTGTACGTGCAATGACTCTGCCTTGCCCACCTTTAGATTAATTCCTCTTTATCAGAGTTACCTGAAAACTGTCTCGAGCATAACTCCCGAAGTACTTAAAGGATGCTTAAACGTTCCTAACTCATATTCCCTTTAATTGAGTATTTACTTTTCTGAAGCATGACCTCTTAAGTACTTTTGGGGTTTTCTTCCGTCTTAACATACTAGCATAGCACATTGGTAGGAAGAAAAAGTGGATGGACAATAACAATAATTCTACCATGCGTATTTTTAGAGTTATTTCCCTTTATCAGCTTTCTTTTAATGCATGAACATAACTTTATGGTTTTTTTAAGGACTTTATCTCATTAAGAAAAATGCACGAAATAATACTTCTCAAGTAACTTAATCACGGCGAGATGTAACATGGCTCTTGTAATATCTGAAAACATCATATCCCAATCATAGTAAATAAAGGACCACACCAATTAATTCTTGATTCATTATTGGAGAATGTCTACTTGTTGCATTATTAAATTATAATTAATAATTTCATTGCTCAATCAATGTCTTTATCCATTTTATATTTATTCCATTAACATTTATTTTATCTGTTCACTGAAAGTGGCTTATATTTCAAATAATCTAAAGCCTCACTCTCACTTACTCCCGGCAGAGCCCAGGATCATCCCGGTAAGTTACCGGGATGATCCGGGACGATCCGGGGTGAAATTATTGTTGCGGTCACACTTACCCCGGCTGCACTACGGTAGTTCTCAACTAACCACCCAGGATGCGCTCCGGATCATCCAGGCAGAGCCCAGAGTCAGCTACGGTTCATGCCGGTGCTTCCCCGGTCGTTCCCGGATGACGCCGGAAGAGCCCCGGTTGACACAGGCAGAGCGTCAGTCGATCCAGGTAGAGCCTCGGCAGAGCCCAGGACGATCCAGGCAGAGCCCCGGTAGAACCCCGGTAGATTGAAAACGCCCGAAAATGATAACATTGATACATAATTTTTATTTAATATACTATCTATTGTACCAGAATAGTTATTCATGATGATTTTCTGAAAAATCCTGATGCCATACTGGATAGAAGGGAAATGAGAGGGGTTTTAATACCAGCAAGTGCAATCATCGCAAATTGTCGTTATTCTTTTGAATGATCCGGGCTTTGCCGGGGCTCTACCGGGATCAACCGTAACTCTACCTTTATCATCCGGGGCTCTGCCTGTAGTTGCCGGGCTCTGCCGGCATTTTCCGGGGCTCTACCCGTAGCTCTACCGTAGCTCTACCGGCTATATCATACCCCGGATCATCCCCGGTTTGTGCCGGCAGAGCTACGGTGCTTCCCCGGTATTACCCCGGTCGTTCCCGGCAGAGCTAAGGATGAAGCCGGCAAAGCTATACCTTCCCGGATCATCCCGGACCATCCCGGTGATATTAAATATTTTATTCCATCCGGGATCGAATGCCGGATGTTCCCGGATCATCCAGGACGTTGCCGGCAGAGTTACGGATGTACTCCGGTTGTTCCCGGTCGTACCCCGGTCGTTCCCGGATCACCCCGGACGTCTACCGGGGCTCTGCCGGGATGTAAGTGAGACTGTAGCTTAAACATTAATGTCAACATATCACAGGAAATTTAATGACCTCATTGTGGAAAGTCTTTTATTCAGCTTATTTTGATTAAGTAAATAAAATGATTCAATATTAACGGCAACACTTATGTTGTAAGTTATTGCGATTGTAATGAAATATATATTTTCTAATTAAATTGCTTGATTCTTATATTAAATCAATCATCATATTAGATGAATCAGACAAATAAAAGGGGAACTGGAGTATCTTTACTGAACGAAATAAAAAATGTTTAAGTTTTGAATAGCATATGGAATTTGTTTGTTTCATTTTACGCCTTTTCCAAACAGTATTTCAGTCATATAGGCGGATATGAAATTTGGATAAAAATCACAAGAAAAACTCCTAATACAACATTATTTACCACCTTTACTAATGTTAATATATTGTTAGATACAATGCGCTACTTTGTGTTTTTGTCTGTTATCTTCAATTAAAATCACAAAAATCTGATTTTTCAAACATATTTTAACTAATTTTTCAAACGAAATTTTCATCAAATTATCAGCTTATATTGATTAAATAAACATTTTAATTTAATCGACCCTTAAATTGTTTGTGAGGACAAAACTAATAATCATATGGAGTGAAACGATTTCTTAACATATACGGTCTTTTTCATTTGCAGTATGAGGTCACAGAATTAAAATTGTAAATTCTGTCATAGAAACGAAGTAAATAAATAAGAATCTGAAAAAAGTTTTACTGTTTTCCAATATTTTTCCAGTTGTTAACTTAATATTCTGGGTAGTCTGTGATTAATATTCAAAGATATGTTTTCAATATTCTTTTTAAAGACGGTATATCAAGAATTTTACAGGTGTGGTAAACGTACAACAGTTAGAAATGCTGCTGTCGGGGACACCTGTGAAGATCATAATCATTATTATCATACTTATGCAGGTTTTACTATACTTATGCAAGTTTTACTATCAAGTTCAGTAATCATTTAATTGCTAAATATAATATTAAGGTGCTTGAAATCTTTAATATGATGATTATAAGACTAGTGGTAGCTGATTTTTGAGAGGTGTCGTCATTTTCAAAATCCACTTATCTTATTCAAAACATGATGAGAGATTAAATCATCGGGGTATTTTTATAGGCTTTTAAAATGCATGTCACAAACAATATAGGCAAACATATTTAATCAAAGTGAATTATATTACAAAGGTAAAAAAAAAACACCGGAACCCTTATACCATTATTTGTCAATTTGTTTCCATCCATACCACAGAAAATTAGTATTCTTAAGTATAGGGAAATAAAGAATGCTTACTTTGATGTTAATGCCTTAAGTGCTAGATTTAAATTGACTCTTCTATTATGTTCTTCCTTTACTTATCTTTTTGTATACAATCTTTATGTATAGGCAAATATTTATGTAAATTTAGAACAATGAATCACCTATTACCAATCGAAAAAGGCAGACACTTGGCAATTGATCATAATAATAGGGTCTGTTCCTTATGTCTGTATCAAGCTATTGGTGATGAATTTCACTACTTATTTGAATGTTCGTACTTTAATGACATAAGACGTAAATCTCTTCATCCCAGGTTTTACACTCATCCCAATATTTTTAAACTTGACACATTAATGAATAGTTGTGATAAAAAATATTCTTCTAAAATTATCTTTATTTTGTAAAAACATTATGTTAAAATTTAGATAAGTAATACTTCTCATTCTCCGTTCTCATTTGTTACAAATATAAAATACATGTTGTATTGAATTCAGAACTTGAAATGAACAATATGATCTCCTTTTTGTTTATTAAGCTAGTCATATTTGTATTTTTATATTGTGATACTAGTGATTTTTGACTGTTATTTTTCTGTTTGTTTGTTGTTATAACCAGTTGCATATTATATGCCTTGGTTTAATAAAAACTGAAACTGAAACTGTATTTGATGCATCGTACGTAACAGCATTCGACTTACCAGAAGAGTTATATTGACACTACGGGCAATATGTTAATAACGTATATTAACAAAAACTGTCTGCCCTAATGTTTAAAACTTAGACTTTCATGTAAGTAATTTACTTGAAAAAGAAATCTAAGAAACTACTAAATTTTTTTTGTTTAATTAAATAACGTATGCCAGTTTTATCGAAGCGGAAAACTTCATCTTTTATAATGTTAGTTACCTAATTGTATTATTATAATATTAAATAAATTTAGATTGTTAAGTATTTCGACCGATTCAAAAGAATAAGAAAATACAGGTTATCAACGGGGGACAAGGCATTATTAACATAATTATTCTAGCGCAGAGGTTTCAGAGCTATAAATCGCATTTAATTGGATATGTAAATATTCCTCTTTAAATTCACGACATAATTTAGTTGAATTAAGAATAGCTGTTTTGAATACTGTAATATAGAGGCATGCACACAATTTTAATGGATGAGAATAAGAAAGTTATGAACTTTATATGCACCCTATGTCTTGAAAGGTTCCATCTTGTGCTACTAGTGTGGTGGATGTATTTTCAAAACATCGGACAATGCATTCACTTTGTACTCAACCATTTTCAATGCAGAAACCTTTTAATAATCCTTGTTAATTTGAACAACGATAGGCTATTTAACTAGAACTACTAAATTGGCAATGTATCTGTTTTGTATATTCCAGACTTGAACATAAATTAAATAATAATCTGCCAATATTGAAATATTAAGTCTATCCTGATAATTGTTTATGTTACTACACCATGTACATAGCGACAACACATGTTGTTTAATGCGATTCAAGTCATAATTATATTTAGATTGTAAGGTTGAATTTACATATCATTTAAAGATGCATTGCTACCTACAGACCCTGCTATCATATAATTATGAAGTTTTTAACATTGTCTTAAAACATGTAAAAGACATCTTTCATATCTAGTACATTTAAATTATAGCCATAAGCTTATTTCGTGTTAAGTATATAAACCCTTAAACTGCTCTTTTTCTATTATGGAACTGCCTCAGCTTTGAATTTCAAACAGTCTTTCAAAGTTTACACATGAGCTCACATCTTTTTATCTCATTGTAAAGCAGACTATATACATTATCTAGTACAGATTTTACAATTTTAGCAATAGCCCGTCTTCTTTTTGTCTGTGTTGAATAATGTCACTGACCATTTAACAACTACGACTTGAAATAACAAAAAAACTAGAAATGTGTCATCATGCCACGGATGCCCCCGCATGCAGCCAAAATTTCAGATGGTGCATTAATTTTTTTTTTTCATTTTAAGTTCAAAGCCCTTAAAACTTTTCAATGTTAACACAAACCATTTCCATACAACGTTCAAGGCACTGAAATTATTCAGTCTTAACCTTTAGAAAAAGCATATTGCATATTTGTAGCCAAAATAATGGCTAAAAGAATGAGTGCTGAAACTGAAAGTTCAAAATTTTTCCAACATTCAGGAAAGATAAGTTTGTCTAAAATCATTGAACCATGACCAAATTCAAACTTAAACTGCTTATTCCTAAGATGTATCTATATTATTTTCAAAGTGAAAGGGACATAACTCTGCCAAAAAATCCATCAAACCATGACCAAATTCCAACTTGACCTGCCCATTCCTTTGACATATCCATATGTCAAATTAAAATTGAATATGTAACACTGTTAGGTAGATAATGAACAGAAACTGTAAATTTCATATTATTTTCAAAGTGAAAGGGGCATAACTCTGCCAAAAATCATTGAACCATGACCAAATTTGAACTTGACCTGGGCATTCCAAAAACATATCCATATATCAAATTTGAGTTGAATGTGTTGTACCATTGGGGAGATAATGAACGGAAACTGAAAATTTCATATTACTTTCAAAGTGAAAGGGGCATAACTCTGCCAAAAATCATTGAACCATGACCAAATTTGAACTTGACCTGCGCATTCCATTGACGCATCCATATGTCACGTTTGAGTTGAATGTGTTGTACCTTGAGGGAGATAATGAACGGAAACTGAAAATTTCATATTATTCTCAAAGTAAAAGGGGCATAACTCTGCCAAAAATCATCGAACCACAACCAAATTTGAACTTGACCTGCGCATTCCTTTGACGCATCAATATGTCACGTTTGAGTTGAATGTGTTGTACCTTGAGGGAGATAATGAACGGAAACTGAAAATTTAATATTATTTTCAAAGTGAAAGGGGCATAACTCTGCCAAAAATCATTGAACCATGACCAAATTCGAACTTGATCTGTATTTTCTCATGACATATCCATATGTCAAGTTTGAGTTGATTGTGTTGTACCGTTGGGGAGATAATGAACGGAAACTGAAAATTTCATATTATTTTCAAAGTAAAAGGGGCATAACTCTGCCAAAAATCATCGAACCATAACCAAATTCGAACTTGATCTGTATTTTCTCATAACATATCCATATGTCAAGTTTGAGTTGAATGTGTCCAACCGTTCTTGAGTTAATGAACGGAAACTGAAATTTCATATTATTTTCAAAGTAAAAGGGGCATAACTCCGCCAAAAATCATCGAACCATGACCAAATTCGAACTTGACCTGTATTTTCTCATGACATATCCATATGTCAAATTTGAGTTGAATGTGCCCAACCATTCTTAAGATAATGAACGGAAACTGATGATGACGTAATGACAGAATGACGGAAGGACGGAAGGACGGAAGGATGGAAGGACGGAAGGACGGAATGACGGAACAGGGTAACACTATATGCCCCGGCCATTACATGGCGGGGGCATAACAATTACCAGGCAGAATCTACATGACCGTGTAATATAATGAAATTATATTATCGACAATTTATACGTTCTTTTGTATGAAATAAAATGGTGCTTGTCACAAAAGAATAGCAGTTCGGCGCCATATAACCTAAACTATGCGGTTCTCCGTTAAACCATACAAAAATAGAATAAAAGGGAGATAGTTGTTAACTGAGCGATTATGACTTTTCTATCTATCTTTTGTTACGACAGTTGTCTTTATTTAGCTTTAAAATACATTTATTAATATAACAGGTTTACATATGACTCGACAGTATTTGATACTCAGAATCAAATTGTATCACGATAAATTTACAATATTTGATTCTTTTCGGTGCATTTAACTTTTGTATTTGAAAGAATAAAACAAAAATTGATGTGAAATTGTAAAGTTTTGAAGAATAGTTCCCTTGATAAAGCAATGAAAGAAAAGAACAAAACATATCAAAAGAATACAACATCAAATATAAACAACAACAAAACTCTTGAAAGTCGCAGAATCGGTTCGTTAGTATGTTCTTTAGAGAAAACGTGTGCTCCATATCTCACCCCATGCCCTCTAGCACCAAATTAAGCGATAATCGATTCAATAAACAATAATAAATTTCCCTCAATGACAAGAATAATGTATGGACATTAAGTACATGAATTATGATACTATTTTTCAGCTAACTTGCGACAATTATCACCTACCGTTTTGAGTAAAAACAATTCATGAATGTGGGAAATCTATATCTAAAATAACTTTGAAAATTGTTCCAAGTCCGTATTAAATTGTGTATTTGTAAATACTTTGCAAAAAAAGTATGGCTCTTGTGTACACAATTAAATTAAAAAAAAGTGTTTCTTATTAATGTGCAAGCAGTTGTTATGATTATTAAGTCACACTATAAGATTTTCTTTTGAAAAACAAAACCATTTGATTCAACTGCTCACTTACTAAACTTGATTCATCAATTACTAGTGATATACGGAAAAATCGAGTTTTGATAAATACTAAAAGTAAAACTAAAAAAGGATGGGGTTGCGTGCTTGTTTTGTTTGATTTGAAATAATAAAATTCAAGGTCAAGACAGAAGGCGGCGTTCAATTCAACCAGTACGGGGGCGTTCAAAGGTCCCAAAACAAAAGAACCTCCGACGTCATTCGTTTGTACGAATATAAATCCTAACAAAGACGTAAGACGAAAAGTTATAACTAAAACCAAGTTATATCAAATTTTATTTGCGTGTTGTTCTTTCTATCGTAAATTGCTTACTTCTTTTAGATATCTGAATGGATAAATTGCTATTAATAATTATTTTCCCATGTACATAATGTGTACGCTGAAAAATTTGCCCGCTTCGTCATCTTAAAACAAGAAAACATCACAATGAGAAGAGGGACATTGATATCTTAATGTTTATATTAGTCACAATTTGCAGCCAAAGAATTCCATTTATTTCCGTTGCTCAAAAAGTTTATTTGTTATCTTAAAAGGAATGTCTGCTCTACATATTATACAGCTCTTTAGGCGTAAAACTCTACTTCAACATTAACAGAGATCACTCATGCACTTTTTACTTACATTTTCAATTAGTAAAACAATAAATGTTTAATGGTAGGAAAAATGTACAAGGCAGGATTAAAAGCAGAACTTGAATCGTTTTTCGATTTTATTGTGGTGTTCTGATCCTCCGAGAAATTGATTGTCTTGATTAATGGATACAGTTTATTAAGCCAATAGTAGGTATCTTGAAAGAGTTTTCCAAATTTTACGTTTTGTTTTTTAAAGATCTGGGTGATTTTTTAAATAATTTCCATGTTCAGCAACAGGTTTCTCTGTAATTAATTTGATAAAACATGCCTTAATAAAACATGTCTTTCTTGAGAATAGCGTCTTACAGTGCCTTTTGTACTATTGATTATTTTGGTAATGAAAGATTTTTATAGGGAAACTTAATGATTTGTAAGTTAAACACCAACTTTTTCCTTTGCAAGTTTAGGATTTACTAAGTTTGGGGGCTAGTTAATACAAAGTTTGGATGCTAGTTAATTATAGAAATTACGCTGCAAAGATTATTTGCCAATTAAATTTGGAAAGTGTCCTGTCGATTTTTTATATTGTTTGATATATTAACCTGATAGATTAATCGTTATGACAAAAATAACAGAAAACACATTTTTCATTTTACTACGAAGCAAAATTGTTTTATGTATGTGACAAAAGTCAAATGGGCGACTTTTTAAAAAAATAATTTAACTTCGTTGAATCTAGTGGGCTGCATATCTTTTTCTTTTATGTCGTTTTCTTAGTTATGAGAATAAAGACCACACTGAATATAATGCTTTATTATCTCAATGGGTATTTTATGAAAGATCTAATAATGCATAACAGTTTAATTCATCAATTAATGTCTTCATTTAATTATGCATAATAATTTTATTCATTAACTAATGTCTTTACCAATTCAAAAATATTCATAATAAGCATTATCTATATTTGTTCAATCATAAAATGAATAAAGTATAAACCCTTATTGTGGATTGTATTTTATTCATCTCTTTGTATTTAGAATTACAATGGTTCTTTGTTTCTGGTTAAATTGATATTGTAAGCTATTGCAATTGAAGAAAAATTTTTAAAAAGGTGCTTAAAGGTATCTGCTTACGTTTATAAAACTTGATTTCAATTATGTTTCGGTCATTCAAACTTAATCAAATGAGAATAACATGTAAATATTAGATGCCACGCAGAAAACTGATGACATTACTGATGGCGTTACAATTAAGTACAAAGCACAAATGGTAACGAAACCGAATAAAAACTAAAATACATGGAAACATGCATTTTGCTATGTGTTTATTTCAGCATTTCATTTGATGTAATGTGTAGATTTTTTTTTCTAAATTGTCAGCACTTAAATTTCTGTAATGATAACTAGTTGATACACAGACAAATTGAATTGCGAGTTTTATGCGTTATTTTCTATTTTATCTTCCGTTTTGCTAACGTTGAGTGGGAAGAAAATATCAATAGAATGTTAAAAGAGAAAGGAGAATCCTATCAGTAAAAACAATATCATAACTGATATAGCCATCTGTCTATTTTTGTGTAAAGTGCTATTGATACTCAATGTATTTGCTTAATTGCCGAAAGGAGAAAAAAATATTTTCAAAGTCGGGATTGCCATTAAAACTGAACAAGTGAATCAATAACTCGTGCGTTTTGGTGCATAATAATAAGCTTATTATAGCAGATTATTTTGTCCATGCTTTTTGTTAAGACAGGCCAAATAGAATATGTTTTCTATCTCACTTGAGAGAAGAATAAATTCGTTGTCATATATGATTGTTACCAAATCATTTAGTAAGATAGTGATTTTAAGTATTTTCCTTTTTCAGTTTAAAGGAAATTTAACCGACCCCTGAAATAAGAAAAAAAATGATATTGCGTTTAAATGCATCTATCTATAAGATGCTAATTTGAACTTTGATTTCGATACGATTGCGTGGGAAGATGCTTTGTTTCGTATTTGGATATAATTTACTTACAAAATAAGAAAAGAGGACGATGTGACAAATTATGATAATAGAAGTTCAAAATGGATACTACTAGTATACCGTTAAAGATTTCTATGTTTATGTCCCTATATGAGAAGTTATTGTATTAAGGTGGATAGCATATAGGAATATTTAAGTATATAAGACTATATACATTTCCAAAAAGTAAAATATAAATAGAACAAAAAATGTCAACAGAATGAAAGGTAAAAAAAATGAAACTACTATCAACGAGACATTCACAGAATGCAGTCCCCGGCACAGCTCTGCGACACCAGCAGTGTACCCAGACGGCACTTTCAAACATAAAGGCACATTTTTCGATACTATAGTAATATATAAACAAGTAAACTAATCTTATTTAAGCAAAATTATTTGGTTGTCAATATTATATAAAACTGATTATAAAGTGCCATTTTCCTAAATAAAAAGTTATTTTGTTAACAAATGATGTTGATTTATAATATCATATATGTTTATGTCAAAGGAATAACTACTCTCAAGGGGACAAGCACAGTTTTGACTTGTATTGCTTATTTAATTATAGTATTAGTTTACCTCCCAAGGTATACATATTTTACATGAAGGTTTTAGATGTTTACTTGTATTCATGTATATTATTGAATCAGATACGAATAATATTTAAAAGCAGGTGAAATATAATTAATAGGAAGATTTTATTTGAAAGTAATATATGTTTAGAACTGTTTTAAACTGCTCTACCTAAAAAATGTTTCTTTGTAAAATCAACTTTTACAAAAATTGATTACATTCCAGGTGGACAAACGACTTTTATATCAAATCAAACAAACAATTATTTTATTTAACTCTGATCAATTATTGTTTAGACTCATTTTGTTTCCGTTAAGTAAAAATAATACCCGAGAGTATTTTCAAACGGTTTAATCTATAACAACATTTGCCTCCAATTATATCTATTGCGCTTAAATGTCAAAGAACAACTATCTAAAACATTCAGCAGAACACGTAAGTAATGAGAATATAACTTTTAGAAACATAGTATTGACATCACTTAGTTTATCAAGAATAAGAAAAGATCTTTTTTTAAACGTCACTCTGGACTTAAAAAATGTAATGTGCGTAGACTTTGCGAAAAGGTTCGGATTTTTAAACTTTTTTGCAGATATTGGGATATATATCTATGATTGTATAATTGATTTTGACATCCTCTTTCAACGTTGACATCTTCAATCTTACCACAGTCATATGACCTGTTTATTATCGTTTGTTAGATAAATATTACTGCTAAAAACAGAGATATTGATTATTTGTAATGAACGGCCATGTTGCGCAAGTATAAGTTGTAGAGAATACATTTAATTTATTGTTTAATTACCGGATGCCATCAACATTTCGTATAATTAATTTATTTTTTAAAATGCACTTTTAGTATAAGGAAATGGTCACCTTGTAGGTACTTTGATAAATATAATATTTTGTATCATATCTTGCTATTTTAGGTAGATTACAGAGAATATAAGGAAGTCCGACGGCTTCTGTAGACAGATGGTAATGCAACCAAATAGGTGCATTCACACTTCCCTTGCATACAAATATTTGTCTGATGTGGTATGAGGAAGTAATTATTTTACGATAATTATATTGTCATAAATTAAGGAAGTTTGCCAGACGAGTAAATAACTATTATCTATGAACTTGTCTTAAAAAAGAATTAATAAAATTTATTTAATCATTTACGGTTACTTTCAGAATCCCTTACTTTTCAGATTATCTAATATTGAAAAGTGAAATTTTATCATAGGAGGAAAGAGAAAATGATATCATGAAAAGGCAAATGTGAATTTACCAAAAGTTATCCGATTGTAAACTTGCGCTCTATAATATATTAATCAAGATTAACATTTAAAGATATGTCTTCAATGTTCATGTTCTAGACTTTTTAACGAGAGGTTAACAGGTGTGCTGAACGTGTTACAGTAATAAATGCTGCTGTCAAGGAAACCTGTGAAGAACATAATCATTATTATCATACTTAAGCAAGGTTTACTAATACGTTCAAGATTTTCTAGTCTGCTAAATGTAATTTGAAGGTATTTGAAATCTTAAATATGGTAATTATGACATTGTGATAGCTGATTTGTGAGACATGCACGTCATTTTAAAAATCAATCTATTTTTATTGCAAACATGATGAATCGGGCTACTTTAAGGTCGTTTGACATCGACATCCACTAGCAAGCATAAAAAATGGAATTTTAACAGATCTTGTCACAAAAAAACAACGTTTCAGATTAAATCATAGTGATCTTTTAACAAAATAAACTTTATCTTGATGTTAACTCTTATCTACCTATCTCAATGGAAATGAATATCATAAAGTTTAGGAAACGAGGAATGATTGCTTTCTTGTTAATATGGCTCAGCTTTACTCAAACAATTGTTTATATTGTTATCATAACTAACCCTAGCATCTTTTTTTGCCCTTCTTTAATTTAAATTCTTTGAAGTGTTGTTTATTGCACTTGAAAAAATCACTACATTACCTTACATTACCTTGTTACATTGACTCAATGGGAATTGTGTTCATTCTCAAAACAGACTTGCATTATAATGAAATTTATAACATTATTTTTTAGATATACAAATAAAAAGGAGGAATGTTCTTCATGCATATTCTAGGTAAATGATTGCAGATTCTTGTTTATAAATTACATGGTCCGTAGACATCCTTTTTACAATTAAGGACATAATGAACATCTATCAAAAATTTTTACATTTTTTTAAATCGATAAGCATGCAAATAAGTTGTGCAACTTTTACAATTCGATTTGTGTAGTAATTTTCTCCTGGCTGAAATTATTTTTCTATTTGTATGTAATAATTTATAATCTGTTTTATTCATTTATTCTTTTTTTCAACTGTCTGGTTTCTTTTATACCTTGGTTAAAAGACTTGGAATTACAGTTTCGGTAATAAAAGGTACATTAACACAGCCGAAGAGATCTAGTATATTTGCCCGATTTGTGTGCAAATAAAACAGTGCTCTAACTTATATCCCGATGTACTATATTAAAAGAACAAACAAAAAACAGTTAAGCTATATTGACTTTGTAGATAAACAGTTAAGCTATATTGACTTTGTAGATAAATACATGTAGTTGGTTGATAGATAGACTGACGGACAAATGTATCTGTGTTATATATGTAAAAAAGACAATCCTTTATTTTAAAGCATTGACTGAACTAAAAACAGTTTTCTTTCTTAACAGAGATATGCGTTCCTATAGTAACTCAACTTTTTTATAGACCTGTATTTTTTAAAATATATTCCTATCAATGAGCAAACTATAATAAATACATTAAGGTCACTCGCAATCAATTTGTACATTTTTTATATGAACAACCCTTTTTCTTGCTTCAACAGTTAGAAGCTAAAGCATCCGCAATTTCATTGTTTTTAAAACAAGTGCAAAATAAATGTTAATTAATCGGATATTAGACAGTATGTCAAAATTGAATTATGCAGCAAATAATTGAGTACACAAATGTCTACATGTCTTTGAAGTATCATAATTCATCTTTAATCGTTTAAAATACTATTCGCTTCAATAATTGAGAACAATAAGATGAACTTAGATTTTAAGAAAAGTAAAATGATTCAAGCTAATTTACTGTTATGTGCGATTGATGACTGATTTTGCTGTTCCTTTTATCACTATATGTCTACTACATGACTTATGTGATAAGGGCTGTTTGCATGTATTCTATTTTGGTATTTTTGTGGTTTAAAAGTGGCGTTTGCAATGTGTAAATTTAATTATTCACATCACAATATTTTACTTTTTATCATATTTTCAAATTTTCATGAACATAAGCATAAATCTTGAGGCATGTTGCTTTAATACAACACAAATTTCATTTACATAAAACAACACATATTTGATTGTTCAGAGTAGTAGTTATCAAAACACTTATAAATCCAAAACTTGTTTGAATATTTAACATCATTTGTTTACCTTACTGTTTCATTTCCTGCTAATTCTATTCAATTAAACATATTCTCATATTTTATTGCACTTTAAAATAGCAACATTTTGCATGAAGAATAAACAGAAATATAAATTGAACTCAAAGCATCTCATGTTATATATTGAATGTTTAAATGTCAGAAAAACAATCGGGGGGGGGGGATATTTTCATGTTATTGTTACTTACGTGCAAAACGCCGCAGCAACAAATTTTAAAATTTTTAATTTAGGAAAAACAGTAATCATACTTTATCCTCATACTTACATTCTTAAATGCCTAGCAATCAGAAGAATTATATATAATATTGCACGGAAAGGAGTAATATATTATGTACATTGAGAATTTAAATAGGTGTTTACATTTTATATCCTTATTTACCGCCAATTTTCTGTAATACAATGAGCTGTTTACATCGATTGAAATCTGCAAATGATTCGGGTATTCAATAAATGCTGAAATAATTTCATTTCATATCGTTTTGTTGATAATATAATCTAAAAGTTTATAAATGATATTTCATTTCTAAAGTAAGGCAGTAAAATTGAGCTCTCAAACAGATAGTATTGTTACTTTATAGTAATATAGTAAATACAATCTGAAATTTTATGAATTCTAACATTGTCTGTTAATAAAGATATGATAAAGCCTGTATAAAAAGTTAAATGATAGTCTGAATAGCGACATAAACTCACATTTTATTACCACGTTATTCCAATTATATTTGACATACACAGTCATAATGCACAGTCTGTCGTTTGTCTTATTGACATTATTATATATTTAATCTAGGACAGACAAGAGAATATATTTAATATATTATGTAGCATCATAATCCTATATTTAAAACGGAAATGTGTATTCTATAATGCTTTTATGTAATAAGCAGGTACAAATAATAATATAGCACTATGTGTTAGAAGTCGATAATTATAGATGAAGGAATATTGATAATGTATTCATTTATCAATCAATAAATTACAACTGTTATTATCCTAAATATAAATAAATATAAAAAATAATGTCATTAACAAAAGATATCATGCGTTCATTCAATTTTAAAAACACACAATATATTATTTCAAACCAAAATAGTATCAATGAATATTTGAAGCAGGAATCTTTATTGCTATATTCTATGGCAAATGCTTTGAGCAGATAATTGTTTGATATTCACTAAATGACACGCACGAATTGCTTGTCCGTTCTTGTGCATAAAATGCAGCTTATTATTTCGTCTAAATATCTTGTTTTATCCTTTCTCTTTTAAGTTAGGTCATTGATCCTATAATCAAAGAGTCATAAGATAACGAACAACTATCGGCAAATATCACATGACACTGTACGAAAATGTATTGTCCGCAATTAATACGTTTAAAGAATGGTTCGAAATTATTTATGACTTTTTTTGCTTTGGTAGACATGTATTCGATTTATGTTGTTAATGACATTATATGGAGAAGGTGTGCAAAATTAATCAAAATGTAGAAGAATATTACTTAAAGAGACATCAAGTTATTTTATCTATCTTTTGTCAAGATTGTAATCGTTGTCAAGCTTTAGAAATACAAGTAATAATAAGTTTTCATCTGAACTGACAAATTGATGTTTAAAATTAAATTGATTTTTTCTATGAAAGAAAAAAAAACACTTTCTCGGTGAAATAAAATAAAAAATTGAAACATTGTCTTTCACTATAAACACTATTATCTGGTTCGTTTTTGGAGCACAATATTTCAATTAACATATTTCCTTGTCTTCCTTTTCTCTTGATCAGAAATACTTTGTCCGGAGCAGATCTTCAAAAAACATGAGGGCTTTTCTTTAAACGTCATACACTGACAGGGCACATTGGGCGGAAGTGCAGTTTGTACGTGCAACGATTCTTCATTTCCTTCTTTTACGGCTTTGTCCCTTTATCTGATGAAATTGTTATTGTTTGACCTGAGCATAACGAGGGATTTTCTTTGAACGTCATACATTAATAGAACACAGAAAGTGCGGTGTGTAAGTACACGGACTCTTGCTTACTTTTAGACTTATTCCGCTTTATCAGATCTACTTCAAAAATATCTGAAGCATAACTCCTAAATTTCTTAATAAAAGCTCTTCTTCAAATTTAATACACCAAATCGGTAGGAAGTTCCATGGGTAAGGACAATGACTCAACCTTGCTTACTTTTAGAGGTATTCCCCTTTGTCAGACTTAATTGAAAAACAAAAATTGTCCGAAGCATAACTCCAAAACTACTTTTCTTTAATCTTAACACAATGACATAGCACATTGTTTGGAAATACAAGCGTGGAAGAAAAATAACTCTACCTTGTCTACTTTTTGAGGTATTTCACTTTATTATCAGATTTGCTTTAAAAGAAAAGTTTTGTCCAGAGAACTGCAAAAGTACGTGCGTGATTTTCCACTGACGCGAATAAAACAAAATTAATAAATCACATATACATTACGTGTTATACTGACCCCTCTTTTCATTGCCTATTTTTGTTTCTACTTCCTTAAAGATTGTACTAAACATATGTAACATGACCATAACTATACGACTGTTTTAATGATTCCTCCTATCCAGTTAACTCCAGGAAAGAACTCGGACAAGTTTGATATATCTTTTTCACGGCGAAATGTAACATGGCTTTTGAAATATCTGTAAAAAGCATATCCCAATCATTGCAAAATTGTACAATTTCGATATAAACCTATATTCATCAATTAAAGAATTAAATTTTAGGGCTCATTTTTGTTGAATCTAGTAGGTTGTCAAACATTTTACCTTTAGTCTTGAACAATGTGTTTTCATTTTATTTTATTTCGTTTTTAAAAGTTAACAACAACAAATTAGATTCTTTAATATTTGTATATCTATTTTTTGCACTATTCAAAGATAATAAAAAGTGTTATTGCTTAGTTTGTGTCTTAATCTATTTTGATTCATTCCTCTCAACATTTATTTGTATTTGTTTACTTAAATATCATTGAGTTTTAAATCACATCTGAACGTTTATGTTATAATAAAAGAGAAAAAAGTAAATACCTCATTATATAAAGTATTTCATTCATCTTATATTGATTAAGTGAATTCAATTATTCAATGTTATCGACAACACTTTTGTTGTAAGTTATTGCGATTTTAACGAAATGTATCATTTCTAAGCCAACTACTAAATTAAATTTGCTTGATTCTTAGATTGCTATAAATGCACAAGTCAATCATTTTAGATGAATCAGACGATAAATGGGGAACACGTATTATTTAGTTCTGCACGAAGAAAAAATGGCAAGTTTTTTCTAATTACACAATATTATGGAATTAAATAAGAAATTGTATCACAAGTAGAATCAAACTCCAAATGCTAACTTACGCAGATCACTTGAGTTATATTGCTGTACAAAGTGCATCATATCATGCGCTTTTTTCTCTATTTTTCTGTTATCTTCATTTACAAACATATAAAATTATGTGATACATTGGCGTGAAAACATAAATTTGTCTCTTTGAATTGGATAGATTTTTAAAAAAATGATGAAAGTAACGTTGATATCGATGATGACGACGATAACAGAGACAACGAAAAAGATGATAAAATACTTATAATTGAATATCAAAAAAGAACAATAATAAGGATAATGGTAATAATGTTAAAAATAACAAATGAATGTTTATAAGTGATATCTACGATGGTTTTTTAGACACTATATATGGTTTATTTTATCAAATGCCTAATAATGAAAGGAACTTGAAACAAATTACGTTTTCCTAAACTTCGACATTTTTCATAGCTAATCTGTAAATCAAAAATATATATGTTCAAACTGTTTCTTTACAGTTAAAACATAATTATATGCATGTAACCTATACCTGGAGCACAATCCATCGTCAATATAAGAATGACAACGCACAATTTTTTAAAGATCTGGTAGAAAATGTGATCTCTCGGAAGCTTGAATTACAAGAAAAGTATATGACAATTGCATTAATTACATAAATTGTTCACTGATGATTCAACGATTTTTATTCCATACACTGTTGCTGCTTTTAGAATATAATTATAATACATAAAATCAAATAAGTGTATGAGATTTACAATAATAAACAGCTTAATATGCATTAAAGTCAATTTGACATTTCTGTTTCCATAACATTCTTACTACTTCTTTCCTGTTCAAATGTACTTTTACAAAGTGTAAGAAAATGAGCACATTGTCATTCAAATTTTAAGTTTTGTATTATATCTTGCTTATTCTTTGTAATAAAGAGTTTTAATAAAGTACGAGGATATCTACACATCCAAAAACAATTAATTACCATTACCCTGGCATGGAATATTATCATATTTGTTGTTTGATGATAAATAACTTTGATTGACATTAATTCAGTAAGTTTGCTAGACATGTTCAGAATATAACATTGCATTTTTAAAGTTATGACGGGGATGTTAAAAACATAGATATACAATGGGTGTCCCAAAAGAAAGATAACTCATTAAAATATTGATATTTAATATTCAAAGTAATCCGATACATTTCAGAATTCGGACAGAAAAGGTATTAAAAACATGTGATATATAAATTAAAGTGAAACACACGTTTTTATAAACAAAACACTGAACATACCTGATTCATACTTTCACGTCATTCAAGAATTTATGACGATTTCCAGGTGATTACCTTTCATTTTTTTCCTCCTAGGATTCGCACAATGAGATTGTCAATAACACTGTCGCATATTTTCCTGTATTATATAAATGATTCAGAAGAAAGTTGATTTTCAATTATACGATATTTCTAATTTATGAAAACATATTCAATCAAATTATCAGACTATGTTGTTTGGATTGACATTAATTTAGTCGACCCCGACAGTGTTTGTGTGGACATAATTTATTAGCATATATAAAAGTTGTTAACATTTTACAGTCTTTATCATCTGCAGAGTCGGTTCACAGAATGTCTATTAAAACGTGAAACGAAATAAAACACAGGGCCCTGAAACAACGCTTGCTGACTTAACCGAGCCGGTATATGAAGATATGTTTTCACTATTTTTGTTCTAGAAGATATTTCAAGGAATTTACTGGTGTGGTGAATGCACATAAGTTAGAAATTCTGCTTTCGGGGACACCTGTGAAGATCATAATCATTATTATCATACTCATGCAAGTTTTACTATCAAGTTCAGTAATCTCTAATCTGCTCAATGTAATGTAAAGGTGTTTGTTATCTTAAATATGATGGTTATTATATAGATTAGTGGTACCTGTAGCTGATTTGAGAGAGGTGCCGTCATTTTTAAAATTTATTGGTCTTATTGAAAGCATGATTGAGCTGTTTGCGCGAATGAATAATCGAGATATTTTTATGGAATTTTAAAATGCTATCAAGCATGTATTATGAGCTTCGTGGCACAAAAATAACGGTATGCAGATTTAAACACGGTCCTTTGTGTTACAAAAATACAAAATAAATAAGAATCCTTTATCCCATTATCTGATTGATCCATATCCCGAAAATCAATATTCATATTTTTCGCTATGAAGAAATAAAGAATGATTACTGATGTTTATGATTTATTTTTATATTTGCCTTAATTGCTTGATTTTAACTTATTCATCTATTTTCTTCTATTTTCAATTAATAACGTCTTTATTACGTTGATACATTGTCTGTAACTGGTTTTGACTTATCAAAGAGACTCCACGGACACTGTTGATAGCGTATAATAATATGATTTGTAGACATTCCTAATTAAATTCTGGACAAATAATTAAATGTATGTTCGAATACTGTATTAAATCGATAGGCATGCACATGATTTTAATGAATGAAAAATGCTTAGTTTAAATAACCCCTACTGCTTGGAAGGTTTCCAATCTTGTGCTGATAAAACAAGACAACGCGTACATTCAATACATAACCATTTTAAAAACAGGAAATTAATAAAAGTCCTTGTTAATTGAACAACCATTAAACAAGAATAACTGAATGAATTGGCGATGTATCTGTTCTCTTTATTCCCTGTTCTCTTTATTCCAGACGTGAACATAAATCATAGCAATTCGATAATAATATTCTGCCAAAGTTGAAATATTTAGTCTAACCTGATAAGTGTTTATTTTACTACACCCTGTACTTAGCAACAACACATGTTGTTTATTGCGATTCAGGTCAATTATCCGGATTTTAAGGTCGAATTGGCATATCATTTATAGATCATGACTTCCGATAGACTCTTCTATGATGTATAAAGTTTTTAACATTGTCTGAAAAGTATCAGACATGAAAACAAACAGCGAAAGAATTATATATGGATGATATTGGCATGCATGAGACACATGGTAAAATTATATTACAGTTTTCTTTTAATTAATAATTTTTATAATTGAATCAATGTAAACGCAATGATAGCTAGTCCATACTTGTGCATAAAAGTATTTTTTATTTTGTTTTAAAGATCGCACATTTTGTCAAGATGCTCGTATATATATATGTGTATGTATACTGACAGTTATAATCTTATTGTTAGACTGAATGTATCTTTAATTTTTTTTTCATACTTCCTATGTAAATCACATGTCGCCTTCTCTCTGTCTGTATAAGATAGGTCAGTGAACCATAAGGAAAAACGGACATAAGATAAGCTCTATTATCGGGAAATCTACATGGTTCTGAAATTTTACGAAAATTCATTGTCCGCAAAATATACGTTCTTACAATGGCCCAATGTAATATCCTTGGCAGGAATGAATTGAATTTATGTTTTTACAACATTATATGGAGGAAGCGTGCAAAGATTAAGAAAGTAGCTGCTTAATTAACGGTAAAGTTACCATATCTATCTTGTGTCACGTCCGTTGGTTGTTGTTAAGCTTTAGTAATATTTATAACAAGTTTTTATCTCAAACGTCAAAAATTGAAGTTTCAAATCAACTTGATATTTCCTATAATTATCAACTACACTTTCCTTGAGAATTAAAAACATAGATTCCATCTCTATAAGCACAATATTTCGTTATGATAACTAAGATTTCAATCAGCATATTGCAAAGGGTAGTTTTGTAAAGTATTATCTTAAAGCAGAATATTTTTATCCAAGACGTCTGTGTAGAAAGTAATTTTATTTGTTTCCTTTTTAAGTCATATGACGAGGCAACACGCGAAGACATTAATGTTTTGGACAACAATAATCAATATTTCTTGTCCTTTGTACGAAAATGTATCATCAATTATTCATATGATACGTTATATGCCATGTATGAAATTCACCATTGATCGCCAATATTGTCAGGAAAACTGTTACTTGTCAGCAAAAGTCTAATGATAAGGCAAACCTGCAGCATTGTTGCACGCAACCCAAAGGGTATTAAACTCTTTGCATTTGCCATTATTTGATGTTATCATTAACAGTGTTTTTAATGCCACATAAGTGTAACAAGTTTACTCATATCATGTTTTCTTTGCAAGTAGATTCTTTTTACCATCACAACTTGCTAATTATTTCTCTGGAGGAATCGTATTTGGTAATAAAAGTTATTACACAAAAAGTAATGATTGGATATGATGTAAGGTATACTTTGCAACAAGCAGCTGAATGAAATTTTTGTAAAAATAATAGAAATAGGAAGAAAATTACTTTGTTATTTCTTTTCCCAATTTAACTTTAAAGATTTGAACCATATCTTGTTTTTTCTCGATTAAAACGTATATTTCAATATCGATCATAATGAAGACGAAAGCTAAAACCATCGATAAGTGTAAACAAGTTATATTCGTGTGTTCTTGTTGTTGCTTATATTATTATTCTATTTAGAATAATATTATAGACTTTTCAAGTCCGACGGCTTTTTCAAATGTAAATGCACGCACAATTTTTCCGTCTGATTCAATTTTAGGAAGTATTTACACATGATTTTACTTGTCATTAATTAAGGAAATCTAACGGACACGTTAAGAATGATTTACTGTTTGAAAAGACCGTTACAGTCATGAATTATAAAATATAGATAATTGCATATTTATTTTCTGAATAATTAATGAATTAAATAGACTTTTTTCAAACATGTAAACAATAAGTGTTCATCCGGAGAAATTGGACAATATCTTTTTATACAACTTTGTATTGATGAAATCAATATCCCTTTTAGTTGAAATTTGAATTAAGAGAAAATGAATGTACAATTCTGAAGGAATATATTTCGCAACAGTTACGTATTTTACATATTGACAGTATCTTTAAAGGGAGTCACAGTCAAAATTTTCATATTTTAGATTTTAATTTTCTATCCAATATTCTTTAAATGTCATCGAAATGAATAGACTAAGCAGTCCTTGGAACAAATTTTTTTTCCATATAATGAAAAAAATGTTGGTTTCCTAACCTGACCCACGCGGGTCAAGTTACAGCATTTAGATTTCACCATAGTTATCACCGTGAACTATAAAAACGTAAAAGAACCTGTCAAATGAGGCGACTTAGGCGTGTTTTAATCTTACAATATATCTACAATATTTGTTTTGTTAACTTCTAGGGATTTGTAATTGTCAAATGACTTGTTTTAAAAACTACTCATAAGTTCTTTCTGTGTCGTCATTTCGTTCTCAACATATGTAGACTTATTTAGGTTTTAAATCTACATTATAAAGTATTTATACAGGACAAAAAAAAGCATTGGGGAACTTTTAATAACTTTTTTAAACTTCATTTTAGCATAAGTTAAGTAAATATGGTAAATTTTAATATTTTGTCATATATTTGCCTGAGTATCCCTTTAACAATCATATTGTCTAACATTAGAAAGCGCGTTTAAACTTGTAAGAAATACAAAAAGGAAATTGGTACCATTAAACACTATTGTGTAACGTGCCAATCCAAGTGGTTTGTACTTTCTTTAAACATGTATGTATTTCCTAACACTATTCTCTATTTATTATATTATTCAAGATAATCATTAAAGTATACAGAACCGTTTAGCAAAGAGAGCTTACAGGTGTGATGCACGTAACACAGTCATAAATGCCCGCTCATAGTGCAACCTGCGAATAAATTATTAACATACAATGTACTTTTAACAACAAAAAATTATAATTCATCTAAGTAGTTAAACATGCTATATGTTATGTTATCTATTGTATGGTTGTAGCTGATTTTATGAAAAATTGCATGTCATTTTTATAAATTAATCTGTCTCATAGAAAGTATGTTAACAAGAATGTATTTTCATGAGAATGCTAATCGATGTCTGCCTAGAAAAAGTAAACATACACTATCTAAGAGACCGCGTCGCCGGACTAAATAAGAACAGAAAACATGTTTTACCACGGTGACTTATTAATGAGAATACAATTTTAATCCCATAGTCAATTTCTGTTCAAATAATAAGTGGGAAGAAATGAGTTATTGTTTCTTTCCTTGCTTACTTCTTAAGTTCATTGTACCTTAAAAGTCAGTGCATTAGAAGTATCCGTAGTGTAACATTCATTCATTTTAAATTTTGCTATAAATTTTGTTAATAATCAATGAGGCAGAAAGAAATGTATATTCCTTCCAGGATAAAAATGTTTGAATATTTAAAATTTTACACTGTCAGTTTGCTCGAAAGGAAATGCATAGAAACCAACGGACATTTGCTTTATATTCAGTGTTTTTTCTTTGTAAAGGCAATCGGGTCAGAAAACTTTTTCTTCGATTTCGTTTTCAGTGTATCTGTTCCTTACAATGATAAATACCAAGGGATTGTCAAGCAAGTAAATGTTTCCAGAAATCTAAACGTAATTGTTATTAACGAGAGAAAATGTCTACATAAATACTCCAGCATAGACGATTCACGTTTTTGTCTATATATCTCCGTTATATATCATGTTTAAATTCATTAATGTGTGGATGTCTCTCTTTTAATGCATGTCATGATGTAAGCGTATTAATAGTAATTGTTTGGAATCTTTTATTCACATGATAGACATGCAAACGATATCAATGTATCATAATGAGAAATTAGCAAAGTTTTTATTCCCTACGGACTGTATTTTTGTTCGCATGATATGCGATAATGATGTCATCAAGATTTCAAATCATCAGTAAAGACATTAAAAAAAAAAACAATACTTATATAATTCCTTAACATGTATGAAGAAATCTTAAGGCCTACTGATTTTTTCCATGTCATTTTGATATAAGTTTACTTTATAAAATATATTCACTTTCACTATTGTTACTATGATGTAGAGAAAGAGAGAATCTATCTTTAAGTTTTATATGTTAAAAAACGATGCAAGTTAATTATTTAAAAAATTCTATACAAGATTTTAACTTAAATCTAAGTAGCAAAACATAACGCACGTTCATTGCGATCTTTTCAAAATGTTGATGATTTAATATTGATGATTTAAAAAAAAATAATTAACTTCAAGTGATTGTGAAATGTTAATGATCGAAAGCCATACTTTCACAAAAGCAAGATTAAAAAGAAACGTACACAATTTATAAAGGAAATAATAGCGATTATTTAAGGCATAAGATCATGTACATAATGCGCAAAAATTATATTTATAATTATAATGTAATAATAAAGGTATTATAACAAAGTATAAAATTAAAAAACTCAAAAGAATAGATAAATTTTTCTAAATAATGTCAAGAAGAACGAAACTGCAAACTTATAAAGAAGCTGAGACAAACATTTTTTATTTCTTACATACAAGATGTGTTTCAAACACATAAGTATTTGAATACATTTTAACAGTACTTTAACAAATTAATAATACGAATCGTGTAGAATTTTCTTACATTATATTTTCACATAATATCGTGAAATACAGTTAAGACCTTTCAATGTCACACAGTGGTTATAAATGTGAAAGGACCATTCTAATTGTTTCAACATCTTTAATTATCATGAAATATTTGCGACATCAAATAATTATTTCAATTATCGTTTCTGAATCAAAAACAATTGCTAGCAAACTACTCCAGATATCTTTTAATTACACGAAGAAATGAGAGAAGTTATGTGATCAGTATGTATTGTTTCTATTTTAAAATGATGATTTTTATTTTGATTTTTTTTACACTTGGGTTTAACGTCACACCGACACAGTATAGGTCATTTGGCGACGTTCCAGCTTTACTGGTTGAGGAAGACCTCAGATGCCCGTCCGTGCATTTCTTTTCAGGCACGAACGGGCACCTTAGTAGAACCACCGCTGTTCCGTAAGGTAGCTTGATAGCTTCCTCACATGAAAGAATCCAGAGTCCTTGTCGGGATTCGAATCCACAGCGGTGAAGGGCAAGTGGTTTGAAGTCAACGACCTTAACCACTCGGCCACGGACGCCCCTTTAAATGATGATGATGATAATAATAATTATATGATCATTTTACTTATAACATATCCCTCCCCTCCTTTCATTGCCCTTGAATCCTCTTCCAATTTATAGTTCTATGCCTTCTGGGTGCCCTACTGCTGTAACTAGATTGTGTCGGCGGCTGCGTTTTGAAAACGTTGCTTTGCCTTGTTGACCTTTATTCACATTTACAACAATGCCCCCAATGATATCGTTTGATTGATGATTGCTTTTAAAACTTTATTATCTCAGATTTTTCAACACAACAAATTGAATTAGATTAAACAAATAGAATTATAAGTTTGTTAACATTAGCTAAACGATTTACTGTTATATATCTACTTTGTGGTAACAATGAGATAAGAGTTAATGACACTTTCCTTATATAGGAGAAAAATTATAGAAAATGTCTCAAGCCAGACAAATAAGTTATGAAATAGCAAAGTATGATCATTATAGCTTGTATAAAGGTATACCAGCTCAGAATTAGCAAAGATTAATAAGTTTGTCGGATATGTTTAGAAATGGTGTATATTGAACGACGTAAACAATGGCCTAAGTCTGAATTTTAGATAAAAAATATACCAAAAACATATTTATATAAATTTAAAACTTGTAGTCCAAAGTTGTTGATATATTTTTTGCTATTGTGCTATTATTATATTTAACAACATTTATTGTTATTAATCGTTGTCAAAAGAATTGAATGTTTTTTATAGTTTCGGATGTGATTTATTATAAATACAGTTTATTCATTAATTTACAAAAAATTATTTTGAATTATCAGGCCATAATTTTTTTCGGAAAAAAACCAATAAAAATGTCAGAGAAATTTCTACAAGCACAAAGTTATGTTTTTAAAAATCCGTGTCATTGGGGCCCAAACCACCTGACGTGCGTGTGTTTGGTACCTATTTTAATACAATTTTAAGGGATTATAAAACCTACAATTTTGAATGTTCAGCGTCATTATATTCATACGTGAACATAAATGCGGTTTAAAAGCAAACCGAGTGTTATCAAGGGGCAGGAATGGGACGTGAAGTGGTTGCACACTTGGTTCAAAGCGAGTGAAATAGTTGCAAACTTGACAAAAAATGGCGAACATGGCGTGATTTTTTGAAACGGGTGGCCGAATTTTTGCCAGGCAACTGGGTTTCTTTGTTGTTTTGAAGTTCATTAGTATGTCTATTCCATAATGCAATATATATGCCACACTCGGCTAAAGGTTTCAGCATCCCAGAATCTGTTTTGACGAAGTTTAATGAAGATATAAACTGATCATGTAGATATTTTGAAATTTTGACATGTGACTGTTCTGGTCGGTTTTTTCTCCTAATTTATTTGAATTTGTAAGTTTTAAACTGCATTTAACAATAACAAAATAATGTGTCTGTCAATGCTGTACAAATGGTTTAGTTCGAAAGTCCGAAGATAAATGTCAATGAACATCTTGTTCAAGCACATTTTGGTTGCAGACTTATACTTCAAGCATTTATGGTTGCTTTTTTTTTTTTTTTTTTTTTTTTTTTTTTGGATTTTACGGCACGTCAACACATAACTGGCCATATCGTGCCGAATGCTATAATAGGCTTAAAATATTATGTAAAAACATTGTAAATGACAATAAAAATGAGCCAATTAGATCCTAGAATACAAGTTTATCTCTTTTAAATAATCAATTATGTTTTTTGATGGAATTGTATTAAAAAGTTCTTTGAGTGAATTTACAGAATAAAATCTATTACGGGCCTGTGAAAAATCATGACATTCAAGAAGAAAATGCTTGACAGTAAAATTTTCATTACAACCTACACAGAAAGGGGCATTGTCATTTGTGAGGAGATAAGAGTGGGTAATTTTTAGTGTGTCCAATTCGGCATCGAAGAAGAACTGTTTGATCACGGCGGTTTGACAGAGATAGAGATGGTGACATATCAAGAGATGGGTTTATATCGTGAAGTTTATTAAAAACGGCATTGTCCCAATTTGCTTTCCATTCAGATGATACGAGTTTATTTATAGCCGGTCTAAAATCACAAGCAGGTAACAATAAGTCAGTTTTTTGAAAATTTAATGATTGTTTAGCTAAAAGCATCTACTTTTTCATTTCCTCGTATTCCTACATGGCTTGGAATCCAATATAATTTAACATATTTTGTTTTTAGTATATCATGAAATCGCAAAAAGAAGTTTCTTTACCATGATATTGTCAGATTTTTTATTTTTAATGGATATTAAAACAGAAAGCGAGTCAGAAAATATCACAAATTTATCGTGGGTATGCTGTGCTATGTATGACAATGCTAAATCGATAGCTTTTGCTTCAGCAGTAAAAAATTGATGCATTATCTGGTAACCTCATACTAGATGTAAAATTATTTTCAAACACAGCCGCACCTACTTTGCAACCTTCTTTTGAACCGTCCGTATAAAATATGTATAAAATCTTCATGTTCTTCCTTAATTGCTAGAAACTTCTCTTTGAAATATTCAGGTGAATTTGATGCCTTTTTTATATTTGAAAGGTTAATATTTATTTCCGGGGAATTATAAAGTCCAAGGTGGAACATCCTCATCGTCATTTTGAAGGATACTGTCTGGATTAATTTTAAGTTTATCTAAATCATCTTTTAAACGAAGGCCTAATGGTTTAATTTCCTTTGGTTTGCTAACAAATTTTTTCAGTATAACTTGGTTTGAAAATAATATTTTTAGCCTGGATTTTTCCTATTAGATGAAATTCTAGTTGCATATTGAAGTGATAGTTTTTTACGTCGAAGATAAAGCGATGGTTCCCTCAAGCTTCCGCATATAGACTTTCTACAGGTGAAGTGCGAAAAGCACCTAAAGCTAAACGTAAACCCTGGTGATGTATGGTATCTAGCATTTGAAAGATATGATTTTCTTGCGGAACCCATATACTACAGAACCATAATCTAATTTTGATCGGATAAGACTTCTGTATAATTTCAGTAATGTGGAAGAATTTGATCCCCAATTTGAACTTGATAAAACTTTAAGTAAATTTAAAGCTTTTAGGCATTTAGTTTTCAAATGTTTAATATATGTGGTATAAAAAGAAAGTTTTTTATCAAATATAATTCCTAGAAACTTAGCTTCATCAACTACTGGAATTTTAGAACCAGATATGTAAAAGTTCAGGGTCATTATGTTGTTTTTCGCAATCGGCAGAAATGAACACATTGAGTTTTTGACTTTGAAAAATTTAAACCCATTTTGTATTGCCCACTTCTGAATTTTATCTAAATTTTGTTGAAGTTGCCGTTCAATTGTTCTCAATACTTTTCGATCGATAGCAGATAAGAAAATCGTCTACATATAAGAGAACAATCTATGCCTGGTGTTAGAGCGCTAGCAATATTGTTTATTTTAAGTCCAAAAAGTGTAACAGAAAGTATGCTTCCTTGAGGAACACCTTGTTCTTGTTTGTGATCCTCAGAAAAGTTGAACCAAAGTCTTACTTTAAAGTGCTATCATTTAAAAAATCCAGAAAATGAAAAGAGGAAGTCTGCCTTTAAGTCCAGCATCCTTTAGATGCTTTTAGGAATACCATATTTTCCAAGTAGTATCGTAAGCCTTCTCAAGATCAAAAGAAAATTGATACCAGGTGTTGTTTATTTACAAAGGCTTCTCTAAATAAAAGTTTCAAGTCGTACAAGATGATCGTTTGTAACTTCGCTTGTTTACGAAAACCTGACTGAAAAATTAGTAAATAATTCCATTATTTTCTAGAACCAAAACTAACCGATTAAATTTATCATTTCCCTTTCGAATGTTTTTGGGCAGAAAGGCAACTTGTCAGTGAAATTGGGCGATAAAAAATTTTAGGGTCAGTGGAATCTTTTCCAAGGTTTAGGGATAGGAATAACCAAAAGCATTTTTCCAAGTTTTAGGAAATTCACCAGAAACCCAAATTTCTGTTAAAAAAATTTCAAAGAAAGCAAGTCAAGAGATTGGGGGCGGTAGGTGTTTAAGAAAACTGGTAGTAAATTTCGTCCGGGCCTGCAGCACTGTCTTTTGCAGTTTTAATTGAATAACTTAAGTCGTCAATAGAGAAAAGGGAATTATAGTCTTCGTCATTTCTTGAATTAAAATTAATATGTTCTTTCTCAGCTTTACATTTGTGTTGTTGAAATTCATTTGAATAATTGTTTGAAGAAGAGTTCTTTTCAAATGTTTTAGCCAAAGTTTCTGCAATATCCGTTTTTGTTTTGGCATATTGGCCATCACCAGTTTTCAAGTGAACAATTGGACTCTTTTTATACTTACCACTTATTTTCCGTACTGCATCCCAGACTTTCTTAATAGGAGTATTTGAATTAATATTTGAAAACATAAGATTGCCATGATTGGCGTTTAGATTGACGCACTGATCTTCTAGCTTTGGCTCTAAAATATTCTATAATTTTCAAGGTTTTCTGTTGTAGGGCTATGTTCAAACTTTTTGAGTGAAGCTTTACGTATACGAACGGCTTTTTTACATTCATCATTAAACCATGGTTTTTTATTTTGTTACTTTTATTATTTTTTTGTAATGGAATAACTTTGCAAGCAATCGTATGTAATGCTGAAGAGAAAGTTTCAGCTATATCATCAGAGGTGAAATCAAATTCATTTTTTGTTAGATCAATAGAACAGAGCCTAGTAAAATGTTTCCCAATCTGCTTTTCTTAAATTTAAAAATTTGACGTCCTTCATCTGGTATAGAGTCATTTGATGTAAGTAACAATGGATAATGATCACTGCCGTACTGGTCATCTAAAACTTTCCAATCGAAGTCCAAGTATATAGCAGAGTGGACAATCGAGAGGTCGATGCAAGAAAAACGTACCTGTAGCTGGATGTAAATATGTAGGTGACCGATTGTTTAATAAACAAAGCTGAAAGTTATCTATCAATTTTTCAGTTATGTTACCCTTATTATTTGTAGATGTACTGCCCCACATAGGATTGTGAGCATTAAAGTCGCCTAACAAAAGGAAAGGTGATGGTAATTGAATTCTCATTCTATTGAAATCCATAGTAAAACTTTGCAGATTGAGTGTAGAAGGTTATATTTATTAACCTTTTTTCAATGGCAATTATTGCCATTTATGTTCTGTTACTTGTTTTTGTTATACATGTTATTTATACTTTCTTCTTTTAAAATAATTATGCACTTTATGTACATGGTTCTCAGTTCAATACTATAATCATCAGTAAAAGCCTGCAAACCAAATAATAGCAGATAAAAGGAAAATGTTTATTGATACTTCAATTCTAAAATATGTCATCATATATAAAATGCAAATGGAATCTACATACATGCTATGGCTTGACATAATGCAAGGAGGACGCTTGATGTCGTTCTCCACCAATAAATTTTGGAAAGTCGCATGACATTTTCCATGCTGGTGCGTCATTTAACTTAGACAAAAGATAAAACTGGTATTTACAACCTAGATGTCATTAATGGAATATCCTGTTATAATTGGTAGAATATACGAACGTCGTCCTTTATTGTTTTTGTGTTATCTGTTTGCTTGAACAGTGACAATTAATGAAACAGAAATCTTGGATTGACTGCATTGAAAATATCTGATCAATGCGCGAGTTAATCGAATGAGCGGCGCTTGAATTGCATCTGTTGATGTTTTTAATTAGCTAAGCAGTGATTAATCATGTTTAAATTCAAAAAATCAATTAGTTCCTTAATCAGTTACTTATTATTTATGTTTTTAGTGATAGCCCATGCTCTTTCTTGTGCCCTGTCATGTTTTTATTTTGCATCCTCCGGGGCTCCTTGCCACTGGCTTTTGTTGCTGGATCGTGTGGGGGCTGCGTTTATTGAGCGCCGCCTTTTCTAGTTGATCATGTTTATCATATTTTAAACTCATTTCAATAAAATTCACATTTAGTCGAATAGGCGACCTGTATTGTTTCCATTCCATTTGTGCTCAGACAATCATAATGTTTATTTAATAATAAGATTATCTTTGTATTAAGGAATCATTCATCATTATGGTATGCAACTCGCCCAAAGATCGATTGAGCGGCGCTTGACTGCATCTGTTGATATCATTTTTTAGCTAAGTGGTTGAATAATCATGTTTAGATTAAAACAATCAAATCTGTAAAACAATCTTTCGATTGAATAAATTTATAACTACATAGCACATGCATGTCTGAAATTTCGCTAAAGTTGATCAGCTTAAATATAGAAAGACAAATGGATAATATCATGTCAAACTTGATGCAACCTTTAAACAAAAATAACTGAGCAATTATCTAAATTGCATTTACTTTTTTGACGTATGCATAATGTTTTTTTCTGTTTAAATTACAACGACATAAACATATGACAGGTTTGCATGTCGCCATCAAACACTTGCTATTTTGGTTCATTTCTATCCAGGACCTATACCTTTTCTTTAAATGTAGAAAATGAGAATCCCTAAAGAAAGCCCAAAACGACAAAATTGAAAATGTTGCTGTCTCGGTTTGATTGAGCCTGTTCATAGACGGTACTGTCATTTGTAATTGCATCATACTTTGGGGACCTTTCTGTTGAAAATGCGTCAGAGTTAAATCGTATACATATATACATGCATAGTGCGTTAACTGGAGTGCAGGTATTAGTTTCCGCACTCCTTAGCGCGCCAATTGATTGGTTCATTTTTGCTGGTGTTTACTAATTGTGACGGCAGAGAAAGGAAAAAGGGGGGACAGAAAAATGATATTAGTTTTTCGTTTATTCGTTTCATTTTTCTAGGGTTTTCCCTATTTTGGGCAATCAGAAAAGTGTTTTAAAGTTTGACTCGATAAAAAAGAAAGGGCACCAAAAAATTCGGAAATCTATTTTTACCCGGGGGCGTTTGTCCAATCAGATAAATTGTTTTTTTGCCCATTTTCTATTACTTTTACAAAAAAAAAGCTTTAAAATTCCCGTCAGGGAATTAGATTTCAAATTTTAAAAGACATTGAAAATTTTTTTATTTAACAAAAATATTTAAAAAAACTATTTAAAAAAAAAGTTGGCTTTTTTTACATTTAGACAATTTAATTTTTGTATTTCAGTTTTTTCAAATAAAAAAACTCAATTTAAGCAACAACAATCAAAGGGGCTGGACCCCAAAGTGAATATTCGTATTATTGCTTACATACTGAATTACCATTTTAGTCATTTTGTATGAATAAACAATATGTATCTTAACCTACAAATACAACATTAAAAACACAACAAAAGTATGCTATGATGAGAGAAAAACATATTTCTGAAGCAATTTAACATAAATTTCTTTTAAGTCTGATTTTAATATCAATTTTTATATTATGTACATAAATCAAATAAAAATTTAAACTTCACAAATGAGATTTACTAAAAGCAACATTAAATTAAACCACTCTAAAATGTACTTTCTCACCTAATTTCATTCAAGAACCTAATAATAATTGTTTTTCACACCTTGTGAAATAAAGTGTCATGCAGTAGAGCATTTAAGCAGATCATAACAACAAATTTAATATCTAGATAGAATGTTGCCTTTTATATCAGTGGTTTCAATAGTTCGGTCAAATTAAAATAAAACAGAAATTTAGACTGAATCTTTTGGTCTTCAAAGTGGATAAGCGGGTGGTCTTAACTCTAGATCATGTAACCGTTGACATAGAGAACCTTTTAAAAATGGTCTTCATAGCGGGATGGTCTTCATTCTGGGATGATCTTTAAGTAGGGATGCTACTGTACTTTGAATGTAATCAATTATGAATCAATTACTCTCTTAAAGTAATTGTTTTTTAATTGATTACAGAGGCAAGTCTGAGTAATCTAACTTAATAAATTACAATAAAATCTTTAATTGTAATTAAATCAATTACTGATCAATGTTAGCATCTGATCACTTGGTGGTGAGTATTTTGAAGTATTGACACTGTTTGTTAAGCACTTTTGAAAATTGACCCATTTGCATTCATATTTGAACACCCCTCGTTATAAAATAGGTATATTTGAAAGGGCACTTCGTTATAGTAAACCTAATTAAAATTTTTATGATATCTCTAGGTCAGTTAAAATTGTTAGTTATTAGTAAGTACACGTACAAATTTGTTTATAAACGTAAATCATTAAAAGCCATTTTATATTTTAAAAGTATGTTACATGTATTCACTGTGTTTGTGTTACAAAATATGAAGAGATAAAAAAAGATTAGTTAAAAAAGAATATAAAAATATGCTTTTCCGTGTTTTGATTAATCACCAAAAGTTTTTCTTTAAATACTTATTAAAATTGCTACCGATTTTGTATCTTTTTAATATAAAAATCGTCGTTATTTAGTATTTACTTTAATATCATTACTGGAGAAAAAAATCGCTGCAACCGATTGCAATGGTGATGATCTTGTTATTAATGTAGCGAAAGCTTGACATCAAGCAATCATAAAAAATGCAGAGGATTTTTTTTGCAGGCGATAACTTTGTTAACCATCTATCATCATGCAATGTTCTCATAGACATATATTTTACCAAGATTAGTCCTTGGATCATTAAATCAAACTCATAGGTGGCTTTTTTTATATTTATCTGGTAACAAAAGTATTTTGTTATTTCAATTCAGACATAATTGATGTTTTACTGATCATATTTCTGTGCTGTCAAAACAGTCATAAGTGTCTGGCTGATATTTCGATAACAGCAAAATCATTTTACTTGTCTGTCACTTTGATTTCTAAAATGCAAATATTGCTCTTTTCTGATTTTCCTCATGTAATTTAAGTACCATCAGAATGTTGGCTAAAATACTACTGTTTTTTAATTTGAAAATTAATTTCCATTATCAAATTAGACAATTCCATATGGAAGAATATACTGGTGTTTTATTTTAATTATTTAACAGGTCAGCTGATATCATCTTACATGAAAGACTTTATCATTTGTATTACGGAAGAACACACACATATTTTTTCAGTTCATAAAAAAGACACGTGTATGTGTGGTTCCAGTATTCCCCATATGAATAATGTTAAATCAATCTTAGGATATGTGGCCTGCTTTTAAAAAAAAATAATTTTTGACAGCATATCTATGAAATGCACGCTTCGTAACCTCTGATTCCCTTTCAAAATTCCATTTTATTTAGTTCCTTGCATTGTTTTGTTTTTTTTTTTTTTTTCGTTTAAGGTACATGCAATCTTTTACTTGGGGACCTGAAGTTGCTTTTCATAGAATGTATTTACATGATCACATCTGTGGATGTTTCAAAGTTCTAAATTTGACCTTTAAGCCGGTGTGCGTGAACGGTAACTTACACTTACCATTATCGTTCATGAACAGACTCAATCACACCGAGCCTGCAACATTTTCAATTTTGTAGTGTTGTGCGTTCTTTATGGATTCCATATTTCTCTATATTTTAACTGATAAACGGTCGGTGTGTTTTTTAAAGATAGAATTATGTTGCGGTGATACAAGCTCATTATCGTCGTTTACTGTGAATTTTCACAAATTTAGCCGTAGAAACAAAAACATTTTGTTCTTGAGAAAAGACAAAAATGTGGACGGAATAGAATTATAACAAATTTCGAGCATGCAATATACTTATCATCAAACAAAAGTAACTCTGATATATAGAGGATATCTGTTTGTTTGTGTGTAAGATGAAATTTTATTTAATCGAGTGAGCTTTAAAAACAGTATTCTCACGAGTGGCGTAGCCACGAGTGAGAATACTGTTTTTAAAGTTCACGAGATGAAATAAAATTACATCTTACACAACAAACAGACAAATTTTCTTTTTATTTTATGCTTAAAAACAAGTTAAAACCAAATTTCCATAATTTTAACGTTAATATTAAAATCTGTTTCCCCCATTGAGAGCCCCATTTAATGGGAATTTCTCATTTAAAACAAGAAGTCTTGAGCTGAAAATTTAGTCCGCCAATCAAGGTTAAATGACGGTGATATTTATTCATTTTATCAAAAAAATATGAATGATCGCTTGTTTTAATAATAAAAACAAACAATTCTTGCAGGAGAAAATTCCAACCATCCATCCATATTTCTGTTACTTACTGCGAATTTATATTAGACCTGGCTTTCTAAAATGTAAACGGCAGCCATTTTTTAAAGTTGTGTATTTCATGGGAGGAAAATAATTGTGTAAGATTCAGAAGGATATAATTTGGATTTGTTAGTCATACACCTTTTTAAAAGAAAGAAAACTTATTTGATGATTGTAACAGACAAAAAAATAAGTGTTGACAGAAGTGAAAACATTCAGAAAAGGAGCTAGGAAAATGGAAAACTTGGAAGCTTGCTGAAGGAACGCTGGGTTGTTTTACTTATTTTACGAGTGATGGCTGTCAATGCTTTTCAATTTTTCATAAAGCATACGGCAGTTATTGCTCGTAGGATACTTTAATATGCCCAAATGTCATCAAGAGCCCGTTTTGCATTGGGAAGGAATGCATTTTTCAGACTGTAAAAACAAAACAAAAAAAATTTAGAGACGAAATTTGGTGATTGGAATTTGAAGGAATAGAAGTAAGTTTTCTCTCTGTGTTACTTTTGACATTTAAGTTATTTATCTATTCCAGCTTTGCTATTTCTTTTAACAGCCTGACATTGTCAGAATTGTCCGTAAAAATAAAATTGAGGTACCACATGGGGAAAATCTTAAAAAAGTAGTTTCGTCATTGAAAAAAGTGAAATTATATTTTGATAATTTTCACTGTGAAATTATCAAATATAATTTTCACGGATAAACCAGTAATCCACTGAAAAGCATAAAATAAATCAAACTAATTATTCATAAATATAGCAAAATGTGAACAAAGACGTTTTTGGCTTCCAAACAAAATCACTATAAGGGTACTTATAAAATAAAAACGACATTTTATGTATGCAACCAATTACTCTCCTGCGTATCGGTTACCGTTCATTTTCTTACGGGAGTGAATAGAATTAGCTGCTAAGGGAGCGTAGTAGCCAATAAATATTTTTTTGAAAAATGTAATAAGACACAAAAAATTAATCGTTTGATGCATAAAAGTAAATACATTTTTGGGGTCCTAATTTGCCTTTAAGATTTTACATTTCGTCTCTATAGCTTATTGATGTAATGAAATATGTAATTTGGCACCGTTTAGACTTATTTCCAGAGATAAATGCTAAAATGTTGTCCCTTTATTTCGTACATTCCCTGTTATTATTTTTCTAATGCTTTAATATGTCTTTTAGAATGATATATCAGTATGAAGAAATGAGCACAGCGATACTATTATGTGAAACCATTTAACTAAAATTCGGTCAATATGAGACAAAATATCTGTAGTAATTGATTTAATGGACGTTAAGATAGTGGTCAAACATGGGTTACAGAAATGATACCACATTTTGTAAATCTATGATAGTTTGTATTCTTACACGACTAAAAAAATTAAATATATTGACAATAAATTTATCTGCAATTTATTATTTCTAGAAATTTGGTAAACATGTATTTGTATTAGAAAAGTTTTACTTCTGTGCGAACAATTTTTGGGCTATATATGCAAGAATTTTATGAAACATTTTTCTTCATGCAAATAATAAGTAACTGAAGTGTCAGTTGTTGAAAATGTAATAAGTCATTTAATCATTTTTATGTTTTCCATCTTGATTGCACTCCTCCTTTATAAGTATGTGTATCTTTATCTTTGTTTTGTTGAGTGTATTTGTAGCATAGCTTTTTATCTGTTTGTAAATTATGCATTTATATTTGTCAACATATATGAATTTCTAACACCTTGGACATTTTTTCCCGAAAAGTTTTTTTTTTGGTTAACGAGTGAGGTGACATATGAAATAGCGAAATTACAATGTAACATCCTGTGTTTTTTTAATAGTTCATATGATATCAAGTTAGCAATTACTTTGTCTAGACGGATAAATCCACTATTAAGGATCTTGGCTAAGAGAAAATAATATATAATTATTACACATCTGTGCCGAGTAAGGCGGCAATCTTTCTTATAAAGCTTTTTTCTATAATATTCAAAAGGGTAACGTTCGTTTGTTATAAGAATCGAGGAAAAAGAAATATAGATAAAAATTTCCAAATGAACTAAAAAAAACTTGAAAGAAAGTGATCCCTCGGAAGCATTAATCACAACAAAATTACATAAGAATTGTAGACTCGGTTTGATTGAGTCTGTATATGAGGGTTAATGAATAAGTGCAACAACTTTTACGCCCCCTTGAACCGGCTTGAGCGGTACTCAATTCTCAACACTTAATAGTGCTGGCATCAATTATCCCGAAGGACGAGAAAAATATGACAGCACTGGAGTGAAGTACGGGGCAACTTTTTACAGCCTAGTTTAAGTTCTGTTTTAAACTTTTAAGTTTAAGCTGTATATTATCTTTAATTGTGAAAGATGTTTCTTATGACAGAACAGCATTCACGTGCTTGCTTGTGAAATAACATGTTTCAATATTGTACATGTATAAATATTAGTATCGAAATACATTTGCTCTTACAAGATATATGTAATACACCAATCTATCACCTGAAAGAAAAACAAAACGTTTTGTGATCCGGATTTTGATGCCTTCAGTACTAGGGTAGGGGGCATACAGATTTTCTCATGTTTGTCCGGCCTACTGTCCGACCGTCACGCTGTCGTGTTTTACGTCCATGGAGTTACAAATTTATTGCTGCTGACACGCAGTGTTCAAAAAATATGTTTCATGCCACAATGAAAACTATTAACAAATTTCGAAGAAAAAAAACGAACTTTGCAGTATACATTAATTAGCTTCATGAATCTAATCGAGATAAATTCATGGAAATTTAACTTGATTTGTTGCATACAAATTGTTTATAACATTAAATATTTTCACAGAGAGTGATTTCATGTTTGCTTAGCTATCAGACAGACATATATTCCTATACTTTTATTCTCTATCGAGCTTCGTTTAAGTTTGAATAAGTATAAATGTGTAAACATATCAAAAGGTTTCTCTTCTTCATTTTTATTTTTTATTATATTTATTAAATGTGTCCATACTATGCTTAACCCGATTATTTTATTGATGCAGACATGTAAGATATTCATTAATATATTTCATTTTCAACCTAAGAACTTTTAACAAATCAGCAGAAAAAAACAACTAAACTTGGCATAATGCATTAAAGTGACATTATGCTAATATTTTCATTGTCAAGTTGAGCTGAATTGACTTTATATTTCCAAAGATTGACTGTTTTTATGGTGATTGACCAACAGATTATATTATTAAAATGTTTAGGATAAAATTTAAAATCTGAAAAAAAAAATAAAAAGACTGCCCCACTCTTTTTATAAAATGAACATTACAGGTAAATTCTAAATGGTATTTACTGAAATTCCGTTTGAATCCGGTGGTTATTTTTTGTTTATGCAAAGAAAATCATTAAATCAAAAGGAATGATGGCAAAATGAACACGTTTGCGTATGTTTCAAAATTCAATATATTACCAGTTATGAAACATATTGAAATCTGCTAAAGTCGGTGCTAAGGGCTTGTAACAACCACTTCCGTCCATAAACAGGTTCGATTAAACTGAGCCTGCAACGTTTTGAATTTTCCCTGGTTAAGATTTCTTTAGAGATTCTGTTTTTCTCTTTTTTATAATATTGACTTTAAAACAAGCCATGATCGGTTTGCATATTTATATATTGAGAAATCCCTCTTTGCTTCAGTCTGATATAATTTGCCTGTAAAGTATTCAAAAATGAAATATAATCATACTAATGTTTAATTAATCAATTAAAAAATATGACACAAATATTATAAAAATTCTTGTAACGCTGTAAATTTGATGAAAAGGACCTGTATAAATTTTAGGAAATGTTAATTTTTTCCACAAATCTAGTTTATTCTTTTCATAACTGGAAATGCGTAATCTATTATAATATATTCTTCACCATTGGTATAATAAAATAGGCACCAAAGTGACTACGTCTAGGATAAAACACATGTGAGTCAGGTTTTATATGTTTATATCTATATCTAAAATGGTACTATAGTGACTACATATAAGAGATAAACATGCGATTGGTGTATCTTTATTTCTAAATATTCTTGTTCACACAATATAATAGATTTACAATAGATATTTTGCATATCTTTTGTCTTTTAACACCATTTTAGTATTTAATTTACAAAAAGTATGCAAAACAAATTAAAGTGAATACTTTACAGATTTATTCGCTTAAAGGACACAAAAGGTCTGGTGGGCTTTGCGAAATCGCCAATATATAAATTTCAAGAGCTATCAGTGAATAAGATTAAATTTCAATTGTATGTAGAAAAAATCCAATGTACCAAAACATCTGATAAATTGCATGTGCTTTGAAGCTAACTTTGTGAGATGTATATGAAATACATAGAACAATTGGTATCTCTAAAATATGTTTTCCTTAGTCTCCTCTTGAATATTTTTTTTTGCACTTTGAATGCCTTATTTTGACATTGCAAAGTCAGAAAGACGGTACCGTTTTCAACTTAACCTGAATGAACCTAGTTCTGCATCAACTACATTTATCATAATGTCAAGTAAATTTCTGGAGTGGCAAAACAGGATCCGGTACATCCATTTCGTTTGCACTTGAAAATGTTTGCTTATAATGATCTATCAAACTGTGCAATAAGTTCCTGTATATTCAACCAGGATGTCTCTGCAAATGTTATAACTTCTGCAACAGTGAAAATTTCTGAAAGTTTTGAATACTTAAAAAGGCATCGATGTTAATGTTTTATTAACTATATGATTACACATTTATATCTGATTTTAAATAAGTAAACTTTAACAATTGATTACAGGTATTTAAATAAAGATAATTTCAGAAGAAAAATCTTTTATTAAATTTATGATGATAATAGCTAAAAGCCTGAAATATAACACGACCTGAATTCTAAATTTCCCTAATGTTTATAAAGCCAGACTTATTAGGAAAGCATATATTAGTCTTCTCTTTTCTCGAGGCTTATGTCAACACAAACATATCTATTTTGCTGACCACTCAATAGCTTTTAGACATAATTGCATAATATTCCTGACTCAAATCTGCTATTTGTCAAGTAAAACCTTGATCGTGAATTTATTTAAATAAGGACGACAAAATGGCGCTTTGCCAGTTACCGAAAGATTTTACTGATAAATACAAAAAATATTTGTTCCTTGGAAAAGATAACTTTACAAATAAATTGGCAAAGGGGAAGAAAGGATAAAATTTACTTCAACCTTCTTATTGTAACACATATTTACATATTGTCAGTGCTTGTAATTATTTCGTCAAATTATATTAAGCATTGTTGTTTTCAATTGAAAATATAAACGGGTTGGGTATTAATCATCATTTTCAAACAACCGAGAATGTCATACAGTTGAATTTGTTAAGTGGACGCCGCCTTTCCTTGTTGATCTTGTTTATCATATTGTATCCATAACGTAAAAACAATGCACAATACTTAATGTTTATTGTCAACAAAAGGAATTGTATTCTTTTTTTTGTTATATTAATTTTTGGGTACGTCCGTCCGACAAAGTAACTTTTATACTCACATTAGTATAAATTCCATTTGTATTCACTGTCATGTCACCATGTGTTGCTAGCAAGAGCCCTGCAATGTTTTTCTTCAAGAGCATTGACTATATTACCGATTGATTGCACATGTAATAATAAATATGTTTTTTTAACAATTTAATATTACCTCTGAACTTGTGCATCCCTCTTTGATATGGTTATCATTATGGACTGATAGATAACTGTTCGTGGTACATGTACATGTATAGTTTAAGAGCTTTGTAAAACACTATATTTATCATTGACTGACCATATAATATGATCATTTTCATTTTGCTTCATATTTTTCCTACGCTATGAAAATGCTTCGATATCAATTTTGCCCATATTTTCATGTTTTCTTGTGTTTATTCAGTGTTATATTGTGTTTGTTCTGGCTTAGGTATCATCACATACTAATGAACTGACCCCAATAAACTCATCAAAATGAGGAGAATGTAGCATATAGGTTAATACTGTTTTACAAAATTCTCACATCTTGCATTAATTCTATTTTATTAGCATTATTAAATTTTCCTGTACGAAGAACATTATTATAACAAGTAGTCCGCAGTACAAAGACACGTTTCTTTGTCATAACCAATATCAAATTTACTTTTTTTATTATTATTGAAAAAAATGGCATTACCAATCTGTATTAATAATGCAGACATTTTTCAGTAGCCCTATATCTGTTAAATGGATTTACTATGTCATTTCTTGTGTCGCAAATAAGAAAACATAATAAATAATTATTCCTTAAGTCTTTCAATGAAGTAGAACGTCTTGTTGCAGTAACATAATAATTTGCTTGTGTATTGAGGTAAGGAAAAAAGTGGATGACGTATCGCCCTTGGCGTTTTTAAAAACTGACGTTTAAAGTATTTGTTATTTCATTTATTTGTTGAACAAAAACATTTTTTCTCTCCTATTCTCTTGGGCATTTTACCAAATTGCATCTTTTTTATTAATAGAGCAACCATATGTCAAAACGAGACGATTTATTTCCATTTTGCAATACACGTGGTAGCTTACACCATTAAATAACAAGTGATTACCGTTTTGCCTCAAATGACAACGCATCATTCAATTCAATTTTATAATTGTGCTGACATAATCTGTGTTCATGATGTCTATTGCATTTAATACCCCGGGAACCCTAACAGTTGACATACTTGGTGCTTCAAATAGTGTTATATCTCTAAAGGAAATTATGACATTTTATGATCTAACACCTGTTACCCTTCCTCAACATCGGATAATCCATTTACAGTTTTTAAAAAATAAAGGCGCGAGACTGAGTAAATGAGATTGAAAATAAAGTAACCACAAACACTTAAAGTTTGCTTATGAACAAATAATCTGGATACACCATAAAGAGAACTGATACAGAATTATACTGTTATTAAATCGCTGTATTTGAGTAGTGACTAAATATTTATAGCTATGGAATATTATATTGGAACTACTTTATCTATTCAATTCATTGTTTGTTGATATAACTTTTGTCATCTAACTCCTAAATCACATAAAACTTAACCATTCAACAAATATAAGATACAATTGCAGTATTAAATGATTACAATTTAAAAGCATTTTGTCATTTGTTTTGAATAATTGGGAGAATATATCAGTTATGAATGATAATATACAGGGCTGCTACTTTACAACAGAATGTTCGGTGTTAAAAAATGAACGTTTGTGTTAAACAACAGTGTTATAAATTCTATTATCGCAACATTTCTTTCTTTTATTCAAACAAGAAAGAAATTTATTAAGAATATTAAGATAAGAATGCCTGAGTAATTCTAAAATGAATGCATATTCTGTTTTACTAACAAACTTGTAAGTAATTAAACATTTTTCTTTCTTGGAAATAAAATGTTATCTGATATTACATAAGTTATACCGTAGGAGATTCATATATTTGCGATATTTCAAAGTGTGTCAAGCGCAATTTTTGTTTGTAGATGAAAATGCCTTTTTGAAATTTTAGATATATGTAAAGAATTGTAAAATATCAAATTCATAGGATTAGCTTAAAAAATACATCCATGGAAATCAACCGTAAAAAATCGAGAAGAAACATGCACAGTTTGCATGACGACATGACATGGACATATACTAAGCCATTTCTTGACAAAAAAGTTATGTATGTCAAATGTAATGAGAATTGTAAACAATTTACAGAAAGTAATCAATCTTATTGGTCTATTTTCAAACAATTTCGCAAATTCAACCTACCAAACTCCGCACCAAAATATCCATTGTAGGTTTGTATGATTGTATATTCATACAAGAGAAATGTATTGTAAGGCAAATGCTATTACGTTGGTATAAAAACAAATTTGCATTTTCTTCCAGATTTTCAAATTTCAAAATTTTCATGGTCAGAGATTAAAAAAAATATAATATAAACACTGTAATAACCATGTATCAAAATTAGCAATAATTTGCTTAAGAATTATTTTTCTTAAAAGCTTTTGTCTGGATTATTTAATTGACAGCTGAAATGTCACTTTCAACCATCAACTTAACCATAGTAAAAATACAAAAATCAAAGGTTTCTTGTTACTTATCTGATTGACATATTAAGCTTTATTTAGTGTTTCTGTCGTATGCATATGACCAAATTAATTCAGAAGAACCCTGACATAAATGATGCTTTAAACATAAACTAAGGTTATTCGAAGAAGAAGTATAATTGCAAGAATATAAGAATACATAGGAGAAAGTAAACGTATTTAGAGTAATGTTTGAAAGTACAAAAGCCGGTGTTATATTTGATAAAGTTTTAGTTTTCTTACAAGAAATGTAACTTTGGTAGATGTAATAAATCAAACTAAATACAAAGCATTCATATTGAAAGGAACCAGGTAAGAACATAGGCATGTACCGATGGACAATTACACGGATTAAACTTGATCATGATAAATTAGAATCAGAAATAATCTTCTTATGAGTGATTAAAAAAGAAAATCATTCATAATCATAACATCCACAGCTCTTTACATTTTCTAGGCTACTTAAGTTATGTGACTCAGTAGATTGATATAAAAACGTTTTCACACGAAATGAAAATAAAACGAAAACAAAGCGCAGCAGAAAAAACTTTGATATAAATAACCGTAGCAAGTAGAATAACAATAACAATTATTTTGATACTGTTTGTCTTCGATTATTTTTGTGTTAGATATAATCTCAATCGCCGAAATAAATCACAAACGTTCTTCATTTTGGCCTTTAATAGATCAGACATGTTAGGATTCCATGACCGAGAAATATCGGTCCCTTATTTCAAAACCCTTTCCAAAAATCATCGATGGTTCAATTCCTGCCGCCATGAGATGAAGCAAGGAATGGCCGGTGCCGGTTCGTTCAGCAGTTTTGCCGTGGTGCTGATAAGAGGTGAAGGCCGTGTATGCTTTTGATGTCTTTATATAAAAATTATCAGCATACATTTTTTTCTTCTTATATTTGACTTACCCTATTGAATAAACAAATGAAAAGAAGCTTCAATACTACGCTACAGTTTATTTTCAATTTAAGATTTGTATGTTCCATTCAATTCCACTGTTTATTTTCAATTAAAGATTTGTAAGTTCCTTTCTTTTCTACTGTTTTATTCAATGTCGCAATTAATATTTTTATACTTCTCTGCTAATATGCCAATAAGTCCTTAGTGTGTATTTTTGTTAAAATCGTTGAAACTAACACAAGAAACTTATGATGATTGGTAATAGACAATGAGTTTATAATAAGTTATGCATTTGCAAGTGACAAAGGTTGATGAAAAAAAATAATGATATACTCTCGTAAAATTGTGATATCCTTTAATGCCTTAGATGGGATATATTATAATGTAGCAATGCTGTTCATTCATGCATATATATTATCAATAAAACATTTTCCAACATAACATAGTCCTTTAACGATTGGATATTATTTGAAAGTAAAAACACTTTGGATCAAATGATTGATTCAAATCTAAACAGCAGTACAAGGAAAACGCTTAAAGGACAATAACGTGACTTAATAATGATAAATGTTTTGTAATTATTCTAGATTTTAAATACACAAACATGGTATAACATAGCTATAATTTTAAACTGACTCAGTTATAAACATAATATAAACAAATTAACGCCTTTGATTTATTTGTATTCCATTCCATTGTATTTGAGGAATGTACCTTTGTACATTTGCTTAGTAAAGAAGATAATTCTAAGGGTAAATGAACAAACACAAATATTTTGGCATATCTTTAAACTTATCTTTATCGTTAAATTTGTAAACGTCTTCAGATGATTTGTTATTATTCTTTTCATTTTTTCCAAATTCGATCATTCGAACTTGTTTCAAAATGAGTTAAAATTAAATTCTCTTAAAAAGCTAATTATTGATGCCAGTGTTGAGGATTGAGTACCGCTCTTGCCGGCGCTAAGGGAGGGGGGGGGGTTTGAAGGATGTTGCACTTATTCATTATCCCTCATGGATAGACTTAATCAAACCGAGCCTGCGATTTTCATGTAATTTTGATGTAATTACTTCTTCCGAGGGATCACTTTTTTTTCCAATTTTTAATGACTTTATGATTTGAGATTAACAATCTGTTATCTGGAACTCGAGATTGATCGACATTTTGATATTATTTCTTTACCTCACATCAAATTGAAGGAAGCACGTTTCATATATTTGTTGCGTGATTGTTTCGTTATAACTTTGAATTGATATACATGTATTGTCTTTTACGTTCAGGCTACTTTTAAACGTTTCTCTATTATAACGTAGACAAAACAATTTCATCCTGTTCAGTTTAGCTTCCAGGAAATGATTTATTATTCTGAGCTGAATTGAAAAACTTATTCTTTTGATGAAGCATGATCAAATCATTCATAAAAAGAAATAATCAGAGTTTTAGATCCCGTGAGATAAAACGCAAACTTCATAATCACGAGAGCATTTATCCGTATAATATATCATAATCAAACTGATGTGAACGTTATGTGGACAGTTTGCTAGTTTATGAGAAATACGAGATGAGATGTTCTCAATTTACATGCAGGCAGATTAGCTGGCTGATCTTGGTTTATAGAACAGAACAGAACAGAACAGATCTTTTATTTCTGATTTGTACATAGTACATCATCATATACATAACATAATAATATTTGAGTAACATGTAATTTTCAGTGCAATCAATATAAAGAAATTAATACAATAAATAATATAAAGAGATTAATAATTGTAATTGTAACAATTGTCATTGTTCAGATATTTGTTATTAAGCCTCAGTTAAGTGAGGATGAACATCATTTAAGAAGAAAAATCAATATCAAACTAATTTTTAATCTATCATTAAACTTTATTTTTTAATAAACTAAATTTTTTATCTATCATTGAACATTATTTTAACACTGTAGTTCTAATAGTCATAGCATTTTTGTAATATAGTGCTAATTTACATAGCTCATTTCTATTAATACTTTGCAGGCAATGCAATAAATTTGTACATACTTGGGTTAACAAAATAATATCTTTTAATATAAAGGGTAACGAATACTTGTATAACATGGACATTATAAGAACAAAATGAAATTCATCTTCTAAGTCTCTTAAAGAACAACATTGACAATACCGTTCATTTCTTTGTATTCTATTTCTGGCATATCTACCAGTTTGTATTCTTAAGCTGTGTGGCAGAAAGTTCTTATCTAGTAATAAGTCGTCTCAAATGATCAGGCAATATATCTAAATAATTTTCGTAAACAAAACTAATTTTACACACATTATATAATTCCAATACAGAACTTGTTTCTTTAGATTACATGCCACCCCTGTATAAAACAATCAATTATTATTCGTTGTCTAATATATCGGGATAAAGTTTTTAAATACAATATCATGTGGGTTATTCAAACATCTGCAAAACCATAGTCACCCAAAAGCTTTTTAACATAGGCTACCCAGTTACATAATCCTTTATTAACAATCATTTAATGATAGCTGGTAAACTGGAGCGTAAAATAATATTGTCTGTGTGCAGCAAACTTAAACGGCAATATTTAACAATGCGTACAAAGGGATATGAACAAAGGATATCTTCCCCAACTCTCCATATACACTAACAGTACAGGTAGTATTTCTTACTGACAATATATTTTTAAAAAAATTTTAAATGTATTCTTTCAATTTTTTTTGATTTTGTAAATCCCCATATTTCCTGACGAATAACTCAAAATTGAGCCAACAAAAGAATCAAAATAGCTGACATAATAACTTTGTTTAAAACTATAGTTTTTACAATTTAAAAAGCAAAACATTAAGCGCCTTTAAAGCTTTACCTACATGTATTCCTGATTTAAAGTAAAATTTCCGGTGTAATTGAAAACTGTTCCTAGATAATTAAAATTCATTTACTACTTCAATATCATTACCATCATATGTCCAAAACTCATTTCCTAGTAAACCGCCTCTTTTCCTAAATACAACAATTTTTAGTTTTATCTATATTTACTTCTAATCCCCGAACTTTTTACAATAATTCATTATAATTTATCTAAATGCATTTGTAATTCTGAGGCGATTTTCCTAATAACAACCATATTCATCAAGCAAATAATAGTAAAAGTAAGGATATTTCTTCTATATCAAGTCGCAGAACTAATGTTATCTTGTAAAAATAAATTCTAGGTCTTCTACGAACAGAGAAAAAAGTAGTGGCGACATTATCTCCCCTTGTCTTAAACCTACAGCATACTCAAAATAAGAGGAATAATCGTTACATGATCTAACACAGGAAATTTAACTTTTGTATAGCATGTCCCTATAATTCCTCAATAATTTACCTTGTATTCGCTAACTATACAATTTTAACGGCATAGTGCAATTTCTATAATATGTATCAAAAACATTTTTTAATCAACAATAGCACATAGATCTTTTATTTTCATTTAAATAGTGTTTGCACAAACATTCAAAAAAAAACAGTAATTTAAATAAATGGGGGCCCCATCCCTTACAGTTTGATTTACCTTTTCTAAAAACCAAACTGCGCGTCAGATATAACATTGTTATTTTTCCAACAAAAAGGACGTGACACGCTGTATTTAAAACTATTGTAAATAACTTAGGAAAAACAACTAACTAAATGTTAATTCCTTTTCTTCTATTAATTGTTAACGTCATTCTTATCCCTTTTTATGTAAGGTATAATACGAGACCTTCCATCGCATTATCTGGAAGATACTCGCAGAATCTAAAATAGCATTAAAATATCCAAATATGCGACCGCCTAAAATATCAATACTTTCAATGCAAATATTATTCAAAGATAAAAATCACTACAAAAGCCTTACCCTTTTTTTAGTTCTTTGGAGCATTATAATTTCTTGTAACAGTTATAGTTTCTATTCTAATTCTTCAAAACAACAATCTAAAATTATTAAAATCAATGTGCTAATACAAAACTTTCTGCGTCAAGATTCCTTTCCTGTAACAACATCACTTCCTAGGGAATGAGAAATGGAAACAAAATTCTTCAACAGATAAGTTCGTTTGAAGATTTACTTTCTTTAAAATTAGCTCCAAATACTTTAGGTTTTGCATGAATTAAATTTTCAATATCATTCATTTTATTTTTGTTTTAAAATACCCTCTCTTTTTTCTACATAAAATCTTTATATGCTTTTTTTAAATTACAAAACATTTCCCTATTCTGATCCGACTTAAAAACCTGTTAAAATCATGTAAAGCATGTAGATACTGAATTCTTGCCCTGAACATTCAAGTATCAAACCAGTCAGCTGTTTTAAAACAGACTGTTCACTAAAATAAGGGCTCATTCTTAAAACACACCAAGTTGATATGATTTTGAAAACAATGGATCTGCGAGCGCTCACGTATACTCAGAAAAAATTATTCATAAACGTTTATTTACCCAACAGATTCTCTGCTATTCTTGATCGATAATTTATTTGTCAAACGATTCAATAATGGTAAATCTTGAAATAAGATGTGACCTATAATAATACTCTTATTTAATCATCCCCATTTATACTGACCTAATTTTTTAACCTTAATCTCAATTGCCATAGCGTTTCTTTCTTGCACTCAATGTAAACAACACCCCCGCATGGTCACCTAAATTCATTGAATGAAATCAATAGTAAAGTACTAATATATTAAAAATAACATGTTTTTGTTAATAAATAATGCGATAACGGACGCCCCGTTTGTATTTGCGAAATGTACATACCGACATATCATTAAATAGACGACCGTTAACAATGCGCAAAATTGTTTTGCTTTACAAAGATCAAAGAACTTTGACCCCAAAACTGTTTTACAGGATTTATCCATTGAGGCCCGTTCTTAATGGTATATGCGGGAACATAATCAATATCATCCATATTTCTATCCAAAAATATCATGCAATGTTATAAAATCATGTTTAATTGCCAACGCGACTATTCCAATCCAACTAAATATACTGAACCTAAATTTTCAAAGTCATATATAATCATTTTGTAAAATATCAAACAAGTCAACAGGGACAACACTATATGCTGGTGAATCTTGGCACCAAATATATAAACCACATATATAAACATCAGATTCAAAATGAAAAAACAAACGGTTTAACTTCAACCAAATAATAGTGTCATGATGTGTGCGAACCACTTCTATACCTGGCTTTAGACTTTCTTTAAAATACAAAACAGTACCTTGTCACATGCAGTTGTCGCCAGAAGACAAACGGTAAATATTATCCAACATAATTTTCCACGTTTACCATTTTATCGCATTTTTTGTAATATTGTTCTCTATTGGAATTTGTTTGTTATATGCAGGAACGTATATTTGTAATCATACAATATTTAAGTCAATGAAAAAAAAGAAAGAAAAAAACATTTAAGAACAAAATCATAAACCATGTTTATAAAATAAAAGAATAAATGTACATTGCAAAATAAATCAATACATTTAAGGTCAAGCTTTTTGAATCATTGAAATATAATAAAAGTCATACATTGTATTGAATATATTAATTGTATCATAGTTTGGAGACCTTTCTGTTGAAAATGTGTTAGGGTTAAATCGTATACATATACATGCACAGTGCGTTTACTGGATTGCGGGTATTAGTTACCCGCACTCAAGAGCATGCCCATTGATTGGCTCATTTTTGCTAGGGTTTACATACTGTGACGGCAGAGAAAGGGAAAGCAACAGAAATGTCATATTCAGATGTTCGTTCATTGGTTCATTTTTCCCGAAGTTTCATATTGTGACAACAGGAAACGTGCTTTAATGTTTGACTATGATACAAAAGAGAAAGAACACGAAAACACTCGGCAATCTGATTAATACTCGGGGGCTACGCCCCCTCGTTCAAATCAGATAGCCTCGTGTTTCGGTGCTCATTCTAATACTTATTAGACTCTCTGTGATTTCAAGGTAGAAAAACAAGACTTGTATACCCTTTTCTAAATTTATATCTGATTTTAAACATGCATTTTGTACATTCATATGATCAAACTACTGAAATGATATCTGAAAATATCCAGGGTGATTAATAGTTTTTAATGCAAATAAAGTCATTGTAAGACAGATACTCCACATGAAAGATACTGCCTAGAGTAACATAGCAGCAACAAACCATCTTGGATGCTTAAACACAACAAGACAACAAAATACGACGTTTAAAATGCTATAAGGTGTCAGGACGACAATAACAAATTGTACATTTTGCAAATTTTAAAAATGTAGTAAAAATGAATGATTAGATAAAATACAATAAATACATTTGCTGTTCTTTTAAAACATTGAACTTGACAAAAAAACTCTTGCACAATAAACCTACAACTATATTCATAATAATTTGATGACTAATTGAAAGTCAAATGTTAACATTTCAAGATGATACTTCATTTTTACGCTACCGTGCAGTTTACCACCTACTTAACTTATCGTGTTATTGCTGCAGAGTAAATGCCAGTTATTTGCGAAAGTTGTAAATGCTTATTGATTTCTCGTTTTACTGCAAGTTTGAATAACGACTTTTTTCATTTGTCATATCATTGTATTAAATTATAATTGGTTGTCCAATCTGTATGAATTACGATTTATTGTCATTTAAATATCAAATTAATACTTTAGCCTTTGCTGCCTTGACATAATATTACTTTTAGAGAATCTTTATTATAAAGTTTTATCTACTATTAATCAATTATTTTTTTCCTTTCGTAAATGATAATTTATGATATTATGAATTGGTTATGTAATCGATACTTAGTCAATGTGTGGATGTACTTCCGAACATCTATTTCATATGTATTTATGTATTGTACTTATGCATTAATAAAAACCAAGTGTTGAATAGAAAAACATATTATTAAAGAGGTTTACAACCATGTTCTATCCTCTATAGATTAGTGGCTGAAACAACTGCATTTAAGCAACATTTCTGATTGATTTATAAATTTAGGTTATAATACTTTGTTACTAGATAATGTTTGTAACGTTTTACATTTATTTATTAAAATTGATTATGTAAGTGAAATTTATTTGTACAAACGGACTTACATGTATGCGATTAAAACGTAGCTTGTACATCAATAAATGCATTTTGTACATATCTTTAAAGACTATATACTTACATAGTTTCTATTCACTTGCGATATTCTATAAAAATCAATAAAAACCATGTTCTGTATTTAATATGAAAACATTTTATCATCCATCAAAGCAGTGAGATTCGTGATTTATTTGATATATGAGTTCAAATTAATTTCTTTATTTAAAATGCTAAAATTGATTATCAAAATAACTTTATTTATTACACACAAACATATTAATTCAGTTTACAAGGGGTTATTTTATCCTTCTTCTACTTAAGCCAATATTTAAAAGTTTATTTAACTGATTTATGATATTTGATTAAATAAGTCTTATAAAACTTAAATGAAAACAAAACTGCTTTGTATTCCATAACTCTTATTTTCATTTAATTTTAAAGAAAAAATATATCAAGACAATGGTAAAAGCCGTCCAAACTTCGGCAAATATTTGTTTTCTTAGTCGATCGCAATGATTTAATTTTATTTTATGAACGATTTTTTATGCAAATTTTCATTAACCGATGAGAGTTTGTGCGGTTTTTTCGAGCAACGTGTATAAAATTGGTTACATTTACACGTATAAAAAATTCTTTTTAGGTGCTACGGAGTCAATTATCACTGAAAATACCTAAAATGAGATTTTTTGCTTAGTAGATTTATCAACCTTTTCTGAACACATTCGTGAGTTAATTTTGGAAGTAGTTAGTCCAAAAAATGTGTTTTTAAACGTTTTAAAACGGTACCTGTACCATTTTTATCTGCTGATCGCGTAACCTGTCAATTATCGATAACGCTCCGCCCCCTGTTGAGGCATCAATGAGGGAAATCGGTAGTTCCATATATGCGTGAATTACCGGTCCATACTGGTCCATACTACCCGTAATTCATGTATCGTACAAATACCGTACATCTTTTATGAATATCGTCTACCTTTTATTTAGCCTTTTTTTATAAAACAGAAATTGTCGGCCAATGTACGTAACATAATGTATGAAACATAAATATATAGCGGCAAATCGCACGACCACGTGGTTGATGCTAAAATATCCATAATGTGTGAAAATAATTTGTCTGTCCCGTTAAACTGATAGATATTACATTGAATTTATGGACTTTTGTACGGATTCAATGGCTTGCTTTACATTCAACCTCGTTTTCTAACAATGTCAAGTAAAACAACAACAAAACAGACAACATTTTTTATATGAACGCCTTTATGCTTTGTGGTAATTTAAGGTGTCCCTGACAAATTTCTAAACCATTTTAGGTTGTCTAAGGATGATTATGTCTCTATGAATCAATAAAAAAGATAATAAAATACGAGTATATTATCAGTGAATGCTTTGAATAAATTGTTCGCCAATCGAACACAGTACTAATAAACCTGGAACAAATTATGGAATTTATTGTATATCCCAGTAGAAACTGGATCTCTATGCCGTGCATAGATGATTTTCATGATCATAGAAGTTAAGTAGGTCAGATCATAATGATCGAGTGATACCTTTTATTTCTATTAAAATATGTTAAGCATTTATATCAATTAGGAGGAAAAAATATATAATATCCCGTTCTACCGTGGACTTTAAAAGACCATCAGAAGCTCAGTTTTTGTTATTTTAATTTATATTTTAACGGAATTTCATACACGAATACACAGACAGAGTGACACTGGTGTAATATAATAATAATGCCGATGATAATAATAATTATAAACTTCAAAAGTGAAACAATTAAATACCCCGCTACGTTCCATTTCCCCCCACCGAGTGTCTCAAATTTTACCGAAAGTCACCTGACATGTGCGACCGATATCAGACGGAAGGTAAATCACGTTAAGATTTGAAGATATTTCTGTTATAAATTGATATTAATCAGCAACTTTTTAATTGGTCAGATGTCACTGGGTCAGAAAATGTTGTTAGAGTATGTTACCGCAACTTGTGACCCTCTCTGGTGCGATATTTGTGTATTATGCAATTATTTAGCGTGAAACGTAGGGGTCCGAGAGAGAACAGCCGATTTATGACACTTCGTTTGATGCGGGTCGGACTAACTTTGAATCGGCATAACTTTTTTAATAATCAAGCAATTAACATGCGGTTTAAAGCACATGAAAGGGAATTCATTTACGGAGGGAACCGTGTCAGGGATTTTTGTTTGCTCAATCAGCGACTTAATTATCTTTAATTACGTAATATGTATGGTGAAAAAAGTCGCATAAAATGTTTGACGTTACGTAATATTTTTTTGAGAAAAGATAGAAAAAATTTGAGACACAAGGTTCCCCAGATATTATAAGTATGTTTATTTTCCAAAAGTTTAATAACAAAAAAATAAAAAATAACTTTGATATGACGATTTAAAATTTTAGGATTTTTATTAAAATTCAATCATTTACAAAGGCATTATTTTCAAATATGTTATTTTTTATGATGATCAACGACATTTAATGCACAAAGATTAAATAAATAACAATTATTACTAAAATAAGTTGGTTTAAATGACATTTATGTGAGTACCACGGACAGTGTCTGTTGTCACCTTAAACAAGTTAAGAATGATCTATAATACTTTCATATAATGTTGCTGATGCTTAAGTTGTTATTTATCATAATAAATGTCATTGTTTAGTTGCATGAAACATTGACTAGTTGCTTGGAAACGGCGACATTCGTTACTTAATGTTTAGACCAGAAAGAAATATTGCATAATTGTGGTTATTTTTTAACATTCACATGACATGAATATTCCTTTTCCATTCACCGAAATGTAGAAACTTTCATCTTTAAGATCTATGAAATTTAAATATCAACATCAGTACTTACCGCCTGTCTAACAATAAATTGAAAATTTATTATAGGACAGGTGTTTGTATTATCTGATCAGAAACTTCGTGTTTTTATACTTTACAGGTGGGGTTTACATATAGCATTCATAAATGCTATTTTTTAGATTAAAATGCCAAAATGCTTATAATATAATTGCATGACATATTAACAGATTTTAATTATTCTATTGCGAAAATTATCTACTCTATGTAATTTATAAAAGGTTTAATACGAGCAATGATATCAACAGCTTACTTGATACTGGTTTTTGATATTTCCAAGCCATCAATCTGCTTCACGTAGCAGATTATAGTATCAACGACTTGTGATCTCTTTGCACTAACTTCACGTTAATTGCAATTGAGCAAATTGTAAATTTGAGAGTATTAATTTTAATTTTATTTTCAGCAACAAATACCATTCATTTTTGTCAAGTTAGTGTTATGTTTTCTTCAATTAGAAAATCCACACTTTAGAGTACAACAATCGGTTTGTCTGTTCCATTTTGCCTACTGCTAATGATATCACCAAGGGATGACCTTATGGTTTCCATGGTCATTCTGTCGAAAGAAACGTTTTGTTTTTTCATGTTTACAATTCATACTATCTTGAAAATTTAAAGAAAATATAAGAAGAAAAAGAATTTTCTCTATAAAATATTTAAAATATATTAAACATTAACGCTATAAATCAAAAGATATAGAAAATACTCATTTTCAGATCAATTACTAGATTTGTGATAAAATATACACACAAAAAATAATGTTGCTTAAGAACAAAACAAGATAGAAGTACACAGGTTACATTAAACCTTTATTGGACCTGCTTTATGTTTTAATATAAAAGACAAAAAAAATCAAATTCTTTATTATTAACGCCGAAACAAATTGCATATCTAAAAAGATCCCCAAGATGTTATCCTATTAGGAACTGTCGTATTCAAATAATGTCTAACATATTTTTTTTTATTTTAGAATTAATGATTTGCAAATAATCATTTTAGCAAAATAAGGCATCTGATTGATTAATAACTTGAGAAATACATTGCATTAAAAGAGTGGACGTACATATAAAACAAAACATTGCAAAACACTAGTTTTATAGGCTTGTAACATTCATTGCAAAAGTTCAGTTATTTTTGATAATATACGTGAATATACGTTTAAACAGAATATTACTTATATTCATGGATCTTCAACTGGAAGTTCAGTACTGAACTGTAAAATAACAGAAAAGTTGGTGTTTTGAATAAAATGGATGATTTTTCAGAAATCAATAGACGATGAAATATATGTATAACAATACATTTTTGTAATAATAAAGCTATCATGAACATAAATTAATGATACGTAATTGAAACAGATAATTTCGTGCGTCTAATACAATGATAAAAATGATATTTAAAAAAAACTTTTGTCACGTAATTGTTTTCTAATCAACAATGGGACAGCACATTCTTAAGCTCCCACTTCAAGTTATTACGATTACAGGCATTCTAAATGTCATGGATTATCTCCCATCATAAAAATTAAGAAATAAGACTATAACAATACAAACTTATTGTAAACTTTTAAATGATTGAGACGTGCTTGTAAAAGACCCAGAAAAGTTGGTAAATTTCAGTCACATCTGAATTTTCTATCATGAAATGCAAGCCAACTCTTTTAACAGCGCTCGTTATTGTAAACCTTATTTTATCATACGTGGCAGCTTAATGTCGTTCTGACAACTTTCGAAATAATGACGTTTCTGTTGTAGGGAAATTTTCAAATTCATCTTCTTATTTCAAATTTACAATCTGTAAATGATGAAAATATAACAAGTATTCCTTGGATATAAAACAATCAAATATTATCAAGACATGTTTATGAGTGTTATGAAGTGATTTATAGCACACAACAGTATATTGGATACATCAATTATCATTACTATTAGATAAGGAGGGGTTGATGCACCGGCCATGATCTATAATGATAACATTCAATGGAAACGATTTTGCTATTTTCAACTATTTTTCATTCGTTCTAATCCATTTTCACAGTGTTTATAGCCGAATCTGTATATCACGTATTGTGTATGTTCTGACATAAAAAAAGTTTAAAGTATTTTTTGTATGTTTTCATCGCCTTTGCCCATACTATTTTCAGAAATATATAAATAGTTATAAAAGCAAACAATTCTCTTAAGGAATGTCAATAAATACTCATCTATTCAATAACAAATATTGAGGATAATACTATAAAAATACATGATCAATGTTATTTTCTTAGAAAGCATGTTCCATTGTCATTATAGACATTAAACAATATCAGGTATCGTATCATAAGCATTTAATTGACGTTTACGTGATATAATGATTCTTTTTTTACATGTTATATTCGCAACAGCAGGCTTTGATAGGTACAAACACACCTGTTAATAACTCGTAACGAATCTCATAAAAATGTGATAAATGTAATAAATAAGATTGATATTTTATGCTTTTCAGTGGATTACTGATTTATCCGTGAAAATTATATCTGATAATTTCACAGTGAAAATTATCAGAATATAATTTCACTTTTTTCAATGACAAAACTACTTTTTTTAAGATTTTCCCCATGTGGTACCTCAATTTAATTTTTACTGACAATTCTGACAATATCAGGCTGTTGAAAAAAATTAGCAAAGCTGAAATAGATAAATAACTTAAATGTCAAAAGTAATAAAGAGATAAAACTTACTTCTATTCCTTCAAATTCCAATCACAAAATTTCGTCTCTAATTTTTTTTTGTTTCGTTTTTACTGTCTGAAAAATACATTCCTTCACCATGCTAAACTGCTCTTGATGACTTTTGGGCATATTAAAGTATCCTACGAGCAATAACTGCCGTATGCTTTATGAAAAATTGAAAAGCATTGACAGCCATCACTCGTAAAAAAAGTTAAACAACCCAGCGTTCCTTACAATGCCTTAGCAAGCTTCCAAGTTTTCCTAGCTCCTTTTCTGAATGTTTTCACTTCTATCAACACTTATTTTTTATCTGTTACAATCCTCAAATAAGTTTTCTTTCTTTTAAAAAGGTGTATGACTAACAAATCCAAATTATATCCTTCTGAATCTTACACAATTATTTTCCTCCCATGAAATACACAACTTTAAAAAATGGCTGCCGCTTACATTTTACAAAGCCAGGTCTAATATAAATTCTCAGTAAGTAACAGAAATATGGATCGATGGTTGGACTTTTTCTCCTACAAGAATTGTTTGTTTTTATTATTAAAACAAACGATCATTAATATTTTTTTAATAAAATGAATAAATATCACCGTCATTTAACCTTGATTGGCGGACTTATTTCTCAGCTCAAGACTTCTTGTTTTTAATGAGAAATTCCCTCTGAATGGGGCTCTTAATGGGGGAAACAGATTTTAATATTAACGTTAAAATTATCGAAATTTCGTTTTAACTTGTTTTAAAGCATAAAATAAAAAGAAAATTTGTCTGTTTGTTGTGTAAGATGTAATTTTATTTCATCTTACACACAAACAAACAAATATCCTCTATATATATCATCACAATAGATATTATATTGATTGCTATTTCATGATTTTATGAGGTGTATAATTCATTTTCCAAAATTTTCATTTGTATCATAAACTGTTTATAAGGAAGAAATAAAGAATTACATTTACTATCAATCTTTCAATATTTTAGCCCGGACAATAATTAGGACAAATGAGAATAATCACAACAAAAGGAAAATTACAAGGATTGAATTGCACCGTTATGTTGATGTCCTAACCTATAACTAGTTGTATGTCGGATGCAATAGAGTAAGCCATTATCTGCTAGACAAAAATATCCAACAGAAAAATGGTAGCGATGATTATTAAGAATATTTGAGTAAGAAATAACAAACAAAAACGTAGAAAAAAATAACTATGAAACATATTATTTTCCTGTAATATTATACAATTATTGATTAGTGAGCCATTGAATATGATGTGATATTCACCGGCAGATGACATATTGACCGAGGCGATAGCCGAGGTCAATATGACTTTCTGCCGGTGAATATCACATCATATTCAATGGCTCACTAATCAATAATTGTTTTATTATATGAATAGGCTAAGAAATAAAAAAAAAACACAAAAGTACGACCTTATAATTATACATGTACAAATTTTGCCTCGTTGAAGCGCGAGAAAAAAGACGCACGTGTTAGGCGTGCAACGACTACGCGAACGCTGCGCATACAAAAATAATTCAAGTTTATACCCATCATTGCGGTGTTACCTTTAAGTATATAGTAAAGTATTGATATTTTAATCGAGAACTATGCCATAAAGAACAAAAAGCAACAATAATGTTTTAATCAACACGCGTAATTAACAGTCTACGGTGTATGATCATTGAATATGAGTCTCAATCTATTTTTAGACTGGGAAAATCCAATTCAGCTAGTGAATATGATACTACACCCAGTAAATATGATTTTATAAAAAGTTCTGTTGACTACTGTTTGGACCAATGAGATTGCAGCTATATTTAGATCATATAATAATTAGTTTTAATACAAAGTTTTATCATTTCGTATAAGAAGAACATATACAATTGCATATAATGTTTTTCTTTAGAATTATTTTTTCTTGACTTACTAAATGGTAACTTCATATGCAGTTCGTGGAATATGCTTTCGTGGAATAGATTTTTTATTTGGTGCCAAATAGATCAATATGTCTGGGTCCATGTTAAAGTAAATTTTAGATGTAGAGATTCAAGTCACCATTGACTCCCTCAGAGAGAAATGCATGCCGGATTTGATGGGAATGATATCAGATTGTATGTTCTGTTACTCGTCTATTATTCACGTTTTTGTCAATTTTAAATAGATTCGCAATATTTTTGAATGTCGTTTCAGGTCAATAAAAGGATTTTAACAAAATTGAGTGCAACTCTCAAAATAGTAGGCCGGCTGCAAATCTTTTTAATGAAATCTTGTCCGTGAATTAGTTTGCAGAAAGAAATCTTCTTGCCAGACAATAAAATATATTAAATGAAGAAATAAGAACCATGATCTGTTAATCTATTTTTTATATAATAAAAAAAAAATTTGGGAAACGTTTTTAGAATTTTTTTAATCTGTTTCCCACAAATTTACATAATATCTTAAAAGTCATAGTAAATTTTTAGGGCCCCCCAACTTTTTCTCTCTGTTTACTTCTAAGTTTTTTACAAATCTTAAAACTTTAAAACGAAAATGAAAAAACCCATGCCCACGTGTTTCCCAAAATTCAAATGTAACCAAAAATTTTAAAATTTTAAAATTTATGGCCAATGTTGATTTAAAACATTAAAGCTCCACTCTTAGCTTGTAATAATACACATTATTTAACAAACGACTTTAGCGAGACAGATTATCGTCTGCTGAATAATGCAAATTGCAGTCCTGCAACAACAAATCATATTTTTACCTAAGGGATATCTACAGACTGTTTTGCAGCATATTATGAGTAGTTCAAGTTCATTTTTTATCAAAACAGTTTGTATAAAATTATAAATAGCAAAATATAATGCCCAGACTATTTCTCCGTGCGTATTCTTTTTATATAGTTATTTTAAACAGTTTTCTTACGTATCATACTTTGTGACCAAAGATATAATTTAATGTATACGAGGGAGTTTTTTTTTTCTTTTTGAAGAAAACATTGAACTACATGATATTCAAAATAAATTTTAAATACACCTGACTGCAGCAAATTTACAATTATAAAGATTTTGGATTTGAAAGAAACTTAAAACATAAATGAAAAACAATTTTTAAATACGACAATTATTATCCCAAATTTCCCTTTGATGTTTTTGGTCTGCGGGTTTCCCTTTTCTAAAATTAATTTAATTTATTTTTTCTTCTTTTTTTGGGTTTTTCTGTATTTTTTTTTTTGTTTTACCCGGAAGGGAAAGGGGTCGGGTAAGTGAATTTTTAAAAAAATGTTCTCGAACAATGCTTTTTTTAGAAGTTCTTACTTTTATCGTTATGAAAACCCCCAATTTAATGTTTTAAAGAAAATTCGGGTCAAAACATATCCCTACTTACTTTAAAACCTTTTCATAATATGAAAAGATAAAAACGTTTTGTTTTTTTTCAGTTTTTTTTATATTTTGGGAAAAGATGGGGAAGTAAAACGAAAAAATTTATGCATGCTTTCGGCATGACATTCCAATACAAATGATGATAAATTATTGGACATTTAAAATACTTTTTCTGCACAGTCAATAGTCTCACAAGAATAATAAATGATTTCTTTTCTAGATTTTTTTTTCAATTTTGTTTAAATTTAATTCGGTTAGGATTCATACAGACTTTATCACATGGACTATAAATTTAATTCAAACACATGTATAAATATTCAATATACCTTAAAATTTTTATGATATGATATGCTCAAATTTGATATTTGAAAACATTGAAACTTGCCACACTGTCTCTTTTTAGATATAAAATCGATAGTTTTGACTTCACACAAAGTTGAAACTCGACACACTTTGGTACACTACCATATGAATATACATGTAGAGAGTCATTAAAAAGAAAACTGGCAGATTTTAAGAAAGAACCAACTATACTTGACATGTAATTAAAGAGGATAGTAATAATTGTGAAATAATTTGTGATAGAGGTAGCAAAGTTTTAAATTGTATTTTGACTTTCTAACATACTACTTAATCAATGCAAATGTACTAATTGCTTAAACACAGAGGAAGCAAACGTTGACTGAGGTATTTAAATATTTTCTGATCATTTGAAGGAAACAAAATATATCTTTTAATAACTTATTCTGCAAATTTAAATTTCTAAAACAGCACGGATTAAGAAAACAAATATGAAATTGTTTTCGAATGCAATGAATATATGTGAGTTAATTTTAAATTGATCATTTGCATGCATATTTTGTTCATGATATTTTATGATTTTCCAATAGATAAAGTGTGAAAAAGCAGATATTTGTTTTTGTTTGCGCGGATATAAGTGAATTCTAGACATTACGTAAATAATCGCATTTTTCCTTTACAACGTCTTCATTAATTTATACATATATCATTTAAAAATGTTATTCTTAAATAAAGCATGCATGCTTTCAGTTCCTTAAAATGCATTATTTGGCATTTGCTCTTAAATTCAGAAATACTGTTATATGCCTCAAAGTAACTATCGATTATTTGCTTTGTTTGTATTATGATATATTATTGCTTGTTTTTTTTTTTGCTGCTGGCCTAATGCAACAAAATATCGAGTTACAAATCTTAGCAACATAAATAGCCATACAATATTATTTCAATATTGGAGTGTTTCGAAATATTCCGAACAAGAATAAAGCTGAACACAAAGACATTTTTTTGTTGTCTTTTACAGCAACTTCATTATAAGGAATTGTTAATAAATTTAAAATTTGAATCTTTATATGCAATTAAAACTATATTAAACGAAACCACTACAACACGAAAATAATTTACACATTTATTTCGTTTGTGTGACTCGAATTGCTATATATTATGGCTTTTGTGGTACTATTATTGGTTTCTTGGGCATGGGTTTCTAGTATTTAAAATTAAAACATCGTTTATTAGGGCTATTGTAATTACTGAAAATTCTTTATGATCTTACACAATATAATAGATATATAATTGGGCCGCATAAATGAAAGACATGAATTAAATGTTTATTAAAAAACAGACATTATCATTAAATTTTAAGTAGTATTTTACAACTGACATAAACGTTACGGCAAAATGTCTTTCTTCTAAGAAGGTAATTTACTCATAAAATGCGCACTGGAATGAGATCATTTAGAGCTCGAGCTTCGTCTTACACAGACGATAAACACAAATTTTTCTAGCACCTTTGTAAAAAAACATTTAGATAATATTGTCTGATATGCAGTTTCTTGTACGGTGCCCTTTCTCACCGCATCTATAATCTAACAATGATAGAGTATAATATCCCATTGTACAATATCTGGCAAAATGTCCCCTTCCTCCACATTTATGACAAGCTCCTCTAAAGGTACTGGTGGCTAATTGTCTTGATTGTTCATAGATGCCTCTTTCTCTACCTCAATATCCTCTTTTGCCATATCCTCTACCCTTTCCAAATGGTTTGGTATATTGCTGATGCTGATATGTGTATGTTCGATTCTTCTTATTAAGTTATAGTTGTTCTATTGTCAGCTGAAGTTGTTTAATAATGTCTTAAAGTCGGTTTAAATCACTCTTCTCGTCCACCTTCTGAGCTACATGGCAAGTCTCCTTCACTTCCGCAATTAATGCGAACACAATTATTTTTCTTGCATATTACTTATAAATCAATCGTATGTCGGGTAAAAATTAAGAAAACAGACATTTTATTAAATTTATAGTAGTATTTTACAACCTCATAACGGCAAAATGTCTTTCTCCTTAAAAGGCGACTTATTCATAAAATGAGCACTGGAATGAGATCAATTAGTGCCCGCGCTTGGTCTAACACAGAAGATTAACACAGGTTTTTCTAGCACTTTTTAAAAAGCATTTAGATAATATTGTCTGATATGCATAACATTTAAACATTTAAATGCTATTTAGTCCTGAATATAAAACAAGGCACACGCTTCAAAATAAGAGTAATTCATGTTTGAACTCCTACTTTATTGACGTTTTTATCATATTTAGTATACAAAATGAGATAAGCAAATAACAGGGAAATAAAATTATAAATAATAAAAAGCGTTGGATTCATGTCATTTCAAAATTTAGTGTTTGGAAGTTGTTTGAATAGTTGAAATAAACATCGAACCAAAAGAAATGTGATTTCAGTCCTGTTTATTTATCTTAACATTTTTGTGTTTTAAGGAAAGAAATTTTTCAATCTATTGTTCTGACAGAACAACTGAAAGTCTTTTTAAAATATTTGATGGTATGAAAGCTATGTTAGAAAACAATCACTCAAAATTATATGACATTGTATTATTTTGTTGGTGTGATTAATTAATTAAAGTAAAAATCCTAAAATTTCAAAGCAACATTTTTGGCCTCTTTACTCTTATCTAATAAGTTTTGAAATTAATTGTCAGATTGTAGAGAATTACCTGATTACGAGAGATAGAGAATATATCTCATATTATAGCATAAAATCGGCTATTTTTCCCTCTTTTGCCCATGTTATAACGGGACCAAAACCATGTGTTAACATAGTCACGCGCTCTTGTTATAGCCCGGTTTCACCTATGCGCAATACATACAGGGCCCAGTAAACAAACAAACAAAAAATGACGATTTGGCCTGTTTGCCGAAGAGTCATTATTGAAATTTATTGATTCGAGGGCCTCAGTCGGGCATATTCAAGTAACTATGCCGGAAAAACGGCGTATAGACATCGGTGCTAATCTTGGTTGTCGCCCTTTCTAAGAAACGGACAGTTGTCAATGTAAACAAATACAGTAGAATCTACCTGTCATTCAGTTTAACACTCCGAATAACTTACAAATCTAGATAACACAAAATTAATATGAGAAAATGTTTTTTACTTATGTTAATGTTGATAAATGCTCTTTATATTTCTTTGAGAGAATAATGCTTAGTGCCTGATTTTTTTATAAACTTGTTTGCTTAAAAAAAAAACCGATTCTGTTAATACTGATGTCACTGATCTTTTTTCTACCGTCAATCTGAAATCATTCAAAGAATTTCTGAGGGTCATGTTTTGTCTTGGGTAGAGGGTAGAGTAATGTAACGTTTTTTTTTCTTGAGATAATAAATCTCCAAATGCCAAGCTTTGTTAAATCAATTAAAATTCAAAAGTTCGTTCGGTTCCGAGATTTTTCCAAGTTGTTGGCCCCGGAAAAATGAAACGCATACGTAAAACATAGAATTGGATAAATACCGTCCAAGCCTAGAATTTAATGTAATTGTGTTTTGTATAAACTATACATCACGAATCTGTTTGAAAATTTTATGCTATAATAGCGTCAACGCACGTTTATTTCGTGTGATAAAGTCTGCAGAGTCCCTCGGAACTGTTGGAGCCCTCGCCCTACCGGGCTCGGGCACCAACCGTTCCTCGGGACTCTGCAGACGTTATAACACGGAAAAACGTGCGTTAACCCTATAATAGTATTTTATACTTAGGATAAGTGCCAAACACAAATTTTGATTTATATTTTCAAGTACATGTAATACATTTTTGAGTTCACATAATTGTATAACAATATACAATAAATGTTGTTATTTTTTTTTTGCTTCTTTTCATATGTTGCGTTTAAGTATTCTAATCTTCTATGGATGTTATATGATTGTCATGTGGACTTCCAATTTACTTGTAAACAGACTGTTCAAAGTTGTTCTGTGAAAAGAAATAACAGTTTTGCACAGCATACAGAGTTAGTTAGAATAAATTAAGTTTTTTATTTGGTAGGAATTTCCTGAAGTGTAAAAACAAGATTGATTGCTACATACGTTTCTCTCGATATCAGTGTTCATTCGAGCAATATTATTTATTATAGCATAAAATCGGCTATTTTTCCCTCTTTTGCCCATGTTATAACGGGACCAAAACCATGTGTTAACATAGTCACGCGCTCTTGTTATAGCCCGGTTTCACCTATGCGCAATACATACAGGGCCCAGTAAACAAACAAACAAAAAATGAAGATTTGGACTGTTTGCCAAAGAGTCATGCGCTCTTGTTATATTGAAATTTATTGATTCGAGGGCCTCAGTCGCATATTCAAGTTACTATGCCGGAAAAACGGCGTTTAGACATCGGTGCTAATCTTGGTTGTCGCCCTTTCTAAGAAACGGACAGTTGTCAATGTAAACAAATACAGTAGAATCTACCTGTCATTCAGTTTAACACTCCGATTAACTTACAAAACTAGATAACACAAAATTAATATGAGAAAATGTTTTTTATTTATGTTAATGTTGATAAATGCTCTTTATATTTCTTTGAGAGAATAATGCTTAGTCAGTTAGTGCCTGATTTTTTTATAAACTTGTTTGCTTGAAAAAAAAACCGATTCTGATGTCACTGATCCTTTTTCTACCGTCAATCTGAAATCTTTCTAAGAATTTCTGAGGGTCATGTTTTGTCTTGGGTAGAGTAATGTAACGTTTCATTTTCTTGAGATAATAAATCTCCAAAGGCCAAGCGTTGTTAAATCAATTAAAATTCAAAATTTCGTTCGGTTCCGAGAATTTCCAACTTGTTGGCCCCGGAAAAATGAACCGCATACGTAAAACATAGAATTGGATAAATACCGTCGAGTCACAAGAATTTAATGTAATTGTGTTTTGTATAAACTATACATCACGAATCTATTTGAAAATTTTATGCTATAATAGCGTCAACGCACGTTTATTTCGTGTTATAAAGTCTGCAGAGTCCCTCGGAACTGTTGGAGGCCTCGCCCTACCGGGCTCGGACACCAACCGTTCCTTGGGACTCTGCAGACGTTATAACACGGAAAAACGTGCGTTAACCCTATAACATCTTGCATTGTTTTAAACGAATGAAGCAAAAGTGGTTCTGTCTGAAAGAATAATGCAAATTGCAGTCTGGCAAAGACATTTATACAATAATATATTTCATAGGGGCAATTGTCACATTATTTCTTAATGAATAGTTTGAATGTTATATGCGGACACCGAACTGTATGAGTGTTCAATATATAGAAATAGATAAATCAAAATATTGTCTAGACAATATTGTATTTACAAATTGTAATGAAAATGATCACTGCTTTATTTTAGAGGCAGTTTTCATCAGATTTTAAATAAATAATTGTGCACTTCATTGGCTTCGACAATTGGTAAAGATTGTTGACAATGAATACGACTAATTACATTCATCTTTTTTATGAAATAGTACCTTATCGAAGAAAATGATCTGTTTTACATTAAATTTTGTAAAAGTTAAAGTGCATTTGTGATTAGGTATCTATACTTCATTCCATCACTTATAATTTTGCTAATTATCAGTTATGTATGGGATATCAATTATTTATCCAGCAAAATGAATATATTATTTAGAAATAACTTTAATCATGGAAAAATATATCTGTATGTATATTAAGAAAAATATGTTATCAATAAAAACAAGCGTTTAGATATTAAACAAAAGTATACATTAGTAACATTTATCATTCGTTTGCAGAATACAAACACCAATAACAATAATAACAATAATAAATAACTGATGATAAGACGTGTGTACGTTTCACTGCCGAAGTAACCTAATAAGATAAGAATATTTAGATAGAGATACTTCAATAAATCAAACACTTTGTTCTTATAATACTCAATGTAATACACGGTTTTGAAAACAATTGTCTATCATTATTCATAAAATGTTAGAAGCAAAACGTATATATTCGGAATGAAATAGTTGTATTAAATAGAAAAGGGTTTACGGCTTCATTGAAATAACTACAAAATACGGACTGGTCATATCCAAGTTTTCAGGCTGAGGGATACGCAGTAAAGACGTCGCGTAAATAATGTAACTTTAAAAAAGAAGAACGAAGTGTTTAGAAAGCAAATATCTTAAATCATTAAGAGAATGCTGTCCTAAAATAATTTTGAGATAAGCACGAGCCACTTAAAGATAGTTTGATCATGTTTATATTGTTAAGCTGTATCAAAAATGATGACTTATTTAATATAATAACTTATTTTCAGATACTAATTAGTGTTATTTTAGTCAAAGTTGTCATTAAATGTTGTTAACCTCGTGACTTGCAGCGAATAGTTCAAAGGTGATATAAGGCAAATATGTCAGAAGTTTCGGTAGGTCAGTAATCGGAGAGTAATGCGGATACGTTATTTGTCACTCTTGATGAATTTAGAGCCTTAGTTGGGTCTTAAATGTCGTTGAATCTAATTAATTAACCAATCTGTTTACATGAAACCATTAACTTTGCTTTACGATCTTCTTTTCTTGGTAATTAATGGGAAAGTGTAATATAACTGTAGATGTGACTGTATGCCGTTTTTCACGAAATGACAGGTATATGTTGCATAAGGGTGACTAGGGTGACTATCATGATTACCACCGTATGAACACATCTGGGAATGTTTTTAAAATCTAAAATTCATCATTATCAAATCTTTATATTAAAGACGGTGTAAGGCGTGTGAACAGTTACTTGTATTGATCACCAGTGACTCAATAAAACTTAAAACTACCATTATAATATAATTATATTATATATATTTATAATTATGATGATGGCATATAGAGGAAAAATTGAAATGTTTTTGAACGACCAACATCCCAAAAATGCAGATGTCCAAAAGATCAGACGGTAGAAACCTTTTTAAAACAACATGCGTCCACATTCATACTATTTGTCATGAAAATGTTAGAAAAAGATGTATTTAAAGGTCAAACATTGTGAAATAATCAAAAAAAAGTATTTAACACACTGCAAACGGCAATTACAGTCCGCGCAACAGAAATACGAAAAAATCAATAATATTAATAATATAATCAGCATAACAATTAAATTATAATCTTAAAATCTTAGAGTTTTTAAGTTTGATTTAAAAAAAATATTTTTGTTAATCTGGAGGCAGATGCCACATTTTTTTTTATAAACTGAAAATCTCAGATATTTTCCAAACGATATTAAATATATATATTTATATGGGCCAAGGGGTTATTAGTTACTCAGATGACATTTATTATAAAATTGAAAACAAGTAGGATTTAATGTATAGTTATTTTGATTTTTCCTGAACATTCACAAATTACTTTTGGGTGGACATAATAACCAGTTTCTGTTGTATTTATGATTTATTTCACCTTGCCTGTATCTAAAGATATAATTTGAAAATCAAAGTTAACATTTCTTAATATTTTTTTGTACTCATAGAGTCTTGCTGAAACATTTATCCGGATGCAATTGCTATATGTTTAACTATTATCGAAACTGCAATTCGTGCTGTCATGCGTTTGTTACTTCTTGAACAAACATCTTTACAACTTTATATGCTTCCGGCTGCTTTTCTGTGAAATTTATTATTTTCAGGGCTAAGTATAAATGTATTTAGAACAACAATATTCTTCAATAATACAATATTATTAAACACTATTAGTTACATTACATGGGCCTATTTTAGAATTTACATATGAAGTATAAGTGCGTAGACAAAAATTCTCAAAAGTGAGATTTCCACGTGTCCGTTATAGAACACAGTATATGGAAACTAGTTACAGTCTGGCCATAGAAGGCTTAGATAAGGAATTTACCATAGACGTAATTGTCACATTTTTCTATTTTTTCACACTGATTAGAATAATAAATGAGAACAATGAACAGTAACAGAGCTTGTATTAATATCTTTATAAAGAATAAATCATAGATTATATAAGATATTTCAAAGCATTGTCTCGACTACGTCCCATGTAATTTTGTTTCAGACATGAATGTTGGATATGACTTTTTTTACATATGATCAACAGTTGTTTTTTTGCATTAATTAATTCGGTGATACGACAAACGTAACTTCCATTGACATCAATATTGGTTAATAATAGTTAATAATTGTTTCTCAGTTATACTGTAAAAACATTTGCGAGTGATTAATTTAATTGTTAGTTTACGAAAGCTTTGCATCTAACTTTTATTGATTTTGATAACTAAAAGTGAACATTCTACAATACTTTACTTTGTTAATTTGAAATATTGATTTCATAAAATATTTTCCTTGCGAAAGCATTTGATTTTTTTCATTTTAAAAATATCTAATGAAACGCAATTATTATAGGGAATTAACATATTTGCCAAAATCTTATAAACTGTCAAATTTCAATTTGTCAAAAAAGTAGTTTTTTATTTTTTAAATGCTTAAATATGTAAGTTTATAAAACTATTTGAACATATCTAAGATGTTTTCATTCGTTTGAATGGATATTTTGCTTCAAAAATGAATCAATTGTTAAATCTTATCAAAGATGAAACATGAATAATGTTTTTCAAACATAATAGATGCTTGTTATCTGAAGGAAGTTGCGCACAATTTGAAAATATTTTGCCATTAAATTAGCAAAGGTGTAAAAGCAGATGCAAAAAGGTCGTTCTCAAGACTCAGTAACTCAAGATTGTATTTTAATGTCATACAAGTTTATCATTTACTGATAGATTTCAATAATTTATATCTTGAAGAGTTTTGAAGGTTTAATTCTTACGAGTAAAAATAAAAAGCTTTTTTGTGCGTTATTTCCATAATCAGGGTTGATGATAAAGCATGTTTCAATAACTGGGACTTTTTGGATGACTCAATGCTACAAGTCTTTGCAAAAAAACATAATAATTTAACCGATCAATAAAAAAAATTTACAAAATTGATCAAATATAGAAAATTATCAATGGAATACAAAGCAAATGTCATAATTATAACTAATGGCTAGCAAACTCATAATTTGCTTACGAAATGGTTGTTCGAGAACGAGAGCTGTCATATGCTAGCTAATTTATTAGTATTAAATGTGTGACTGAGTAAAATCTGCTTAACTGTTTGTTATTAACTGTGTGATTTTAGGGGTATGTAATCTTAATTAATTTATATATTGCAAGCCCTAAAAGAGCATAATACAATAATTAATGAGAAAATAAATCCAGAGCTTCATAGGAAAATCAGGTTGTAGTATTTCTTTTTTTAAATCCTAAATATTTTATTGTGATATTTGAATCGATCCTTTGCATGATTTTCATGACAAAACATGATTTATATTATTTAGACATTTTCTTTTAATTCTTTACTATATAAATAGAGATGTGTTTTATTATTAAAGTTATAGTTTAATAATACAAAATTTCAAAAGTCTGAAATTTTGAATAATATCCTAATAATCATTGATATATGTTCTTTTTATCAAATTATTTTCCATTCATTTAAATTAATACCTGATTTTTAAACTGTTAAATCACTGTAAATTGAACAAAATATTTTCTATTTCATTTACTACTATTTCATGTTGAAACATTTAATTGAATTGCATTAATATAATCTTGTTCATAATATAATAAGACCATTTAAAAGATAGACAAGTTTTAAAAAAATATTGTGATTTGACATAAAAATTGCAGAATAAATGTAAACTATCGATAAAATAGAGTTTTGAAATCGCCTTTTTCCAGACAAAGGTCACAGACAAGACAATATCAAATTTTATTTATTTTACTAAAATTAGGACTTTCCGATTTGTTAATCTTGCGGCTCTGTTTTCGTTTTGATTAATATCACACAATAATTTAAAAGTGTAAGTGACATTTACAAATGCTTCATACTGTAATTTAAAAAAATCATGACCTTTCTACGAATGCTTCATTAGAACTTTCGATGAATAAGACAACAATTTGTTTAATTGTGCCAGAAAATACGATTTTTCTAACAAAAATGCGAAATAATGCAAAGATTTACCAAAACATGACAGTCTCGTTTTGAAACACATAACCTTAGTGTTAGATTTGTCAAGATAAATAACCATACAAGACATAATTATATCATTGTTATGAAACCTATGCTAACATTTCTATATGGCTTTGCATGGAAAACTAAGGACTAACGTATGCAAGAAACCAGGTTTACTTCAACCGAGTATCTTTATTTAAAAGATCCGTTTTGTTTATATTAATTATTATCATACAAAAATCTGTTGTTTATTTCTAACATTTGTTGTTGGACAATTTTAAATTTGAACCACTGTAATTTAAGTTAAAAAGATATTTCATTATTACGTAATAATAAATGTGTATTTATTCATTTCAAAGTATCAAGGATTATTGTTATTCAAATCAACATGATATAGCTAAATGTACAAACTATAAAAGCTCAAAATACTATTTAATTTCCGTTAATATTTGTCTGATATTCACATACATATTAAAAACATTTTGTCTAATATTGTAATGAGAGAAGAATGTAATTCTTTTTTCTAAATAAGTTGTACTTGCGATTAATATGGTGGCTGAACTAAGGCCATGTCGTATGTTGTTTTTTTTGCGATGGAAATACGATAACACGAATAAACTATTCATTCCTTATCAAAGAAAAGTGAGGAAACAATCAGGCAAAACAACGACATAGATAAATGCATTACATTTGCATTACAACCGTCTCTGCCTGTTTACGACAAAAAGCAACGATACGAACTTGCAAACACACGACCAAGTCAAAAATGTTCGTACTGTTTAATTTTTGCCCTTAAACATTCACTTTTTAACATAGTAAGTTAAGTTTGTTACATTTCGCTCACAATGGAATTGTAGGGCTTATGCATTCTTTGTATGTGTGTGCATCATTAACCACTTTTTGTCGAATGTCACTTACCCCATTAAAATTCGTGTTCACCGCTGCGGATGTTTTAAAATTCATTTTTTCTTATTTCATATAAAATGTTGACAAGGACCATTGAATGTACCGTCCATAATTAGTGCTTATGCATTATCTAAGTATGTGAACCATTATCCACTTTTCATTGAATTGTACTAAGAAAGTACTGAAAAATAAAAAATAAAATCGCTTTCATTTGGTCGTCAATTTGCTTTTAAAAGCACCTCTTTTGAGCATTATTGTTTGACTTAATCAAACAAAGCCTGCATCATTTTTATTTTTTATTTTTGCCTTCTTCAACAGTGTTCGTTTTTCTATTACCGCATTTTTTGCATGATTTACATTTACATCAGTAGAAACTTTACTTACAAAATGTGTAAAATTAACAAAAAACAAGATATGTTTGTAAAACATGTATGCCCCCTATCAGCAGCCAATTATTCATGTGATAAGGTAATTATGCATGACTTCTGACCCAGTGATCAAACAATTAATAAGGGTTATCAAGTATCTACTGGTCATGACCTTGACCTTTGACCCCTTGACCCAAAACTCAATAGGGGTCATCTGCTGGTCAAGACAAATCATCATACAAAGTTTGAAGTTCCTAGGCCTAAGCGTTTTTACTTAATTGATCAGAAACCGTTTTTACTTACAAGGTCAATGTGACCTTGACCTTTAACCCCTTGACCCCAAAATCAATAGGGGTCATTTGCTGGTCATGACTAATCACCATGCCAAGTTTGAAGTTCCTAGGCCTAAGGGTTCTTTTATTATTGATCTGAAACCGTTTTAACATACAAGGTCAATGTGACCTTGACCTTTGACCCCAAAATCAATAGGGGTCATCTGCTGATCATGACCAATCACTATGCCAAGTTTGAAGTTCCTAGGCCCAAGTGTTCTTTAGTTATTGATCAGAAACCGTTTTTACTTACAAGGTCAATGGGACCTTGACCTTTGACCCCTTGATCCCAAAATCGAAAGGGGTAATCTGCTGGTCATGAAAAATCACCATACCAAGTTTGAAGTTCCTAGGCCTAAGCGTTCTTAAGTTATTGATCAGAAACCGTTTTTACTTACAAGGTCGATGTGACCTTGACCTTTGACCCCTTGACCCAAAACTCAATAGGGGTCATCTGCTGGTCACCACCAATCATCATATACAAAGTTTGAAGTTCCTAGGCCTAAGCGTTTTTAGTTAATTGATCAGAAACCGTTTTTACCTACAAGGTCAATGTTACATGACCTTTGACCCCTTGACCCTAAAAACAATAGGTCATCTGCTGGTCATGACCAATCACCATACCAAGTTTGAAGTTCCTAGGCCTAAGGGTTCTTAAGTTATTGATCGGAAAGCATTTTTACCTACAAGGTCAATGTGACCTTTCCCTTTGACCCCTTAACCCCAAAATCAGTAGGGGTCATCTGCTGGTCATGACCAATCACCATACCAAGTTTGAAGTTCCTAGGCCTAAGGGTTCTTTAGTTATTGATCGGAAACTGCTTTTACCTAAGAGGTCAATGTGACCTTGACCTTTGACCCCTTGACCCCAAAATCAATAGGGGTCATCTACTGATCATGACCAATCACATACCAAGTTTGAAGTTCCTAGGCCTAAGGGTTCTTTATTTATTGATCCGAAACTGTTTTTACCTAAGAGGTCAATGTGACCTTGACCTTTGACCCCTTGACCCCAAAATCAATAGGGGTCATCTACTGATCATGACCAATCACCATATCAAGTTTGTAGTCCCTAGGCCTAAGGGTTCTTTCGTTATTGATCGGAAACCGTTTTTACCTACAAGGTCAATGTGACCTTGACCTTTAACCCCTTAACTCCAAAATCAATAGGGGTCATCTACTGATCATGACCAATCACCATATCAAGTTTGAAGTCACTAGGCCTAAGGGTTCTTTCGTTATTGATCGGAAACCGTTTTTACCTACAAGGTCAATGTGACCTTGACCTTTGACCACTTAACCCCAAAATCAATAGGGGTCATCTGCTGGTCATAACCAATCACCATACCAAGTTTGAAGTTCCTAGGCCTAAGGGTTCTTTTGTTATTGATCGGAAACCGTTTTTACCCAAGAGGTCAATGTGACCTTGACCTTTGACCCCTTGACCCCAAAATCGTTAGGGGTCATCTACTGATCATGACCAATCACCATACCAAGTTTGAAGTTCCTAGGCCTTAGGGTTCTTTACTTATTGATCGGAAACCGTTTTTGCTTACAAGGTCAATGTGACCTTGACCTTTGACCCCTTGACCCCAAAATCAATAGGGGTCATCTACTGATCATGACAAATCACCATACCAAGTTTGAAGTTCCTAGGCCTTAAGGTTCTTTAGTTATTGATCGGAAACCGTTTTTGCTTACAAGGTCAATGTGACCTTGACCTTTGACCCCTTGACCCCAAAATCAATAGGGGTCATCTACTGATCATGACAAATCACCATACCAAGTTTGAAGTTCCTAGGCCTTAAGGTTCTTTAGTTATTGATCGGAAACCGTTTTTGCTTACAAGGTCAATGTGACCTTGACCTTTGACCCCTTGACCCCAAAATCAATAGGGGTCATCTACTTGTCATTACCAATCACCATACCAAGTTTGAAGTTCCTAGGCCTAAGGGTTCTTTAGTTACACTCGGAAACCATTTGGTCTACGGACCGACGGACCGACAAGTGCAAAGCAATATACCCCCTTTTTTTCAAAAGGGGGCATAATTAATGAAATATTCCGACCTGTGTATCAATTAGTTATTAAGTAACTAACAAGTTGAATGTGCATCCAATATTTCATTTGCTGTGGCATGTGGTATCTGCCTAATTATCTGCATCATTTGCCTTTTCGCCTCCTGTTGAACTTCGTCGTATACATCTTTTTTCCTAATAACCTTTGCAGAGAAAAATTATACGACAGGTTGAAAATAAGCCGATATAGCTGTAAGAAGAATGAAAAATAACCCTGCAACAAGTTATTCTCTATTACCAAACTGCCATTGAGTATAATATCTTTCGCAGGCAATAAAATTTCTCACTAAAGTTGCTTTGGTAACTTATTAGCTATCTTATATTTTGATAAAAAAATAGATAAATACAGAATCCTTGAAGAAAGCCCAACACGGCAAAATTGAAAATGTTGCAGGCTTGGTTTGATTGAGCCTGTTCATGGACGGTATTGGAAAGTGCAAGTTACCGTCCACGCCCCCTAGCACCGGCTTGAGCAGAATTCAACATTTTAATATGAACTGGTAAAATTTAGAATTTTGAAACATCCGCAGATGTGTTCATATGGCGGTCATCATGGAACCTTCAATGTGACATGTTAGTGTCATTCCATGAAAAGCGGCATATGGTCCCCAAGTAAAAAAAAATCGTGTGCCCTAAACGAGCAAACAATGGGCGGAACTAAATAAAATGGAATTTTGAAAGGGGATCAGAGGTTATGAAGCCTGCGTATCACAGATAAGACGTCAAAAGACAAATTTTAAAAGCAGGCAACATATCCTAAGGGTGATTCAACATTATTCAAGTAGGAATATTGGAACCACCATACTAGAAAATACCGAAAAGTTGAAACTAAAAATACAACAAGCACAACAATAATGTCGTGCTGAACGATCTTCAAGGATCGAAAATATAACATCATTGATTAAATGTACGGGGAGACTTTTTCATTAGAACTTCTGTTCTGTCTTCAAAAATTCTTTTTATCTAATGTTCAAGCTCTCCACTACAATTTCCAAGTGTTAAACAGGGGTTGCGTTCATTGAACGCCTCCTTTCCTTGTTGATCTTGTTTTTCATATATTATATTCCGTAGGCTTCTGTGCTTGAAAAAAACTTATTTTTACTCGTTAGTGAAAAATGTAGAAACGATCATTAAATACTGCGAACGTTCCGTCCGTGATCCTTTTTTGTATCTGTTTGTTGCTTTGCTGGGCTCCTAGTCGGTGGTCCTTTGTTTATGTTCTTCTTGAAAGATTTTTTCATTAAATGCCATCTTCCTTGCTTATTTTGGTTTTTGACAAAGCAGAGAGTTTTTTGAGTCTTCATTATTATATTATTTGAGGAAAAAGAAAAGTACTTTTATAAATCGATTTAAAGATTGAAGCTTTGTGTACAACAAAAAGGGAGTGGAGTACTCTGTTTTAAATAGTAAATGATTCAGTTGCAAAAACTCTTAAGTACTCCTCGTATCAAAAAGCACATTAATTGAATTGATCATATGTATAAACATGTATATGCATTATTTTACCCTCACCACAAAATGTGAGTGTGTGTGTAAGGGGGGGGGGGCTATAATGGATTCGCTTTGTCGCGTCGGTCCGTCCGTCCGTCCTTCCATCTCTATAGATCCTAACATTTTGAAGAATTTTCTTCAAACTTGGCTCTAATATTCACCTTAATAAAGGGATGTGCAGAACCTATGTTGCCCGTGTGTCAGCTCAAGGTCAAGGTCACAGTTGAAGGTCAAATATCAAACACAATCAAACATTAGACAGTATGTCGTGTCCGCTCTGTAACTTCTACATTAATTGAAAGATTTTCTTCAAACTTGGCTCAACAAGGGGATGTGCAGAACCCATGTTGCTCATGTGTCGGCTCAAGGTCAGGGTCACAATTGAAGGTCAAATATCAAACAATTAAATATTAGACAGTATGTTGTGTCCGCTCTGTAAGTCCTACACTAACTGAAGGATTTTCTTCAAACTTTGTTCAAATGTTCACCTCAACAAGGGGATGTGCAGAACCTATGTCACTCTTTTGCCGGCTTAAGGTCAAGGTCATACTTAAAGGTCAAAAATTGCCTTAGAAAATATTTTTAAATTTTAACATTTATTTGAATATTTCTGAAACTAGAAAAGGTATTTGCATGAATCTTAAAGTACATATGGAGTGTTACAATTAAGATATGCTGGTCAAGTTTCACAACTCTGTATTGCATTTTAACAAAGATATGCCCCTTTTAAAGTCTTTAAATTTACATACAATCAAATATTAGACAATATGTCGTGTCCGCTCTATAAATCCTATACTAATGGAAGAATTTTCTTCAAACTTTACTCAAATGTTCACCCCAACTGGGCAATGTGCAGAACCCATCTTACCCTAGTGCCGGCTAAAGGTTAAGGCAACACTTGAAGGTCAAAAATTGACTTATAAAATGTTTAGTACATTGGGAAAATGAAAGGTTATTTGTTACTTTTTCGAACAAGATTTGATAATACATATTTATACTATTACCTGTACAATTAGTCTTTTTTCACCAGAGATAATTTCTTTTCATGGCATTGTGCCACTAAAGTTATTCCCTTAACCACCTTTCCAAGTCGTCTTCTGTCAAGGACATTGGTGGGTGTATGAATCGCCTTCAGCGATAATTCTAGTTTAAACAGCTTACATAATTATACATATTTAAAACAAACAACAAATGAAACTGCGATATGGCGTGCCTTTTGTAATACTATGATATACTATGTTTTTTTCCGTTCCTCATATCTTATTATGAATACAACGAAACATTTTAGATTATAAATAGCGATTAATTAATAAAAATAATCTCATAGTGAAATACAAACTTTGATTTGAAAACATTTGATTTTTCAAAACATATTATTATTGACAGATCTTTTAGTGATAAAAGTTTTTAAAAAAACATAACAAGCACTAAATACTTTAAGGATATGAAATATTCACCACTTGTTTTCTCCAATTACCTGGTTGCCTTCATTCGCTTTAAGTAATAATGAATAGCTATTTGAGACATTAACCTGCTAACCAAATGTAACATTATTCCTAAGGCATCCTCTGAATTATGACAAAGTAGCTGTTATAAAAATATATTTATTTCTTACAAAAACTAGCACGCATTATTCTTGATTGCAGTCAAGGGCGTCAAGAAATCGCAATGTTATTATACAAATGAAAAGCCAACATACTAAACTAGACAACTTTTTAAGATTTTGGCACCGAACTGACGGAAAAATGGGCTCTAAAACGCATACAATCCGTATTGACCAATACTGCATTACATGACTTTAAATAATTTTAGAAAAACATGAGGTACAATTTAAGTATAATTCAAACTTTGTCTAGTTTTTTTCTTTCCATTAACACATTTCACATATGATCTTAACATGATTCATTCTTTACAAGCACCTATTATGCATGCATTCCTTCATAGTTTTAAGGGAAGATTTTACTCAAGACAAATTTAAAGCTTTATGTCGTATTAACTAAATATAATGATCGTATATGCATTGGATTTTATTATTTTTGATAAAAAGTGAAATGTTGATTGAACTTAAAATTGTATTATTTCGTACACGTAAAGTAAATGAGATAACACCGCCTAAAACTGTTTTATATCAACATTTATTACCACGTGATATAAAAACAAATAAATTCATATCATACGTTACTGAAAATACAATAACTTGTAGGCAATTAACAAAATAATGTTCCCTGGTAAAATATAATAATGTCATGCCAGAAATGGCCATTGGTAATTGATTTTAATTCCACAGCTCCCTATCACTTGGTTCAAGTAATCATGCCTATCATTCAGCCTTTATCAAAGCTGTAATTTAATGGAAAAGTGTTCCTCATTCATCCAGTAGCTGTTATATAAAAGCACAATATGAGTCTTGCATAGCAATTAAGCTGTTTCAAATGGACAAAAACCTGTATGATAGATGGAAAGTATTGATTTTACATAAATTAAAGTCAATGGCATCGCAAAACCAGGTTTTGAACAATACAGATTTGGACATCCTTAAAAAGATGGGATGCTAAAACGCATACTCTCCGTATTAACCAAAAACACTTTATAATCATCTTTCAGATGAATAACTATAATATTGTAATCATATTTTAGATAACGTATTTGGATTGGTATTAACTTTTTGTGAATGTTATGATAAAATGAATAAATTTTGAATACATCGACTTAAGACTTTAAATATTTATCAATATCAGTTATATTAGAAAATCTACGGCCAACCGTAAGCATTGTAAAGACGCCATCTTAAATGATTTATTGAACACTGATGGTAAAACAATACAATCTTGTTTGACACGGAAGCTTTAATTGCTGTTAATTTGAATAAGTACTTCACTTTACTGGTGTTATATTTTTCTGGTTCTTCGGTATCCATGATGCCAGCACTATTAAGTGATGAGAATTGAGAACCGCTCGTCGGTGCTTAGGGGCGTGAGGGATGTTGCACATATTCATTATCCCTCATGTACAAACTCAATCAAATCGACTCTGCAAATCTCTTGTAATTTTGTTGTGATAAATGCTCCCGAGGGTTCACTTTGTTATCAGATTTTTTAACAATAAGGTTAAACATTTTGTTTTATTATTTCTTTTGTTTAATAATTGATCATACCTTAGCAACAGAAGGGTTGATGCAAAATAGAACAGCCTTATATGAAAAAGTGGCAGCGAAATTATCTCTTCTTGAACAAAAAGAGTTAGTGATGTCCCTATTGTGTTCTGTAAAAATCGGAATAATATCGACTTTTTTATATACTTGTTAAGTTCTGATGCGAAGGGTCTGACGAAGAAGACCGTAGCCCCGAGTAAGTTTTTTTTTTGCATTTAAACAAACTATACAAATATGAAGAAGACGTTTTTGCAGTAAGTTATTTTAGATGATATTGTGTAATATACGGTACTAATGTGTAATTGGCAGCTGCATTGTGTACCTTTAATATAGACAGGGGAGTCTTGATGGCATGACTTAATGACATTAACTTTTCTTATCGTTAGTTTACTCTGAAAATGCACTTTTACGTTCCTTTATCTGATAAAGCTGTAGGTTTAATCACAAATATCAGTCAATTGCATTAAAGACGTATATCTTAACGCAGTGATTGAGTTGAGTGACTGCGGGATGAAGAGAATTGTAAAGGAAACACAACTAGATATACAACAGTTTCGATAAAATGTATTTTAAGGTATGACTTAAATTGTAAGATTATTTTTTGGTTATACATTCAACTCTACATTATTTCATTTTGATAACTTAAATTTACCCAGTTAGTACTGTTTTGCTATTTTTTACACATTACAGTTTTGTTACATTTCCTTAAATAACTTTAAATTTATATATTTTTACATTTTTTTTACTTTTTATTTCATTAATCTCGCAAGAATGAACGCATTGTAGTGCTTATTTAAAGTTTGTGATTTTAAACTTGAAGTTTGATTTTTTATTGCTGTCAAGAGGTGTTTCCTGTATATTCCTTTATAGAGATGGAATTTAATTACAATGAACGTAGTAAGACAAATACGGTGACACTATTATCAACGAAATAGACAGAGATATTTCATTTTTAAGAATCACTCAACTCAATGAATCACGGTATTTGCATGGAAAAAAATGTTGTTTTATCAGACAACTTTCATATAAATTTTGTTCAATTAAACGAAGTACTGTTGTTGTAAACCATAAGTGTGTAAGTCTGTAAATAAACAAACAAAAATGTAAATGTTCTGTTAGATTGCATTAAGTAAAAGAAACTATTAATGGAAGTACATTTCTTTTTAAACATTTTTCGTTATTGGGAAACTATTTATATTAGGTATCAACTTTTTGTCTGATTGGACTTTACGTCACACCGACACAGTATCGATCATATGACGACGTTCCAGCTTAACTGGTAGAGGAAGACCTCAGGTGAGGTATTGACTTCGTATTTAACTATATATTATCATTTTATGTGTGCATCATTCAGACTGTATTCACGCTAAATGCTACAGCAATTAAAATTGTATTTTATGTTCATTATAAATTTATCGTTATTATGTGATCTATTCATATCATTTGTTATAAATATATGAAAACAACTCAATTATGATCAGATGTAAACAAAATACAGAATAATGTAATACCAACATTATAATTTCAAATATAAATGCAATTTTAACTACCATTCACTTATTGTTAAAGCATTTGAATATGTAATGAACTAAAAAATAAGGCTGACTCGCATATTTCTAAAATTTATGCTTCTCATTCTAGCTCATTATTACATTTGCAGTCTTTCTTTTTTTGTTGAACATATGCGCAACTTATTAAATTCTTTTTTAAATGTTTGGTTTGTTTTAAACTTGCTTGCATGCAAGCACTACTTATCACTCTGGATCACTAGGCCAAAGAACTAATTATTAAGAAGAGCGTTGCTAAATATTTTTAACCTCTCTATGCTATCTTCTCAAACATTTTTTGTTTGTTTCTGATTGTTTTCACATAATGTATATAATACCAATTGAAATAAAATATGATTTTGACATAAAAAGCGATTAGTTTGCTACATTGATTTTTTGTAGGTATATACATGTACTCGTACATATAAGTGGCACCACATTAAACCGATTTTAATCATTTTAATCATAAATTCAAAATTAACTTTTGTTTAATAAAAAGAGAAATAAAGAAAGAGTTTTAAGTGAAAAAAATCATTGATTAAAACATGTAAGTAACAAGAAATCCTTTTCTGTAATAAATAAAAATTAATTTTCCATAATAAGAAATATTTTTTAACTGTTTCTTTAATTTCACGGCCCCCAACATTTGGCTTTTAGAAATTATTCATAGCTGTTGTGACAATATTAAAACTGTTAACCGAATGTTACTTCATTCCTGATTCATCATCTGAATTATGACAAAGTAGTTGTTATATTAACAAAATATGATTACAACCGAGCAATCTGTTTCAAATTGACAAAAATCTGAATGAGTGATTAAAACCAATACACGAAATCTATTTATTTCTCATAAATACTAGCATGCATTATACTTCAAGGGCGAAACAAAGTCGCAATGTTGTTATACAAATGAAAAGCATACGATCTGAATTAGACTAATATTGTCATTTTGGCACAGAACTAATAAAAATATTTGGTGTAAAAAATGATAAAATCTGTACAAACCAACACTACTTAATATTTAATTAAGTTTTAACTATGTTATTAATAAATGATTTGCATTAATCAAGTATTCCCAATTCGTGAATCAACGAGAGCACTGTCGTTAAAACGATCTATTTCTTATATTCGCTTACGGTTTATTTGGAGTGTGCACTAACATTTGAGCCTGCATAATGTTTAGTGAAATTTTACTTTAAATAAATCAAATATTTATTAAAGGGTAATTCCTTTGTTTTTATTTTTATCTGAAGAAACCTAAATATGATGCAAGTCTACCAGTTTTCGGAACAACCATTGCACACAAGAAAATATATCATCTAACTTATTAATAACCTCTTGTTATTATTAACACCATTATTTTACATAATTAACATTTTACCCCATCAGCATATTGTGAAAAATGGCCGTTTTCATTGAAAAGCCTCCTTTTACAAGATCAAACTGCTATAAAACTATGAAAATGCTTCAATACTGATGAATCTAGGCACATATGTTAACTGAACCATAACCTCTGTAACAACATGCTCAATCTTAAATTTCCTGTAAACATGGCAACGGGGGCATCTCAAAATTGCGAAAAATCACTATTTGCATTGTTTTTTCCCCATCAAAACTGATATCAAAGTGCTGCAACTCCTCAATTCAATGGGATAGAGTAAAATGCTTTACAGCGCGTTGGCTTCAGGTCACCATAAGATTGACCTCGACCATTTTAGCCTGTCGCATGTCCAAACTTTTCTTGGCGATGAGGAGGACTCCCGCCCCCCTTCACCCCCCCCCCCCCCAAACAGAAGGGGGCATATCTCCCTTCTGGCAACCCCCTAATGTATCATTTTGTAGGCGTCCGCACTGAAAAAACGGTCACTTTTTAAACAATAATTCTCAAACGAAAATTAGTGTTTGGGGCCAAAATAGGGCATTTTTTTCACTGTTTGAGGTCTCAAAAAAGGGGGGACAAAAAGTCGTAAAAACACACTTATATAAGGGAAAGGGTTAACAAAGAATGATGAAAAACCTTGCAATTACCCAAAATATAGATTTTCCATGTTAACACTTTGCCTTTCACCTTATTTTGGTGAAAAATTGTTGTTTTGTGGCATTTTTTTATTTTTATGCCCCCACAGAGTGGGAGCATATAGCGTTGCACTTGTCCGTCCGAGTGTCTGTACGTCTGTCCGTCCGTCCGTCTGTCCGTACGTCTCGAAATCTTGTGAACGCAACTCCTCTTAAACCGGATGGCAGATTTTGCTTAAACTTCCAGGGATGAACAACCTTAATGTGTAGATGGTAGTAAAGGAAGGAATTTTTGCTGCGACCAAATTTAACAGAATTATTGCCCTTTGTTGATTTTTTCACTATATACTATGTAGAAATTTTGTGAACGCAACTCCTCTTAAACCGGATGGCAGATTTTGCTTAAACTTCCAGGGATGAACAACCTTAATGTGTAGATGGTAGTAAAGGAAGGAATTTTTGCTGCGATCAAATTTAACAGAATTATGGCCCTTTGTTGATTTTTTCACTATATAATATGTAGAAATTTTGTGAACGCAACTCCTCTTAAACCGGATGGCAGATTTTGCTTAAACTTACAGAGATGAACAACCTTAATGTGTAGATGGTAGTAAAGGAAGGAATTTTTGCTGCGACCAAATTTAACAGAATTATGGCCCTTTGTTGATTTTTTCACTATATACTATTTAGAAATTTTTGTGAACGCAACTCCTCTTAAACCGGATGGCAGATTTTGCTTAAACTTACAGGGATGAACAACCTTAATGTGTAGATGGTAGTAAAGGAAGGAATTTTTGCTGCGACCAAATTTCACAGAATTATTGCTCTTTGTTGATTTTTTCACTATATACTATATAGAAAGTTTGTGAACGCAACTCCTCTTAAACCGGATGGCAGATTTTGCTTAAACTTCCAGGGATGAACAACCTTAATGTGTACATGGTAGTAAAGGAAGGAATTTTTGCTGCGACCAAATTTAACAGAATTATGGCCCTTTGTTGATTTTTTTTTCAACTTGTGGCACAAGTAGTCCAAAAAATATTTGACCTAGAGTCATAAGATTGACAGAACAGTGGCGTGTGGGGGCATCCGTGTCCTATAGACACATTTCTAGTTTATTAAATTATTAGCACATAAATATTTTTTGTGAGATAGATGTTGTTGAAGCAAATTATAAGATGATAGATTGTTTATGATGTACAGTACAACCTCTGCAACAACCTTGAGGAGACAACAATGTTTGTTGTTGCTGAATTATGTTGGTCAGCAGAGATTAAATATAACTTGAAAAGGAGAAAGCAATTCGAGAGCATTGAAGACAGAGTCTTAAAGTATAAATTTGAAGACTCGGTTTAATTGAGTCTGTTAATGAGTGACATTGTACACGTATGTAACGGCCACTTAATACAGTGCCAATATTTGAGCTGCCACCCCGCATTTGACACTTGACGTCTGACAACGACAAAAACGTTAAGCATTTTATACAGATGGCTGCCCGCGATCGGTTGTACCGTAAAACAACTGTTTTGCAATTAACAGCTGCACATTATACTTTAACATATGCGGTATAGCCTTAATGTAAATACTTGATGTCATTAACTTCTGAAGATGCACTTTTACGTTCTGATATATTATACTGTCAATATGTTATAATTGCCACAAACAGTCAGGTTTATCGAAAATTTATCTTAAAATAGATTTCAAGGAATTTGTATTTTTACATTTTGCAATTTGAATCCATGCGCGAAATTCTATTATGTAAGAAATTAATTCAGCTAAACTAAGTTGGAGCAGGTACGTATATTAACATACGTACCTGCTTGGAGGGAACATTTGCAGATGATTTATATTTAATTCAATTTTTACTTAAATAAAACGTTTTATCAGTCAAAAACGCAAATAAATTTAAAATTTAAAATGCTATTAAATTACATCGCATCAATTCGACCTGAGTAAAACTTTTAATCGTTAATTCTTTTCAATAAATCAAATTTTATAGTGTTATATTTTGTTATCTTACTTTACAATGACTTTTTTTGCATTCCAAAGAAATGTCAGAGGGCATTAAATTAAGTAAAATATCATTTAAACAAAATTTATTACGGTATAAATTGATTTTATCTGTACAAAATCATATTAATTATATTTTATTAAATTGAACAAGGAAGTTTGAACGTTAGATAATTGAAAATGTGGTCGTCTTTGATTATTGTAAAACCGACCAACGAACATGTCCGATTCTTAGCCTGCGATTTTCAACTTTTTATTTATTTTTCCTTCTATAAAACTTTGTATTCCTATATATTAGTGTTATAATGATACCATGGCGTTAAATAATACTATTGATGCAATAGGAAATATCTCATTTTATTACAAAATTCATATAATGTCGTCCTGAATTAATGTATTATTGAGGATTGCAACACAATATTGCTTAAACTTTAGAATCGACTCTTTACTTTGTTGTATTTGCTCTGCCATTCTAAGTAGAAACACCTTAAACTGATCTATGTCACTACTTATCATCACTTGATACATTGAGAAAATACTAATTAAAAAAATGTATTATTTCATAAGTTACATAAAATGCAATTGTATATTTCTATTTGAAAGGACAATTTGTAGCAACTTAAGGTGAAATTTGATCTATTTGTAATAGTGATCACAAACTTCCTTTTTGAAAATAAAAATGATGAATAAAGAAGTGATCATTGGTCAAAAAGTTTTATAGCAAATAATAAAATGAATGAAGTCAGATCTCAAAGTCCGCCTACAACACTAAATTTTTTTTAAAATATGAAAATGTTCACCACTATATTCATCGCTTGTTTGGTTGCCTACAATTTACTTTAAGTGAAACATTATATTATTAAAGCCGTTAACAAAATAAAACATTATTCCTTATGCACCCTCTGAATTATGGCAAAGATGTTATAAAAATACAATTTGGTTGTAACCGAGCAAGCTGTTTCAAATGGACAAAAACTTGTATAGTTGAAAAAGAGAACACGAAACTTATTAATTTCTCATCAATACTAGCATGCATTATTCTTGTGTGAAGTCACGGGCGTCACAAAATCGCTATTTTGTTATACAAATGAAAAGCTAACATTCTTAACTAGACACATTTTGACATACAGGCACCGAACTGATATAAACATGTGACGTATGAAAGCATACGATCTTGCACAAAATTTAATTAAGTGCAAAATTTCAATATAAAATTTGCACTTAATGTATTATTTCTCAAACTGGTATTTATTTTCGTGTAACAAAACGGGTGATAGCGTTAATATGCTTTCTTTGTAATTTTCACGTATTATGCGTGCCTCCATAATTTTGTTATGAATTTTCACTCGAGATAAATTGAATACTTTATGAAAATGCATTTCATTTGGTAAACTTATGTGTAGTTATTTGATATGTTTTGAGTCTACTAATATTCGGAGCAACTCAAGCAAGTATTTCAACATGTTTTAAACCTCTTGTTGTTATCAACAATTCAATTGTTTTACAATCATATCAATATTTTTTGCAACTTATAGGATAAAAGTTGTTGCAGTAAATAATATGTTGATATATTGTTTTTATGTACGATATTATCACTATATATTGATAAACTTTTGAGGACAAAAATGCTTGATGCTGAGAGGTTTGCTCTGCAAAGATTAAATGTATTGTGAAGAAATGGAAAAGGGGAGATATTTCAAGATTATTGAAAACAAAGTTTAAAAGGGGAAATTGCAAACTAATTTTGATTGAATCTATTCATTTGGAGATAATATAAAGTAAATATATGACACGTTTACTAGCACCGGCAACAGGTAAAACGGGTCAAATGTTACCAGCTGCCACAACGCACTTGACACCGGAAGTGTATCTGTGGCAAAAAATGTTACTGTTGTTGTAAAGAGGACATTGTTTTTCAAAGATTTGCTCTGCCTAGTTTATACTGTTAAGCAATTCTGTTCATTAAGCAGCTGTATTATACTTGTAACATATAGGTATAAAAGTCTTGATGTTAATTTTTGAAGTCATTCAATTCGTTATTCTTATCAATTGATTACTTTGAACATGTCCTTTTACGTTCTATTATCTTATCTTTATTTACCAGTAGGTTTTAATAACAAATCACAGTCAGGTTTATTGGAGACCTATCTTAAAATGGATTGTCCGAGATAAGAAGAGAATTGTAAAGGAATATCTATCAATCACTACAAGATACAATAAAAGTATTTAAGACTTTAATCGGTGGATAAATGTCTTAAAAATAAATTTTGGGGCTAAATACGGTAAATAACGTAATCTATATTAAATATAGAATTAAAAAACAAGTACACAAAATATTATGGGAAACACAATCTTGAACTAAGGACATGAATGACTTTCTTATAATTGCTTTGTTAAATTTTGGATTGTTTAAGAAAGTATTGTAAATTTTATTTATTTTTAAGAAATGTGTCAGGCTTACAATATGCTTTGTAACCACTCGTAATGAAGCGGTCTTTAATTTGATAAGGACATATACTCGTATACAGATACAGTATATTAAATGAATTTTAGAGTTATACATGCCTCAGCCATGAAATATATAAACGAAAAAGTTAATACCTATTACAATTTTGATTATAATAAACACTCAAAATGAATTTCCTTTTAGCCTTAACAATGAATTGTGGACAAGAAATGTGTTTATTAAGGTCAAGACGTTCTAGAAATTTAAAAATTATACCATATATTAACTTAGACATTTAAAGCAAAAAAATATATGTAAAATATACTAGAAACACTGTTTATTAAATGTCTTGTTTGCTTTTAAACCCGATTTAAGAGTTTATTTTTGAGTCATGTTTTATTCTGGAAAGAGTGGGTGAATGTTCGAGCTGAAAATTTACACACATGTTTTTGGCACAGACTTATATCAAAAGGTATAAAATTTAATATTGTAAGAAATTTTCGGTCGGGAAATGTTAATTGAATTCAAATTAATGCGCAAATTTAAATTATCTATTAATTAATGTCAACTCAACTAGAGGGAATATTCTCAGATAATTCATATTCAATTCTATTTTCACTTGGACAAAAGTTTAATCATTCAAAGTTGCAAATTATGCGCAAATTAAAATTCCCTTCTTTTCAACCGGAAGAAAATTGCATTGATCATATATTTTCCAATATATCGCATGTATTTTCTCTTGTTTAATAAATCTACATATATATTGTCACATTTTGTCACCTAACCATACACTGAACTTTCTGGGGCGACAAAGAATAAAGTAAGACATCAGTTAAACAGGCTACAAATTAAGTATGAATTGATTTACCTTTAACAAAATTCATATTACATATATTTTTAAAATTTGACAAAAAGGCAATTGTTGACCAGAGAAGATAATTGTTGATTGGGCTCTCTAGGATTATTTTTCAACAGTGTAAGTGAAAAGGGTATCACTTTAGAGACATGAGATACGTTGTAGTTTCTCTCATCTCATGAACAGACTCTATTTATTATAAGTCTGCGATTTTCACCTCTTTAATTTGCTATCCACGAATTTTCTATTTTAAAAGATTTTAACATTTCTTAAAAGAAAATATTTCAATGGTCATAATTAGACAAACATTTCTTCCAACAAAAAAGAAAGAGACTTTTCGTTTGTAAAGAATTACTTAATTTGTCTTGAAGCCATACATTAAGACCACTGATTTTATGTTCTTTTCTTGTGACAACGTTCTAATAAATTTTGTTCAATTATGGATTACAGTTTGGTGTTAAATTGTTGTGTCAATCTGTATCAAAGATGTTGGCTCTCTGTTAAGTTCCAACATAGTTGAACAAAGTGGTTTCTGAAAGAAACTTTATTTTGCCGTTTTTGTCGTTTTATATTTTTAAGAATGCTTTCAAACAACGTTAAAGAATGTCGTGGGTATAAAATCCTTGTCTAGCACTGGAATGTGTAAAGTCATCCTTTACATTGGATAAGAAAGACGGTTTTTATGATCGTTGTATGTCGGCACGTTTTTTGTATGCGTATAAAGATACTTTTTCAAAGGTAAAGTTTCGTTGAAATCAACAATTCCCTGGTACAGAATCAAGAGGGATGTTTAACACATTGCCGTTGATAACATAATCATTTCTTTCAAAATATATGCTATAGCTATATACATGTACTTTGAATAATGATTATATATGCAATAGTTTTTTATTTAGAATACCGTCTTGAGTTGTTATTTGTTTTATATAATCTATAAAACAAATTTAAAATATCACAAAGTTACGTTGCTTAACTACTACGTTATTGATTAAATATAATAGAACAGAACAGAACAGAGTTTATTTCATAACTTGTACACACATAGGTACATCGTTATTACAAGCATTTTTAAATATAATTATAGGTCACATATTTTACAATTACACATAAAGAAAAAACAAATCAATACAATACTGAGCAATGGGATATTTAATACATACAATGTGATACATTACATACACTGACCAAACTCCATTTATCAATTATATATCCATTTCTTTAAATTACTTCTGTAAATGAATAATGAAGAGTACTAAATTTAAGCGGAGAACAAACTATAACTTCGCTTTTAATCGAATTTGTTTGATAAATTATTTATATAATAATATACTGAAAAAACATCAAGGTATATATAATCAAAACTGCATCATAATACTATCTGAAGTAATCATTTCGTTTGATGTTTGCCTTTTTTAGATAATAACATAAGTTTGTAAGTACTTTATGACTTTTAGATTGTAGTAGTTCTATAAATTTGGCCATACTAGGCCTAATGTAAAAATATCGCTTAATGTATTGACTACGTAGATTTTCATAAGCACTGCATTTTAAAACAAAATGATATTCGTCTTCGAGTTCGTTAGTATCACAGAATTGACAAGTTCTTTCGTGGCGTTCTACACGGCCTCGACCATACCTTCCGGACTCAATTCTAAGTCTGTGAGAGGACACTCGAAGGCGTGTAAGAGCGCTTCTAAAAGATTTATAATTAATCTTATCTAAATATAATTCATAACAGAACTGATCTTTTACATATGAATATAGATGACTGAGCACACCATTACTAGATACATCTGCACGCCATTCTTGTAAATAACAATCGATAAGTCTTTGTTTAAAAACAGGTAAGAACTGTTTTAACAATACACTATCGGGAAAATTCCATATTTCGGCAAAACCAAGTACCGCAAGCAGTTTTTTAATCTTACATGGCCAGTTATTTGTGCCATTTTCACATTTGTCACGGGCATTTTCGTAAATGCATTTTAATATAATGTTATCCGTATTCAGTAATTTAAACCAATACTTTATTATATGTGTGTACCTAATGATAAATAACGGATACCTCCCTAATTCCCCGTAGACCGATACGTTACTTGTACTTAATTTAACGCCCAAAATCGTTTTACAGTATTTGAGATGTACACGTTCTAACTCTTTGGACTTAGTGAAGCCCCAAACCGGGCAGGCATAGTTTAAGATAGATCCCACAAAAGCATCAAACAATTGAAGCGATATCGAAGGGCTAAGTTCATATTGTTTTATATTATTTAGCAGTATATTTGAGGCTTTTAAGGCCTTTCCGACTATGTACTGCTTATTTAATACGAATGAGCCGGTATAATTAAACACCACCCCTAGGTAGTTGAAGTCATTAACTATATCTAGAGGCACATTATTGAAATGCCAGCACTCATTACATTTTAGTCCACCCCTACGACGAAACACCACTATCTTAGTGTTAGATGTGTTAACTTGTAGGCCCAATACTGGAAGAACTCGTATAATTTGTCTTAACTGGCCTGCAAATCTTCAACAGAATGGCCAATAATTGCCATATCATCGGCGAATAGCAGTATGATAAGGCACATATCATAAATAGATAAACCTGATTTAATGGATCCTTGCAGGAAAAGTTCCAAGTCTTCAAGAAAAAGGGCAAACATGACTGGCGAATTATTTAGGCCTTGCCTCAATCCAATGGAAATATTGAAAAAGTCAGAATAGGAATCAGAATGTTTAACACAAGACTTAACTATATTATACATAGACCTAAACATTTTTAAAAGTTTTCCATCCAACCCAAGATGATACAATTTAAACCACAGTGCCTGTCGATAAACGGAGTCAAAAGCCTTTTGTAGATCTGCAAATGCACATGGCAAACGTGACCCTTGCGAAATAACATGTTCTATGAGGTTATGTAATGCAAATATAGCATCTACAGTGCTGTGACCCTTTCTGAAACCGAACTGGGCGTCAGATAGAATATTATAACTTTCGAACCATTTCTCAACCCTAGCTGTTAACACACCAGTGAATAATTTTCCAAGGTTACTCAAAAGTGTAATGCCCCTATAGTTGTTAGGGTCATTTTTACTTCCCTTTTTGTGGATCGGTATTATATAACCTTGTGCCCATATATCTGGGAAATAACCTGAATTAAAAACAATATTAAAAAGATCTGTTAGATGGCCTCCAATGATATCAATCGATTCGATTAAGTATTCATTTAAAATATTGTCACTGGGACATGGCGATTTTTTTCGGCCGAGTCGCTTGACTGCAGCGGTTACCTCCCCTAGTGTGATAGGTAAGTTAAGCTCACCGTATGTAGGATCATGTAAATTTAAATCATTAGTATCGTTAAAATTTTCAACCTCATTTATAACAGTTGTCGGAATATTATTAAACAAATCTGAAAAATAATTTTTAAAATGCTCTACTGTTATATCATTTTGACATGACTGATTATTAGATTTAAAATATTTCCAAAACTCACGCGGTTTACTTTTTCTTAACTCCGAAAGCTTCCTACCTTCTTTCAATTTGTAAGCGCATTTTTTCTTGCGCACTATATATTTATACGTTTTACGCTGTTTGCAAAGTTCAATTCTATTTATTTCGGACTGGTTACTGTTATAATTGTGCAACGCGCGTTTATAAAGTATCTTATGGTCGACACATTCCTTATCATACCATATATTTAGATTTGCTTGGGAGGGTACATTATTTTTATATTCACGTTTGAACAGAGGCGACGCAACTTCCGAAATGATGTTTGTAAACATATCCACTGTGTAATCTATTCTATTTAAATCACTACAATCCGCACTTACAATAAGATTATTGAAATCGGGTAATTTAGCTATAAGGCCGCGCCGAAAGATTTCTTTGTGTTCCGTGTTCCATTTGTAAACTGTGTGAACGCGAGATTCATTGTTATTAACAATATCCTCCGTTAATTGTTTAATCGTTCGCATACCTAATCTCAAAGCAGCATGATCACTAAATATATTAAAGGGGCAAATTTCGAACATACTAAGCGTATCAAAATCGGGCTCTTTTAGAAGTAAATAATCAATTACACTATGCGCGCCGCGGCTATAATAGGTAAAACCACAAGAATTATCTAACTGGCCTAATCTCCCGTTAGCTACCCGCAAACCGGTTGCTTTACACAAGTCAAGCATTTTGTGACCGCGTGTATTGCACAAATTATCAAGCGAGGCCCTGACAAGGTGATTATCGGGAACATAAAAGTCCGGATCATAATTTCTAATATTTTTGTCACAAACAATGTAGTCAGGTTTATTACCAATACGACAGTTCCAATCACCTGCTACATATACTCGACCCGATTGTTCAAAATTAAAGACATCTTGTTCTATGACATCAAAAAGGTTAGCGTCTATAACATTTGCAGCAGGAGATTCATCCGGCCATAAATATAAACAACAAAAATAAACATCCTTATCAAAATGAAAAAATCACAATCAAATTTAAGCCAGACAATAGTGTCAAAATTATTCTTAACTATAGATACACCTTGATTGAGACATTCACGTACATAAATTGACATTCCACCACTATTACGTCTTGCCCTTTTATGTTTGAACTTTCGATATAAATTATAGCAACGATAGCCTTCTATAGACACATTTGAATTTTTATCGGTCCATGTTTCACTTAAAACAATAATATCATTATCAGTTAAAATGGAAAGAAAATCTTTATCAGAACGTTTTGTGTCAGTTAAACCATTTAAATTCCATACTAGAATACTAAGTTCATCCTCCAATAAATCCTATTCGTACTTGACTGGGGCTCCGTCTATGTAAAGGGTGTCGTAAACAAACCAGGCTTTCTTCTTATCCTTTATAGCAGCTTTCAACTTCGGTAACAGTTTACGGCGTCTAGCGACAATTTCAGGAGGGAATTGCTCGTGCAAAAAATAATCCGTGTGATCTAAAAGTTTGTTTTGTCGTCTAACTATTTCACGGTCTGAGAAATAAGCGAATCTGCAGACAACTTTGCGAGGCTCCGTTGTATTACCCTTAACTTGGCCTAATCTATGTACTCGCTCTATTTTCATAGAATCAACAATACTCTGTGCCACTTTTAACTTATCCACAAAGAATTTGCGCATAACGCTATCAAGATTTTCATCTTCCTCTTCCTTGAATCCCCCGAAAATGAGATTGTTGCGCATTGATTGAGATTTCAAGTAGGTTACTTGGTCCTTCAGATCATCATTCTCTTTCTCTAGAGATTCAATGCGCGATTGATACTGAGCACTGATAAATTCAACCCTTTCCACACGATCGTCTAATCCGTGTAAACTATCAGTTGTAGCTTTCTTGTGATCGTGAATTTGTGTGAACAAAGTTTTAATGTCTTTATCAAATTGAGTAACTTTGTGGTCTAACAAATCAAGCTTATTAAGGCGCGTCTCAACACTAACAATTTTAGTTTCCAAGTTTATCAGGAACGCCATTATGTCACTATTTGATACTACTGTCGTCTCAGTACTTAGAGAGATCGTACTCTATAGAAAACAACGAATTTGCTTCATACATACTATATTCAAATGTTAGAACTAATAAATGTTAGGCATACAACAAAGTTAACAGAAAATGGAATGTAGAGATATAAAAGACGATGAATGGTAAGCAAACTGTTTTTTAATCACTCATTCTGAAAGGTTTAACACTTAGTCAGAGCATATACATATTGTGCAATACAATTTATTAAACAACAGCCTGACACGTCATTTGGCGCCACATTTAACATCAATTAAACCATTGACGTTAAGTAAACTAGCAGCATTTTTATTGCAATCAGTTCTCATCCTACAATGGTGTCTGAATGGCAGTATATATTATTTTACCGCGCTACTAAAATTATTCACATTAATTTGTAATTCATGCCTCCATATAACATGGCATTTTGTAAACTCTTATGACATATCAAACAATTTTGATTAAATCATTGAGCAGGGATGTGTACAATCATATTATAAGGACCCAAAAATTAATATGATTTTGCTTGTTTCATTTTTATTGTTTCTAATAACCGTAATTTTCTGACAACTCTCTTTTATAAACCTTATATTTAAAGAAAAGCTGAACGCATTTTTAAACCTTCATTATTTTACATTCAACAGTTGTCTTTTGAAAGGTAAGCAAAATATTTTATAACACTATCGTTATTCATTCTAACACTATTCTTAAAATTCAGAAAATTAACCAATTTATTTTTTAAATTTACACAAAACTTTATTCTTTGGAATTAGTACAAGTACTTTTCATGAACATAACATGGATATTTTAAAAGGGGCGGGAGAGGATAGGGCATGTTGCTGCTTATTGTTCGCTTATGAATAGGAATATTTGTTACTTTAATTCAAGTCAGGCAAAATCTTATTTTTGAACAATAGCTAATATCTGTTCCCCATTTTTATTCAATACAATTGTCAAACACTTATATTATGTTCACTATGTTGATGTAACTAATGCTCACATTGTAGGTTTATTATTTTAATATCTGTATAATTGGAACACACACGTGAGGTGGTTTGACCCAATGATACAAATTTCTGCGAAATCTGGTAGTAGCGATTTCTGACATTTTCATTGCTGTTTCTGTTGTTTTTTGTTGTGCTTTTAGATTATATACTCGTACATTAACAAGTTGGGAAATCAGTTAAACTTACACGTTTTACAATAAAATAAACATGTTCATTGTACATCTTATCAAGGCCATTGTTTACATCGTTCAATATACATCATTTCTAAATATATCCGAAAAACTTCTTTATCTCTGCTAATCTTGAGCTGTTATACCTTCTTACAAGATATAATGATGATACTTTGCTATTTTATTACTTATTTTGTCTGGCTTGAGACATTTTCTATAATTTTTCTCCTATATAAGGGAAGTGTCATTAACTCTTATCTCATTGTTACCAAAACGTAGATATATCAGTAAATCGTTAAGCTGATGTTAACAAACTTATAAATATTCGTGTAAAATTTAATTAAAAACGTTATGTTGGAAAAAAATGAGAATATGTGTTAATTAAGTTTGAAAAACCACCACTAGGTAATTGTAAAAGAGGAGCTTAAAGATCAACAAGGCAAGGCAACGTTCACAGAACGCAGCCCCCGACACAATCCAGTCACAAAAGTAGCGACAAAGAGGGGGCACATAACTATTAATTGGAAGAGGACACAAGGACGTTAAAGGGAGGGGAGGATATGTATATCATGATTTAGAAAATATATAATATAAACAATATATTCAAATCACAAGACTTTCTCTTATTAATTGTTCATGTAATTAAAATAAATCTGTAGTAGTTTGCTAGCATTTGCTTTTGATTCAGATACGATAATTGAAACAATTATTTGATGTATATATATTTATATATATTTGCTTATTATTAAAGATATTCAAATAATTTGAACGTTCCTTATACATTTATTACTATATCATATTTAATATGTAAATGTAATAATATCACAAAATAAAGTTATATATCAGTCGTACTATTTATTTTTTTAACCATGCACTATTAACATGTTTTCAAATATTGATCTCTTTAACATATATATCTGTCTTTTTTTATTCTTGTAATAAAAATGTAAGGAATAAAGACTGTTTGTGTCAGCTTCATTTATAACCTTGCGGTTTAATTCCTCATGACATAATTGAGAAAAATTCTCTTCTGTAATTCTTTATGACATTGTTTAGGGAAAAGTAACCCATATCTTTGGGGTTTTTTTTAAAAAACTTATACGTTGTTATAATACCTTTAATTTCATGTAACTATAATTATCAATATAATTTTCGCACATTGTGTACAAATGCCTTAAATAATCGCTATTGTTCCTGTTGATAAAAGATGACTACGTTTCCTTTTATTCCTGCTTCAGTGAAATAATGGCTTTCGCTCAATATATCTATCATTACCATTTCACAATCACTTGAAGATATTTTAATTATTTAAATAATCAGTATCTTACCATGAACATTTTTCAAAGATCACAATGACCTGCGTTATGTTTTGATACAAAGTTTGAGTTATTATCTTATTTAAAATTTTGTAAATAATTAACTTGCTTTGTTTTCAAACATAAAACTTTTTTTCATAATATTAAGTCTCAATAGGTAGATTCTTTATTTCTCTAAATCAAAGTAACAAAAATGAAAGTGAAGAAGGATATTTGATAAAGTAAACCAAAATTAAAATGACTTAAAAACAAAATCAGCATGCCTGAAGATTATCGTCATAAATGTTAAGAGCATATATTCTGATTTTAGTAATTGTCTGTCCTTTCAGATGATTTGAAATTTTCTGTAATATCATAAGCGCATTCCATGCGAAAAATACAGTCCGTAGGAAATCTAAACCTTGGCATTTTCTCATTATGATACACCAGTATCGTTTGTATGTCTTTAAAAGAATAAAAGAATCCAAACAGTTACTATTCATATACTGTCATCATGTCATGCATTAAAGAGGGACATTGATGGATTTAATCATTATATATAACGGAGATATATAGACAAAAACGTGAATCGTGTAAGCCGGAATATTTATGTAGACATTATCTCTCGTTAATAACAATTACGTTTAGATTTTCTGAAAACATTTACGTGCTTGACAATCCCTAGGTATTCATCATTGTAAGGAAAAGTTAGACTGAAAACGTTATCGAAGAAATATTGTACCGATTCGATGGCATTTACAAATGAAATAATATATCTAAAGCAAATTTCCGTTTTGTTTCTAAGGACGTTTGTGTTTGCTGGTAAATTTGTCAATTATCCTGTATGAAAATAAAAATTTAGACATTCAAACATTTTTATTATGAAAGAAATTAACGTTTAATTCTGCGTATATTGATAATCAACAAAGAACGTGTAAAGAAAAAAAATTAAAAAAGAACAGCAAAAAGAACGAATGTTACAATACGGATACTTCTTATAAACTGGTATTTAAAATATTTTGAGCGTAAAGAAGTAAGTGAGGAATAGATGAACATAAGGACAAAAAGTAAAAACATTAAAATAAATAAGTAAAGCATGACCATAAGTAAATCATCCAACCATTCCTCATTTCTTCTTAGTTTAGAAAACTTATTTTCTTTGGGATTGTTTGAAAAGAAATAAACTATAAGATAAAAAATGTATTGTCTGATTAATAAGTCATTGTGGTAAAACATCATGTTTTCCGTTGTTTTAATCCGTGACGCGGTCTCTAAAATAGTGTATTTTTATGTTTGCGAGCAGATTTTGAAATGCAACAAGCTCTAGAACTATCATAATTATTTATTCTCGTTAACATGCTTTCTTTGAGACGATTAATTTATAAAAATGGCATGCAATTCTCAAAAATCAGCTTCAACTATACTTAAATCATCATAAATAGAAAACATAACATTGTTTAACTACTCAAATGGATAATGATTTGATTAATTAAAGTGTGGTTATAATTATCATGATCTTTACAGGTTGATCTATGAGCAGCATTTATGACTATGTTACGTGCATCACACCTGTAAGCTCTCTTTATAAATGGTCTGTATATATTGAAGCTTATTATCTTGAAGAAAAGAATAAATACAGCAAAGTGTTAGAAATACATTAACGTTTATAGATAGATAGATAGATAGATAGATAGATAGATAGATAGATAGATAGATAGATAGATAGATAGATAGATAGATAGATAGATAGATAGATAGATAGATAGATAGATAGATAGATAGATAGATAGATAGATAGATAGATAGATAGATAGATAGATAGATAGATAGATAGATAGATAGATAGATAGATAGATAGATAGATAGATAGATAGATAGATAGATAGATAGATAGATAGATAGATAGATAGATAGATAGATAGATAGATAGATAGATAGATAGATAGATAGATAGATAGATAGATAGATAGATAGATAGATAGATAGATAGATAGATAGATAGATAGATAGATAGATAGATAGATAGATAGATAGATAGATAGATAGATAGATAGATAGATAGATAGATAGATAGATAGATAGATAGATAGATAGATAGATAGATAGATAGATAGATAGATAGATAGATAGATAGATAGATAGATAGATAGATAGATAGATAGATAGATAGATAGATAGATAGATAGATAGATAGATAGATAGATAGATAGATAGATAGATAGATAGATAGATAGATAGATAGATAGATAGATAGATAGATAGATAGATAGATAGATAGATAGATAGATAGATAGATAGATAGATAGATAGATAGATAGATAGATAGATAGATAGATAGATAGATAGATAGATAGATAGATAGATAGATAGATAGATAGATATATAGATAGATAGATAGATAGATAGATAGATAGATAGATAGATAGATAGATAGATAGATAGATAGATAGATAGATAGATAGATAGATAGATAGATAGATAGATAGATAGATAGATAGATAGATAGATAGATAGATAGATAGATAGATAGATAGATAGATAGATAGATAGATAGATAGATAGATAGATAGATAGATAGATAGATAGATAGATAGATAGATAGATAGATAGATAGATAGATAGATAGATAGATAGATAGATAGATAGATAGATAGATAGATAGATAGATAGATAGATAGATAGATAGATAGATAGATAGATAGATAGATAGATAGATAGATAGATAGATAGATAGATAGATAGATAGATAGATAGATAGATAGATAGATAGATAGATAGATAGATAGATAGATAGATAGATAGATAGATAGATAGATAGATAGATAGATAGATAGATAGATAGATAGATAGATAGATAGATAGATAGATAGATAGATAGATAGATAGATAGATAGATAGATAGATAGATAGATAGATAGATAGATAGATAGATAGATAGATAGATAGATAGATAGATAGATAGATAGATAGATAGATAGATAGATAGATAGATAGATAGATAGATAGATAGATAGATAGATAGATAGATAGATAGATAGATAGATAGATAGATAGATAGATAGATAGATAGATAGATAGATAGATAGATAGATAGATAGATAGATAGATAGATAGATAGATAGATAGATAGATAGATAGATAGATAGATAGATAGATAGATAGATAGATAGATAGATAGATAGATAGATAGATAGATAGATAGATAGATAGATAGATAGATAGATAGATAGATAGATAGATAGATAGATAGATAGATAGATAGATAGATAGATAGATAGATAGATAGATAGATAGATAGATAGATAGATAGATAGATAGATAGATAGATAGATAGATAGATAGATAGATAGATAGATAGATAGATAGATAGATAGATAGATAGATAGATAGATAGATAGATAGATAGATAGATAGATAGATAGATAGATAGATAGATAGATAGATAGATAGATAGATAGATAGATAGATAGATAGATAGATAGATAGATAGATAGATAGATAGATAGATAGATAGATAGATAGATAGATAGATAGATTATTAACTTAAACTTTTACAAGTTTTTCGTTATAACAAATAATATATGATACAAATTTACAATCACATGACAATGGCATACATAGGAACATTGAAATTAGTGCAAAACATAGTGGGAGAAAGTAAACACACACACATACACACGCACACACGCACGCACGCAAGTACACCAACACACACACGCACACACGCACGCCACGGTAAACAATAATATTTATCACATGGAGAAGGAGGATGGGTATGTGAATACAGTTGCAATTCAGTTTATGAATACAAAAATTATACACAACCTAAATTTAGTTAAGTTCAATATGCAAATAACATTTACTAGTGGATGGTATAAATGATATGAAAAACTAAACAATTTGACTCGCTCTAACATAAAAAGCTTTATACAAAAATTTACCGAGATTCTTTACTATTTTAAAATTCCTAGATTGCATCAATTCTACAAATTTGTACACACTTGGATGTCTGTAATAATAAGATTTTATAAAAGTCTTTCTTAATTCATCGTAAAACGGGCAAATGATTACAAAATGATATTCATCTTCTATATCGTTTTTGTTACAAAGTAGGCATTTTCTTTGATTGCGGTCTTTTCTATTTGGCGCATATCGGCCTGTTTCAATTCTCAGTTTATGTGATGATAAACGCAGTCTGGATGTAGCAATTCTAAACTTTTTAGGTAAAATGTCTATATAAGATTCAAATTCAAAATTATTTTTAATATATCCATACGATACTTCACTGGTAGATAACTTACGTTCCCATTTTTGTTTAAAAACATCAAGTACTCCTTCTTTAAACAAAATATGAATTTTTTTTTCAAGTCAGCTAAACCTGGATTGTACCATACATAGGAAAATCCGTATTCATCTAAAAGAGATTAAACATTATAAACCCAATTATTTTTATTATTCTTAATTTCAAGTAGACAATCATATAGTTTACTGATCAAGATATTTTCCGTCGATACAGTTTTGCACCAAAATTTAATAATTCTAACATATCTATTTATATACATTGGAAATCGACCTTACTCTCCATAAATACTATTTGTACATGTTGACATTTTAACATTTAATAATTGTTTACAAAATTTAAAATGAACACGTTCTACTTCTTTCGATTTTCCAAAGCCCCATATTTCGCATCCGTAATTCAAGGTGGCAGCAACAAAAGCATCAAACAGTTGGCACATAACAGAGGGTTTAACGGCATAATGTTTTCTTTTATGTATTAAAACATTCAAAGCTTTTAATCCTTTACCTACTAAAGTCGTCTGATTTAAAGTATAAGAGCCCGTGTAATTAAAAACGGTGCCTAGATAATTAAAATTATTTACAGTCTCTATTAAGCTACCTTTGTATGTTCCATTTTTCGTTTGCATTTAACGGGCCTCGCTTTCTGAATACAACAATTTTGTTTTATCAGTGTTGACTTCAAGCCCCCACTTATCACAATATTCATTTAGCAAATCAAGACTATGCTGTAATTCCACAGGACTTTTACAAAGTAAAACCATATCGTCAGCAAATAATAAAAGAATAAAAGTAATATTGTCAAGAGTTAAACCACACAAAGGACTTTCTTGTAAGAACATTTCTAGGTCCTCTATAAAAAGAGAAAATAGTAGAGGCGACATTATCTCCCCTTGTTTCAAGCCCACAGCCCATGCAAAAAAGTCTGGGTAAGAGTTAAAAGCCTTTACACATGTTTTAACATGTGAATACATACTTCTTAAAATTCGCAAAGCTTTGCCACCTATACCTAGCTTAAATAATTTTAAAAATAAACCATTTAAATATACACTGTCAAAGGCACGCTTTAAATCAATAAAGCAACAATAAAGACGGTTTTTATCATTTAAGATTTTTTGAACGATAGCATTAAGAACAAAAATTGCATCAGTAGTTTACCGACCTTGACGAAAAGAACGTACAAAACATTATGATTGGCACAATACGTAAAAGTGTCTAATGGTATCATTATATTATGTGTTTGTGCGATTCAAATGCGCTGTCTTATTTTAGACTGTATGATAAGTTAAAGTAAATATACTGTCAATAATTTTAAGAACTTGAAATGTTTATAAGATTATCTCCTCATAATGATAACTTTTTTTCTCACAATTCAACTAAAAATGACATTGATTTAATTAATACAATTTATGCTCACTTGTTCATTATCATGTTAAGTTGAATTGACCATATATTTCAAAAGTGTGACTGTTATAAAGAAAATTGACCATCAATTTATTTCGGAAAATTGTAAAAATAAGATACAAGTCAGCCTAAAATGTAAAAACACTGCCTTATTGTTTTTATTAATTGAACGTCACGGTTAAATTTTGATAGATATTTTTAGAAATTATCTTTGGCCACGTGCGTCATTTATCGTTCATACACTGAGATTTATAAAATTGAAGGGAATATTGGCGAATTGTAAACACATTTGTCATCTTTTCACTCAATATATACTCTTAGATGTGCATATTGTCACTTTGATAAAGAGACATTGTCCAATTATCTTGATGAACACTTACTGTTCACATTTACTTACTGTTTTTTATATGTTCATATATCACACATTTAGAGGTCAGGCTCTAGCTTTGTAACATGGCCAGCGAGTGGCTGAGAAAAGTGCAGGAAAAAAGCCCGTAAGATTCCATTGGATATGAGGTGATTGGATGAAAATGGGGTATTTGTAAAGTATGAACATTAATTTAGACACTAACACTATATTGTTTACTGAAAAATATAATATTTTAATAGTGTCTATGATAATTTGTGACTTTATAAAAAGTGGATGTCAGTCCTGTGATCAGCCGAAATTTTCAATGAAAAGAGAGGTAATCCTCTTTGAAATCAGTTAGCCAAACATTTGGTTGGCTACATAACAGGATCATATTTATGAGTCAGGAATTTTATTCTGCTAGAAAAATCTCCTCTTTAGCACGAAAACTCAATTTTAATGTAGGATTAGGGACCTTTTCTTATAATTTAAGTCTATGGGAAAATCAATGTGAGTGTCTGACCTAGAAAAAGTCAGTTTAACATTATTTTCTGATTCAGATAATTAATATACAAGTATTTCTTTTTTATGCCATGCAAATGGTAGATTATTTTTATCATGTCTGTTAAATTTCTTGAATTAATGACAAGTAAAATTATTTGTAAATACTTAAACCGAATCAGAGGGAAAACATCACAATTTATTAAGTCCAGACAAGGCAAGATATAATAAAAACTTTGAGGATGAATTGAGAAAATGTAATGACAAAGCGATTTTGTTCCAATTAATATTCAATTTAATCATTTTATAAACACTGTGCTCGTTGCAAAAATACCTTACATCATATTCAATCATTATATTTTTGTAATAATCTTATAAGCAGTAAAACGTGTTTGATATTAGATAATATATAAGTTTATTTCATGCTTTCCAGTGTTTTATTGTAATATATCAGATGATTATATTCTGATAAACCACTAGTGAAATTTATAAAATATAATTTTCACTGTAGCCGGACTATATCTGAATGCGGATGAAAAGGAAATCATAACTAAATGGAATAACAGACAGAAATAAATGCTGTCATACGTAAATTTTGCTTCTTTAGAAAAAGAAAGTCGATGTCACCATACATCATGTTTGAAATGTAACAAATTTAGAGAAATTTAACAGAACTAGATTTCATGATTGATGATGTGACGTCATGATGTGATGACGTCACAAAGAAGAATGCGCGAAGTTACGCGGCAAAATCAGTAAAAAAAACCTTAAAAAGAATGAAATAAGAAGAAAATTTATTTGTTTTACATATAAGATTGAAATAAATTTCATTCGTGAACACCAGCTATTATATTTTCACTCGTGGCTACGCCACTCGTGAAAATATTGCATCTGGTGTTCACTCAGTGAAATTATATTTCAATCTTACACGCAGAACAAACAAATATCCTCTATATCAATCGGCATTCCTAAAATCGACAACGTTGTTCATATTTTTTTCAATGAATGTTTTTAGTTGAGGGCGACTATTAATCATACTTGTTCAGCCTTTATATGATCAGCATAACCACGTTCCTGTGCCGAAACTACAACTAATTATCATGTTTGTGTAACCGTTTGTTTTGAATTTTATAAGTATAAGGCAATATTTCAAATTTTAATTGTCAGTTTTTAACGCAATTAACAAAGCCAAATTATTGTAACAGGAACAAAACACGGCTATCCTCTCTTTATAATACTGATTTAGAAAGAAGGATATAATGTTTTCTGAGGATTTTATTTCAGAATTGCTGTTAACAGGCGACAAGTGAGGTTTTACGCAATCGTAAAATTCCCGCGAAGGAATTAGTTTAGTTAAAGAAAAGTTAAAGTAAAAGAAATAAGTCAACTGTTACCTGAATAAAGTTGCGATGAATGTGAAATGATTTGTCATTAAAGCAGCAAAAGCAGCAAAATGTGATTGTAGTATTTCGTCTTCCGTTCAAATGCTCAATAACCTAAATACAAGGCCCCTAAATTCATCCGCAAATTATGTTTTTATTATTACTTTTTGTTGTTGTGGTTGTTGTTGTTTTTGGCCAAGCGAGTGCATTTCTCCGGCATTCTTTTATTTTTCGGAAATCGTATGAAAAAATTTCATTTTCTGGCCTGTGTAGATATCCTGAGTCACTTCAGCAAGTACCATAAGGACAGTGTTTAGTTGTCCCTTTCGTTTTAACGCTAAATTCGATTTTCAACTTGTTTTCCATAGATAAGTTACATTCCCGAATATTAGATTTTCTGCTGTCATCATTGGCAGATGAATTTTAATTCATAAAAAGAAATTTTATGTTGTTTCTTAGTATTTCTTTCTTTCCAGTAAATGTTTATTTATAATCGTACACGAATGTGTACATTTCAACATGTCGGCGGACAGGCAGACAGATAATTCAAATTCAGTGACAGACAATACATCAGCGTGATAAAGACGTTATTAATTGAAAGAAGAAGAAAATAGATGAATAAGTTAAAATCAAGCAATTGAGGCAAATATCAAATAAATCACGGACATCAGTAATCATTCTTCATTTCTCCATTCTTTAGAATATTAATTTTATGGTATGCATCGCTCATATAAAAGATAAGGGTTATTGTGTTTGTGCATATTTGTAATAAAAAATCATTGTGGTGTTAAATCTGAAGACAGTTATTTTTGTGCCACAATCTATTAAAGAGCTCATTTTTATAATAAATGCTTGATGGCATTGTAAAGGAATGTAGAATATCCCGATGATTCATTCTTGCAAACAGATTTATCATGCATTTAATGCGACAAATGTACGAATGTTGTATTTTGAAAATGACGACACCTCTCACCAATCAGTAATCACTAGGCTATAACCATCATATTTAAGATTTCAATCATTTTAATATAACATTTAGGAGATTAAAGATTACTGAACTTGATAGTAAAAATTGCATAAGTATGACAATAATGACTATGATCTTCACAGGTGTCTCCGACAGCAGAATTTCTAACCACACCTGTAAATTTTGTCTAGACTACCGAGCACATTACAATTACTGGAAAATAAGCAAAAGTTCTTTGAGGGTCCAATGATTTATTTCGATTTATGATATAATTGTACGTTTTAATAGACATTTTTGTGGCCTGATACTGCAGATGATAGAGACCCTAGAATGTTAACTCATCATTTAAGGTAGTAACCCTACTTTGAAGAGCATTCAAATACGCTAATATCACAGTCAACTGCATTGAAACTGAGAGGCATTTGGTTCAAACCGCAGAAGGGGCAACTTTCTTTGTAACAGTTTTATGTATCTGGAAGAAAAAAATGTTTGATTATAATTATATAGTTATTGTAGGTACTTCCTTGCTAAATAATGCCAAATTCAATAGTAAATATATGGGGCGTTTGTGGCCGAATGGTTAAGGTCGTTAACTTCAAACCGCTTTACCCTTACCACTGTGGGTTGGAATCCCGAGAAAGGACATCGGATTCTTTCATGTGAGGAACCTATCTAGCTAGCTTACGGAACGTCGGTGGTTCTACTCAGATGACCGTTTGCGCATATAATAACTCACGGAAGGACATCCGAGGTCTTCCTCCACATGTAAAGCTGGTACGTCATATGACCTATACTGCTTCGGGGTGACGTAAAACACAATCAAACAAACTTATAGCAAATATGATACCAGATATTTTGAAAGATTAATAATATAAGAACCGCACGGTAAAGTGTTTTATATTCTGCAAGGTTTTAAGAAAAACATTAGGCAAGCTTTGACACAGCCCCGTCGAAAATTTTAGGGGTATTTAAATGGGGCTTTTTACATAGTGAAATGTTCAAATAAGTGCTTAAAAGTGGGTGGGGTAGTGTTACATTTTATGGATATTAAAAACATTTTGTTTAGAAACAATCATTTTGCTCGTTTTATTTGTTTTCCTGAATGTTCTTATTTGTTTCTTAACAATGAACAAACACTGTAAGGATCAACTAAATTGATGTTTATCCAAACAATATTCGCTGATAATTTGAATGAATATGTTTTTGATCAATTAGATATATATCGTATGTTTAAATCTGAATCATTAATATAATAAACATGCGGTTGTGTCATTGACAATTTCATAGTGCGAGTCCGGGAATGAAAGAAAATTGAAGGTGGCCACTTGGAATATCGTCAAACTGTAAATTAGGTATCTTCAGTGTTTAGTTATTACAAAACGTGAGTTTAATTTTAGGATATCAATGTTTTTGCATAAATTTGTTTCATACATTTTCTGTACATGTACAAATATTTAAAAGTATCCGATAACATTCAATATTTAATATCAATAATTGAAAGTTTTACCTTTCTTTTTTTGGATATCCTGTATATATTTATGTCAATTTCATCTTCATCATGACTTTAATAAATTATAGTATAATATTCTAAACATGTCTGGTAAACTTCCTTAATAAATGACAACTAAGTTATTTATTATCAAAACCAAATAGGACGATACTTTCATGCAAGCATAAAGGATGGTGAAGATTAATTGCTGTGAACATGAGAATCTGCAGATACCTTCGGACTTTATTTAATACTCTTTATTCTACCTAGGATACAAAAGTTAAAAGTTAAATAGAGAAAGACTACTTACAATGTACTCATTTTGTAAAGTGCATTTGAATAGGGAAGAAATTACAGTGTTAAGATAACAGAAATGTTACATTGAATTTAATGCATATGAAGCGGCTTTCTTTATGAATTCTTATTTTCTCTATTTTATCGCCACATCAGCGTTGTTTGTGCCGTGTAGAGGCTGTAAAAAGTCGCCTCGTTCATTCAATCAGAGATGTTATATTTCCTATTCTTAAGGATCGTTCAGCAAGACATTACTGTTGTGATTGTGGTAATTTAGTTCTTTCTTTTCGGCTGTTTTCTTGTAGGGTGGTTCCAGTATTGCTCACTTGAATACTGCTGAAACACCCTTAGGATATGTGGCCTGCTTTTTAAATGTGTCTTTTGACGTCTTATTTGTGGTATGCAGGCTTCATAACCTATGATCCCCTTTCAAAATTCCATTTTATTTAGTTCTGCCCATTGTTTCATAGTTTTAGGCACACACATTCTTTTTCTTGGGGATCATATGCCGCCTTTCATGGATCGGCACTTACGTGTCATATTAATGGTTCATTATAACCGCCAAATTAACACATCTTCGAATATTCATAATGTTTAATTCTACTAAAGCCGGTGCTAGGGGAGCGTGGACGGTAGTTTGCACTTAACATTACGGTCCATGAACAGGCACAATCAAACCGAGCCTGCAACATTTTCAATTTTGCCGTGTTTGGCTTTCTTACTGGGACTTATTTTTTCTCTATTTTATTACCGTAAATCTCATACAATCATTTTATGTTATGTATTATATATTGTTATGTATTACCTGTATATACTATATTCTAAAAGCAGCAACAGTGTATGATGAAATGATTTATGTTATTACTCAAACCGAGTCTGCAATTTTCATATTATTTTGTTGTGATTAATGCTTAAACTTTTCTACAGATCTTGATACATCACAACAGCAGGTGTCAAGGCGTGTAGCGGCTGTAAAAAGTTGCCCCGTACTTCACGTAAGTGCTGTTATATTTTTCAGCTTCTTTTGAATCATTGATTCCAGCACTATTAAGTGATTACTTTTCATTTCTTTTATCGAACATTTAAAAAATATATGCAATTAACGAAACAAATTTATGTTTCACATCAATGATAATCCGTTTGTATCTAAAAATTTTGTGTCTGATTTTAATTGAAGACAAAACATAAAAAAACATAAACAAGTGCATTAAATGTTGCTATCTGTACAACAATTTAACACTAAAACAATTTAACACTAGTGAACGTCGAAAATAATGTAGTACTTGAAGTTTGATTGCTTCTGCTGGTAATAGAATTTTTCTTGTTTTCGTTCCATATGTAATATAAAACATAATCATTTTTTTCGTGCAGTAAAACAACACGTGTATCCCATTTAGTCATCTGATTCATCTATATGATGTTTTTGATGCATTTGTTACTTTAAAAAATCAGGTAATTAAAATTTACCATTTTTGGTTAAAAAAAAGATATATTTCGTGACAGTGGCAGTAACTACATGTAACTGATGCCTAACGATCGAGAAAGTTAAGTGTATAATGAGTTGACAAAATGCAACAATATAAAATTGATTATAAATTATTAAAACAGAGAAGAGAAAATACAGTATATGGAATGTAATTTGCTTCCGGTTGAACATATGCAATTTATTTAAGGTGAATATGAATTTGCGCATTATTTGCGTCTTTGATTGATTTAACGTTTTGACCAAGTCAAAATTAAATTGAATATGAATTATTTGAGAATATTCCCTCTAGATGAGTTGACTTTATTTATAAGATAATTTGAATTTGTCCATGAAAATGAATTTTTATTTCTCTATTTCGAGACCAACATTTTCTAACTATGTTAGATTTGTATAAGTCTATGTCAATAACCTGCTTGTAACACTCGAACATTCATCCACTCTGATTTTCAAGAATAATCGTTGCGAAAGATGTCCAAAAAAATTTAAAACGTTTACTAGACGAGTTAACGAGTTAGACGGTTTGACTCAATCAAACCGAGCCTGCAACATTTACAGTTTAGCCGTGTTGGGCTTTCTTTATGGATTCGGTATTTATCTGTAAGAAGCTAACATTCAACATTATTCCGAGGATGTTTTTAATTATTTTTCACATATTTTTTTTTAATTCCCAGCTAGGATGATATATAGTTTAACTGTCAAATCTCATAAATGTTTTAGGGGCTGTTTGACGGCTTATAAACACAAAATTATTTAAAGTTATTTAAATAATTCCCTCTTTTTACTACAATAAAATTCAATTATTCATTTTAATTAATATTATGAAATATATTAACTAGTTTGTTTACATCTTTTCATGATGAAAATAATTGTTAAATTCATATGATGTACATATGTATGTTCAAATTACTGTTTTTACGACTGGTCGGTGTCAAAACATAGTGTACGTAAGCCTGATACATTTCTGAAACAAATGAATGAAATTTTCTATACTTTCTAAAACAAGCCAAATACTCCTCATTTTATTTACTTTGTCTTTAATATAAAGAAGATTTAATTTAGCAAAGTAATTTTTAAGAATGTCCTTTTATTAGGGTTTTTAATATACGCGTTGTAAAGTTAATGTCTTTCATTTTTATTTCGTGTTTGACTTTTATGGAAATTTCGCGTTTGATAGGCGTTCCTTTACAATTTTCTTCCTATCTCTCAGGGTAATCTCGAACAATCTATTTAAAGATAGGTCTCCAATAAACCTGCCTGTTATTTGTAATTAAAAGCTACTGACAACAATACGATAAGATAACAGAACGCAAAAGTACATCTTCAGAGTAATCAACTGATTAGAAAAGTAAATGACGTCAAGAATTTACATCAAGTCTCTACTTAAACAAACTGGCTTTGCGCATATCAACTCTAAAGTACAATGTCCTCTTTACAAAAACATTAACACATTTCGCCGAAGATAAAGTGTTATTCGGCACCTGTTAACATTTGCTCGCTAATGAAAAAATTCAATCCAAATTAACCGCCTCCGTGGTTGAGGGGTTAGAGTCGATGACTTCTAATTCAGTTACCTCTCTTGCATAAGTTCGATCCCTGGGAAATGCTTTGGTAGTTTAGCACGGAGGAAGGTAGTCTAATACTGGTTTATTTCTCCATGGACGATGGTTAGGAAACTATCCGCCTTATATGACCTGAAAAAGGCGTAAAATGAAACAAACAAACAAAATCAATTCAAATTAATTTGCAATTTCCTTTTCCAGGGGGGGGGGGGATCTCTCATTTTCCAGTTGTTTTCTTTTTGAAATAAATGTTACCACTGTAGAGCAACACAGTTCAGCAACAACCAAAACCTTAGTCTTCAAAAGAATGCTTAGCCTGTGTTTCAGGCGTTGAAATTTTTTGCTTATTCAGAACATGCGCGTATCCATACGCGATCGTCATGGATAAGACAACATCTCTGGTTTTGATAGTATCAATTGTCGATTTGCCGAACAGAGGCAAATAGAAAATCGACAGCTAAAGGATGCTGACAGAAAACAACAATAAAAACAACAACAAAACACTGTATGCTCATAGTTATGTAAAATAATGAAATTATATCAATCCCTTGTTAACAAAAACGAGAGGTTGTTAACGTGTTGAAATATTTTCTTGTGTAAGGGATGTTCCCGATATTGATAGACTCACAAACATATCAATGTTACAACAAATAAGCATATAAAAATGAAATACATTTATATTATGTGTTCAGTTTATGGGGCACGCTTAAAAGTGCATATAACAAAGAAATCACGTTAACGCTATGACCCACTTTGCTTCAAAAAAAGAAAACACCAGGTTAAGTTATACATTAATTTAAATGCAAATTATATATTGATACGTTGAACTTAATTAAATGTTGCGCAAGATCGTATGCTTTTATACGTCACATGTTTTGATCAGTTCGGTGCCAGAATGTCAAAATGTGTCTACTTTAGAATGTTCGCTTTTCATATGTATAACAACATAACGATTTCGTGACGCCCATGACTTCACTCAAAATTAAAACATGCTAGTATTTATGAGAAATTCATAATGTTCGTGTTCTGTTTTTCATCTATCATTCAAGTTTTTGTCCAGTTGAATCAGCTTGCTCGGTTTTAATCATGTGGTGTTTTTATAACAGCTCCTCTTTCATAATTCAGGGGTTGCATGAGGAATAATGTAACATTTTGTTAACAGCTTAAATAATACTTAATGCCTCACTTAAAACAATTTGTAGGCAGCCAAGAAATCGATGAAAACAAGTGGTGAATATTTTCATATTTTACAAAAATCAAGTGTTGTGCTCCGACTTCATTTATTTTATCATTTGCTATAAAACTTTTTAATCAATGATCATTTCTTAATTTATCATTATTTTCTTTCAAATAGGAAGCTTGTGATAACTATTTTCTTTTCAAATAGAAGAATGACATTGTATTTTCTTGCATATCAGACAGGATTATCTCGTCGGTGCTAGAAAACCTCGTCTTACACCCCATGTAAGACAAGTCGCGTGCTTTGAATGACGTCATTGCCGCGCGCCTTTTATGAATGAATAACCTTCTAAGGATGACGTCATTTACCAAATGAATGAAGTATGTCAGTTCATACGCTACAATAAGAAAAAAGTACGTTATAAAAATATCAGTTTTCGTAATTTCTGTTCCGAAAATAATTGATTTTAATATGCAAGAAAAAATATCAAACAATGGCCGTCGTACAGACAGGGATATCTAGCTCTCGGGTAACTGTTTAGCGGAAACTCGGCAAAGCCTCGTTACCGCCGTAAACAGTTACCCTCGAGCGTAGATATTCCGGTCTGTACCGGCAACCAGTGTAAGATTCTTATATTATGTAACTGATGAAATGATACCTTTTTTTCTTAATGTATCAAGTGATGATAACTATTGACATAAATCAGTTCGAGATGGTTCTACTTAGGATTTCAGAGCTTTCCACTAACTTTAAATACCAAAAAGAAAAGAGTCGATTCTGGAGTTTAAGCAATACTGTGTTGCAATCACATGTTATGAATCTCTTACTAAAATAAGATGCTTCCTATTGCATCAATAGTAAAAGTTAACGTAATGATATCATTATCACATCAATATATAGAAATTACAAGTTCTGCAAATAGGAGCAATAGTAAATGCTTAGAATCGAACATGTTCGTTTTGAGGTTTTACAAAAATCAAAGGCGACCAAATCGTCAATTATCTAACATTCTGCCGTCTTTGTTCAATTTTATAAATATAAATAATATGAATTTGTAAAGATAAAATCAGTTCATACCGTTATAAATCGTGTTTAACTGATATTTGACTTATTTTAATGCCCGCTGAAGTTTGTTTGGAATACAGGAAAATTCATTGTAAAGTAAGGTTGCAACATATCATAACTAAAAATTTGATTAATTGAATGAAATATATTCAGTTTATCGAGATTAAACGATTTAAAACTTTTATGCAGGTTGAAACGATGTTATTTAATTTAATATAATTCTAATTTTCACATAATTTGCGATTTCGATTGACAAAACATTGTGTTAAAGTGAAAATGGTATTGAACATAAATCACCTGAAAATATTCCCTCAAGTTTAGTTTAGCCGAATAAATTTTTAACAGAATCGAATTTTGCGCAATAAGTCAGATTTCGGATTGAATAACAAATTCCTGGATATTTATTTTAAGATATTTCCAATAAACCTGACTGTTATTTGCAATTAAAACCTATTGACATTATCAGATAACATAACATAAAAGTACATCTTTTCTAACTATAAGTAAATGACATCAAGTATTTACACCAATGCATTATTATTATGCAGCTGTTAATAGCAAAACAGTTTTGCACTGTATTTGGTCGTTAGACAGTTGTACTTCACAGTCACATTTTACATTTAAACTCTGTTTGCAATGCTCTCGAAAGGCTCTCTCCTTTTCCAGTTAAAATTTAATCTCTGCTGACCAACATAATTTAGCAACAACAAACATCGTTGTCTCCTCAATGTTGTTGCAGTGGTTGTACTGTATACTTTAAACAATCTATCATCTTATATTTTACTTCTACAACACCAATCTCACAAAAATGTTTGTATGCTTAAAAGTATGTAAAATAATGGTATTAATAATAACAAGAAGTTAATAAAATGTTTGATGATATATTTTCTTGTGTGCAATGGTTGCTCCCGATATTGGTAGACCTGCATCATATTTAGGTAATTTCATAAAAAAACATGAAAAACAAAGGCCTTCTCAATAAGATATTTAATTTAATTAAAGTAAAAAATATTAACTTAACATTATGCAAGCTCGAATTATAAGTGCACATTACAAATAAACCGTAAGTGCATATTAGGAATAGATCGTATTAACTACATTGCTCCCGTTAATTCACAAAATGGGAATACTTGTTTAATGCAAATCATTTATTTATAACATAGATTAAACTTAATTAAATGTTATGTAATATTGGTTTGTACGGATTATTTTATGTTTTCCACCAAGTCTTTTTATCAGTTCGGTGCCAGAATACAGAAATATGTCTTATTCCGATTGTATGCTTTTCATTTGTATAACAACTTTGCGATTTTGTGCCGCCCTTGACTTCCATCAATTATAATGCATGCTAGTATTTATGAGAAATAAATAGTTTTCGTGTTCTGGTTTTAATCAATCATTCAGGTTTTTGTCAATTTGAAACAGCTTGCTCGGTTATAACCATATTTTGTTTATATAACAACTACTTTGTCATAATTCAGATGATGGATCAGGAATAATGTTACAGTTAACAGTTTAAACAATGTCTAAGTAGCTATGAATTATTTCTTAAAGTAAATTGTTGGGAGCAAACAATTGATAAATATTTCTTATTATGAAAAGTTTAGTTTTATGTTTTTCAGAAAAAAAACTTCTTCATGAGTGATTTTTATCTCTGTCTATTTCGTTGATAATAGAATCACCTTATTTCTCTTATTACGGTCATTGTAATTTAATTCCAACTCTTTAAATGGATATAAAGGGGGAACCTTGAGATCAATAAAAGATCGATGTTAAAAATGGCAGATTGAATAAAATGACACAAACCACAGACGTCAAAGGTGTCATTGTAAAGCGACTTTGTTATTGCGGATCAATGTGATGACGTCTGTCTTTACAACTTAGTGTGAATTTTCTAAACATTAGTTTTATAGAATCATTTTATATTAATTCTCGTAAATTATATGAGCGGTAAGTTTGATTGCATATTTAAATAAGCACTATAATGAGTTTATTATTATCAGGTCAATGAAATAATAAAAATTTAAAATATGTGATAAAAATAATTTTAATATAAGTTCTTTCCCATTGAACAGATGTTTATTTTATAAATGCCAAATGAGGTCTAAAATGCAAGAATGTTTAGTGTAAGGCAATGTGACAAACTGTTTTAATTGAAAACACTCTTTATTGATATAGAGGAAATATAATAATGGAATTGAAATTAAATGATTAAATTAATATAATCCCCCTTGTTGAAATGATGAGATTTAATTTTGAAATATGCAACATTCTGCAACATTTAAAATTCAAATTGAATAAAAATGAATATTTACAAGACATTAGTTAAGTTTAATTGTTTTATAAGAGAAACCAATTTTGTGCATTAATTTATATTGCATGCTTTATCAATCATCTCAAATTTTAGGTAAAGACATTTTTGGAAACTAAATGATTGCTTATTTTTTTTCCCTAATTGAAATAATATTATTTTATAGAAGATTATTGTGTGCAAGAATTTGCAACTTTGATCGGTGAAATGTTTTAATCATGTGTAAAAAAAATAAATTATAAATTGATCTGAAAATATTCCCACTTGTCTGATTGAGTTGAATCAATTAAATAGATAATTTATTGATCGCATTGTTCTAAGTGGTAAGTTTAGCTCACCTATCCTAGACTGTTATTACCTAACCATTTTTTTTTCAATTATTTCTTCAACAACTGATCAGATGAAAATAATCTTTAAAATACTTGTTATTAAGTATCAATATGTGATTTTAAAGATTAAAACAATATAAAATAATGTAGATTTTAATGTATAAGCAAAGGATATCTTTACAGATTAAGTCATGTCTAAAAATGCTTTTTACTGTTGTAAAACACGTTATTTTCTTCTTCCTTCAGAGAAAAATTCAATCATTGCATATAGAGATAAGTCTCCGATGCACCTGACTGATATTTCTAATTAAAAACCTACAGCTTTATAAGATAAAGGAATGTAAAAGTGCATTTTCAGACGACGACAAGAAAAGTTAATGCCATTAAGTCATGACACCAAGGCTCTTCTGTCTATTTTAAGTACACTAAGGAGCAGCTTATTACACAATCGTGCCGTAAATTAAAAACAAACTGTCATCTCATATAACTTGCTGCAACAACTGCTGTTTAAAAAGTTTGTTTTGATGCGAACAAAATAAACACTCAGGGCTACGGTCTTAGTGGTCATTACGCAATTCCTACGCATGAAAACTTAACACTGGTATTAAACAGCCGACATTATTTCGATTCTAACAGGAAACAAATTAATAAGACAAAATTGAACCTTATTGTTCAAGAATAAATATATCAAATTTCAACAATTAAAAACTCTCGTGTCAAACAGGATTGTATTGTATTGTGTTACCATCGGGGCTCAGTTAATCATTCTTGAATCCCTATCCCATGCCATTTTAAAACGACGTTTTTACTGAGGCCTAGAATAGCATACTTCGGATGACGTCATTACGCGCTAACGAACGACTATATATTATATCATCTGATATGGATTTTAAAAAAAGTGGCGTTAGCGTATGCAAGGTGTTATTTTAGTTTAATATGAGGAAAAAACAACGGAACATATCAGTAAAAATGCGTTAGTATTGTTGCCTTTAATGGCTTGGTTTACCATCCTGTCGGAGAGAGGGAAAAAAAAGCCACAGTTCACAAACAGTGTTTTATTGGCAGTTAAACACAAGTTGTTTTTCTTCTTTGTATAAAGTGACAAAATTACGAGGCATGTTTAAATAATAGATACATTATATATGGGTAAAAATTATTTACATATAATTTTTAAATAAAAACGGGATTTAACCCATGTAAAATAAAATTTTTTTTAAATTCACCAAAATATTTTGAAAATTTTTATTTGTCACCGGGGTTTTTGTAAATTTTTAAAAACGGGTTTTGTTTATAAAAGCCCCATACCGTTTTTTTTATATAACAAACTTTTTTGCATAAACGGAAGATAAAATGAAAAATTTTAATGTTACTTTAAATTTTAAAAAGCTTGAAAAAAGGGTCAAAAAAAGGGCTTTAATTAAATTAAAACCCAAGTGAAAAGGGACTGGGGAAATTTAAAAAACAAAAAAAATATTTTGATAGCTTTAAAAAATTTATACTACAACATTTTAAAAAAACCCCTTTAAAAAAAAGTATTTTTTTTTGGGATTTTTTTTTATCAATGGCTATTTCTGGCATGATATTATTATATTTTACGAAGGAACATTATTTTGTTAATTGCCTACAAGTTATTGTATTTTCAGTAACGTATGATATGAATTTATTCGTTTTTATATCATGTGGTAATAAATGTTGATATAAAAACAGTTTCAGGCGGTGTTATCTCATTTACTTTAAATGTAAGAAATAATAGAAATTTAAGTTTAGTCAAGATTTCATTTTGTTATAAAAAAAAGAATAATCCCAATGCAAATACGATAAAATACCAAAAAAAGTGTGTAGAACGCTTACAACATTTTCAAGAAATTCTTTGCTTCATTATCTCATTATTGATTCCTTGCTCAGTGGTCAATGCAGTTGTGTGTCATTTGTTTCAACATGACAAAATTGAACGCATACGTCTTTAGAAAAGAAGGAAATAATTTGCAGAATGTGTTTTAAGACATCATAAAAAAGAAGCCTTCATGGCATGAAAAACAAAGATACAAAAATATGCAGAAATAGGTCTTCTACAATCTCGAGTATATAACATACAATTAAACAATGAAACATGTCGTATTATTTTGTGGTTGCAATAATTTAATCATATCATTTTATTACAGTATATGTTATTTATATCATTTTATTACAGTATATGTTATTTTATTTTAATTTCATATTGATAATAAATGATATTAAATTTTATATAATTTAATTTTTTATATATAATTATAACTATATCAATTAATACTTATTAACACTTAAATAATTGGAAACAATAATCTCCAAGACGACCAAATCAACAATTATCTTCCATTTGCCTACATTCACCCTTTTTATTTCCCTTTCAGATATTTATGCAATGTAGATTTGTAAAGTTATTTAATTTATACAGGAGTGCAATCATTTTAATACTGATTTAAAAAAAATTAAAATTAAATTTCCCTTTAAAAATATTTTTTCCAAAAATTTAAAAACCAATTACAGTTTTTAAATTTTTCCCTTTAAAGAACCCAAAAATGCTCGCTTTTTAAATTTTTTAGCAAACATTGAAAATGAAAAATTTAGAAATTTTTTTAAATTTCCCTTTAAAATATAGGGCTTCATTTATTTTAAATTCCTATACATTTAAAGTAAAATTTTTTAAAGCATAATCAAACCGATTAATGCATGTCTTAAAGATTTTTATGGTAGCTTTGTACATATTTTTGGTTTTTTATTTTTTCCCTTTTACTTTTTCTCCTCATCCCTCAGAAAAACCCCCGGTTTAATTTTATTTTAAGATATGTTTTCCAAAATTAAACCAACGTTTTTTTAATTTAAAAAGGGCTTTTGACAGCTTTTAAAAATGCATCTCCCACAAAAAAACCAAATAAAAGAAAAGAAATAACATCAAGGAAACATCAAAAAACCTTTTTCGTCTATTTTTAAAAGGGGAAAAAATACAGCTTCTTATTTCTTAAAAAATCTCAATAGTACAATCCTTACAGAGTGGCCGTCGGTAGTAAAATGTTCTTTTTTAAAACACCATCATTTTTTTCAAATTCTATTAAGCATCAGTTAATTGCATATAAGTTCACATGAAGCCAGTGTAAGTGGGCGTTAGAGATGTTGTATTTATCATCATCCCTCATAAACAGGCTCAATCAAACCAAGTCAGTAAATTTCACGTTTAAACTTTGTTGTATTGTTTTTGCTCTTGTTCTTTGCTATTCCATATTTTGTAACATAAAGTTTAACCTGTATAAAGCAATACCTCTCATCAACAACAACAATTTGTGTCAGTCTCCAACATTTGTTGATCTACAGAGGTTGTACTGTTTAACCATCATTAACAATCTATCATATCATAACAATTGCTGCAACAACTCTTACCTCGCAAGTTGCAAAAAAGTATTTAAAACCATAAAAATGATAATAATAAAAAGTTTTTTTTCAAACTTAAGATGAGTTTAGTTTGTTTGCTTTTCATCTGTATAACAACATTGCGATTTCGTGACGCCCTTGACTGTAATCAAGAAAAATGCATGCTAGAATTTATGAGAAATAAATAGTTTCCGAGTTCTGTTTGTAATTTATCATTTAGGTTTTTGTCCATTTGCAACAGCTTGTTCGGTTATTATCATACCGTATTTTATAACAGCTACTTTGTCATTATTCAGATGATGCATTAGGAACAATGCTACATTTATATAGCAGCTAAAAAAATGTCTCAATAGCTATTCATTTTTACTTAAAACAAATAAATGCAACCAGGAAATTGTAGAAAACAAGTGTGAATATTTCATATTCTGAAAACATTAAGTGATTTTTGTTTATATTTTTAATTTTTATCACAACAAGATCTTTCAAAATAATATGTTTTGGAAACCAAATGTATTCAAATCAAAGTTTGCATTTCACTGTGAGATTTATATTATTAATTAATTGCTATAAACTATTTTATAATCTAAATTGTATCAGTGAATTCAAAGCAAGAAATGAGATTATATTTCTAGTCTCTTCTCATATGTATCATGTGGTAATCATTATCGATATAAAAATCGATTCGATTTGGTGTTATTTGTGATTAGTTATCACAATTACTTTATCAAAACAAGTAACCGAATTTCAGCTAAGTGTTTCAAAGTGTTGTGTTTTTGTTGTCCATTCTTTGTCTGCATGTAACTGATCAAAGTTTATGCTGCATTTAAAAGTGTGCTTTATGTGTTCATTGCCTGTAAGTATATATTCATAAATAATCAGAAAAGAAGAAATGACTTGGTAGATTTATTTTTCGAAAAAGATAAATAATGAAAATATGACAGTAAGCGGGTATAATTACAGTTGACTCTCGGTAACTCGAAATCCAAGGGACTGGGCATTTTACTTCGAGAGAAACGGAATTCGAGTAATGTGGAACTACCGCCATTACGTTGACATTCGTACATGCATATACACGTGCCTGATTGAATGTGTAAAGAAGTAGGTTGTTATTGTTGTAAGCGGCAATGCTGCAATGTTTGACCATTGAAATGACGGTAAATAAGTAACAACTATAAATTATAAATGAACAAAAATATATCATTCAAAATTTAATAAATGTATATTAATAGTGAAACATAAACACACAATTATATTTGATTTAATTGATCATCGGACGAAAATGAAATTAGCAACTATCGTGAACCGGAAGTACAAATTAATGTATGCAATATGACGGAACATTAATTATACAAATGTCATTTACATTGATAACACACATCAATACCTAGGCTGTTTTTTGACTAACATCCATCAGACTGGCACGAGTCAAATTTCTTAAAGCAATGTAATTAAATTTTAATTTAGTTATCTAACTGTTAAAACCAATTCAGTCCTGAAACGGATTAAAGCCACTTTTACGACGTGTTAATAATACATGATGACCGGCATTTAAATTACTATGAAACGTGTAAATCACGAGTGACAACATCTCACCTTGATGTCGCCGACCTTTGATCAGTCGGCTGTTTTCACACTTCGACTAATTGAGATGAAAAATATGTTGTACTTTAATTGACGGGACCACATTTTCTTTTCGACTAAACAGGAGTCTCGGTAAGTCAAAATTTGACCTAAGCGGAGTTAAAATACAAAATAAAGAAGGAAATTTGACGGGATCTCAGAAATTATTCGACTAAGACGGAATTTTTGAGTAAAGCGATTTTGACTTATTGAGAGTCAACTGTATTACATTTTTAATGTAGTTCTTATTGTAGCCGTAGCTGTGAAGTCATAACAAACAAGAAACAACAAAAGATACGCACAAGAGAGTCTATTTCAATCTTAAGTAAATACGATATTAAAATGTTTCAATAATAGAGCATTGTAGCTTAAATTGAATTGATATTTGTGACTGAGTTACGTGTATAACGTATTTCTGTATAATGAATAACTCTGAACCTAACTGTATCAAAATATTTATAAAAATAACACAGTAACAATAAATGAGACTGAATTACAATATAACTATACCATATCATTACCAAAACCGTAAACCTGTATTGATAATTATATCCAAAAGCTTCAATTTGTAAGTACAAAAATGATGGAACATTTATTAAAACTTCTAATTAATGCAATAACATGAACATAATGATTAAATTGGAACGGAACAATAAAAGTCGCAACAAAACGCCATTTTGTATATCATAATTTTACAAATGGCATGTAAAATTGCTGTTTCATTTGTAGTTTAAATGACTTTTGTATTGAAATCTGTATAAATATGTAAGCTGTTTAAATTATGCATATACATCTTGTTTTTTTTTATACGAGGAGTACTAAAATGTATGCAACTTGCAAAATGCAATGAATAATTTACTCTTCACAACAGAGTACTCCCTTTTTTCCTGTACACAAAGCTTCAATCTTTAAATCGATTGAAAACATACTTTTCTTTGTCCTCAAATGATATAATGTAGACTCCAAAATCACTCTGACATGTTCAAAACGTAAGTAATCAAGGAAAATGACATTAAATGAACACATCCTACAAGAAAAAATATCAACAAAGGACCACCAACTAGGAGCCCAGCAGGGCAACAAACAAAAACAAAAAATAATCACGGACGGAACTTCCGCAGTATTTAATGATTGTTTCTTCATTTTTCACTAACGAGTTAAAATAAATTTTGTTCGAGCGCAGAGCCTATGGAAACCACTTTTTAAACATTAAGAAATCGTAGTGGAAGGCTTTAACATAAGATAAAAAGAATTTTTGAAGACAAAACAGAAGTTCTAATGATTTGAGTTTTGATCAAAACATACAAATGCAAATAAATTACCAAAGCAACTTAAGTGAGAAATTTTATCGCCGTCTGCTTGGCAACATAGAATTAACTTGTCGAAGGGTTATGTTTTCATATTTCTTACAGTTATAATGGCTAATTTACAACCTGCTGTATAATTGTACTCTGCTAAATTAATTAGAAAAAAGGTGTATACGACGAAGTTCAACTCGAGGCGAAAAGGCAAATAAGACAAAAATAAACATATTATATGTGTCTTGTTTTCACCACTTATTTGTCGTTTCTTTGAATTTTCGTATCTGTACATTTTCACTTTTCGCATTGTCATATGTGGATCATGCTGGCATATTTGCTTTGTTGCATTGTTGTTTATCTTTAATCTACGCGCTACGGATAAACAAAAAGCAGATAATTACACATATAACACATGCAACAGCAACTGGAATATTATCGGCGCATCCAATTTGTTAGTTTGTTATATGCTATTAATACAAAGGTCAGATTTATTTGTTAAATGTTTATTTAAACACATTTTGTAAGCTACGTTTATACTGACGTGAATTAAGCAAAAATGTGATCAAAGAAGAAAGAAGAAAAACACTGTAAAATAAGGCCATAACTATAAAAATGAAAATGATGCAGGCTTTGTTCATCGAAAGTACTGAACAGTGAGAGTTACATTCCGTGCTCCCTGTCAACATTTAACATGAAATGGTAAAATTTTGAATTTCGAAACATCCGCAGTGGTGATCATGGAATCTTCAATAAGGAAGGTCAGTAGCATTCCATGAAAAGCGGTTGATGGTATCCAAGTTAAAGAAAACATGTGCCCTATAAGAAATATCCCTTGGCGGCGAAACTTAATAAAATGTTATTTGCATAGAGATTATGAAAGTGCAAAAAAGGCGAAAATCTAACAAAGGTTAATTGAAACAATGCAAAAAAGTTGAAAAAGTTTGACTTGCGAATTTTTGTAATTTTGTATTAATGCTTTCCCTTATTAAGTACAGCCTATTTATAATAAAACGTTTTTTTTATTCTCTCATTACATTAATAAGACAAAGTATGTCTTTTAATAGCAATGTTAATGTCTGACAAATATTAACAGGAATTAAAACAGTATTTGAGAAACGTCTTTAGTTCATTCATGTTGATTTGAAATAATTCAATATATTCAGTGATTTTTAAAAATGAAATAATTACCATTTATCATTACGCAAGAATGAAATATCATCTAAACTTAAATCATTACCATTTTTTTTAATTTTCTTGCTATGTAAGAAATAAACGGCATTTATTTGTATGTTAATTGGTTATAAAAAAAATATATACTGCAATTGATTTCATTTGGTCATAATTTTGCCTTGAAAGCAACGTTTCTACGCATTATTGTTAGATAAATCTTATTTATCTGCAACACAAAAGAAATTGTTGTCTTGTTCATGGAAGGTTCTAATGAAGCATTCGTAAAAGGTCATGAATACTTTTAAATTGTAGTGTGAAGCATTCGTAAATATCACTTACTTTTAGATTACAGCGTAATATTAATCATAACGAATACACAGAACCGCAAGATTGATAATTTGGAAAGCCTTATTTTGAGAAATAAATAAAAGTTGATATTGTCTAGTCTGTGGCATTTGACTGAAATTAATCGTTTTCAAAACTTTACTTTATCAAATTTACAACTGCATTGTGATATTTATTGAAAAAAATCATAAAAATTTTATTTAAAGTTTTCTATCTTTCAAATAGTATATTTTAATCTGGACAAGGTTGTATTGAATCATACCTACGTTTTTTAATAAACGTGTAATCTTAAAAATAGGGCAATATCGTCTTTTGTTAAAACCACAATGCTGCATTTAAAAGTTTATAAATCAGGAATATATAATTATTTGAATATATCTTTTCATAGGAAAAAAAGGTAAACATGTATTACTATGTCAATGATTACAAAGGCATTAGTCCAAATTCCTGGGGTTTTTTAAATTGTTATTCCTGTACAATCACTGTGTTAATAATAGCATCCCTAATTTTATTATTTGTCAAGATATGTAGAAAAATGTCTTAATAATATAAATCATGTTTGTAATGGAAAACATGCAAACGATCGATCGATTCGAATATCACAATAAAATACGAATGATTTTAAAATAGAAATGCTTCAACCCGATTGTCCTAAGAAGCTCTGGATTTATTTTTCCATTAATCATTGTATCATGTTCTTTTAAGGCTTGCAATGTATAAATCAATTAAGATTATCTACCGCACTACGTAAATGAAATATCACATCGTTAATAACAAACAGTTAAGCAGATTTTAGCAGTCACATGTTTAATACTGATAAATTAGCTAGCAATCCAGCAGCTCTCACCCTCGATTGGCCAATTCATTAGCAAATTATGACTTAGCTAGCGATAAATTCTATATTTGCTTTATATTTCATTGTTATTTTTCTATATTTGATCACAATTTTCTTTATCTTTTAATCAGTTCTTTTCATTTGACCGGTTACATGATTTATGTCTATTGCAAACGTTTATGTCATCCCCATGCTCCAAGTTATTGAAATATGCTTATCATCAACCCTGATTACGTCACGGTAATTTCCGATTCACCGATAAAATGATACATTAGGGAAATAGCGCATAAAAAGCTTTTTATATTAAGTTCTAGAAATAAAACATTCAAGATCATGCTGGATATTTATTATTGAAATCACGTAAGTGACAAATATCAGTAAACGATATAAACTTGTATGACATGAAAAGAAAGTCTTGTATTATCGGTGCAGCTGTATTTACTTAAAAAAACATGTATTGCATTGAATTTCCTCTTTATTGCAGACAAATAGATATAGTTATTCAAGCGGACAATTTGAAATAGATCTTATATACAGTGACATGGAAAGTGGAACATCGTTGAACTGACTTCCATGTGTAAAGGCCCATTAAATCCCAGAAAAGATTTTATCATTAATTTGATTCTCAATTTTTCATTTTTGTTTTATTTTTGGTGTACTTTATAGAGGATTTAAAGGTTCGAAAGTTTTCCTTCGGCCAATTATCTGAACGATTCTGTTTCTTCTGTTGCGTTTTGGCAATCAATACAGTTATGGTTTTTAATTAAATTATATTTTTGGAAGTTAACACTTTTAGCTGCTTTAATATTTCAATATTTCCACATTTAGCGCAACTTCTTTCAGATAACAAGCACCTATAAATTATTACTATGCTCTAAAAACCAGTATTCATGTTTGCCCTTTCTTAAGAAATAAAGATTGATTAATTTCTGAAGTATAATTAAGGCCTTTAAATGAATTAAAACACACTTAGATATATAAGAGATGTTTGATAAACTTGCATATTTGCGTATTTAAAAAGTGAAGAACTTCTTTTATGACAAATTCAAACTCAAATATGACAGTTTAAAGAAAGTTATTTGCAAACATCTATTTATTGCCTATAAAAATAACATTAAAAGAAATATTTTCAAAACAAGATATTTTCGCAAGGGCAATATTTTATGAAATTAATACTTCAAATAAACAAAGTAAAGTAGTTTAGAATTTTTACTTTTAGTTATTTGAATTCATAATGGTCAGATACTTAGTGCCGTTACTTTCTCGTGAACTTACAATTAAAAATAACACTAGCGAAATTTAAACCCTCGCGAAATGTTTCAACAGTAAAACTGAGGAAAAAATATTAATCCAATACATGTGTATTAATGTCAATGAAGGTTACGTTTGATCAATTATCGAATTAATTATTGCAAAATGAACTGAAACCGTTGATCATTCAAGTAAAGAAATATGTTTTGAAAACAGTCTTGTAACATAACCTTCATAAATGTTCTTAAAATACAACATTTATATCTGTAACAAAGTGACACAGGATGTAGTCTAGACAATGTATTGCAATATCTTGTATTATCTATGATTTATTCTTAATAAAGATATTTATACAAGCTCTCTAACTGTTCATTGTTCTCATTAATGATTCTAATCAGTAAGCAAAAATAGTAAAAAGTGACAATTACGTCTTTGATAAATTCCTTCTAGTTTCCATGCACTGTGCTCTATAACGGGCACGTGGAAATCTCACTTTTGAGAACTTTTGTCTGTGCACTTATACTTCATATGTAAAATTCTAAATAGGCAGATGTAATGCAACTATTACTGTTTAATAATATTGTATGATTAACCAATATTGATGTTCTAAGATGCAGTTAGCCTTCAAAATGATAAATTTCATAGAAAAGAAGATAGGAACCCTTATATATACAAAATGTATCTATAAATGCAGGACAGATAAAATTTATAATAGAAACAACAGAAACTGGTTAACTATTTAAGCGACATTATGCCCATCCAAAAGTAAATTGGTGAGTGATCAGGCAAAATTGAAAAAAAAACTATACATTTGTTTTCAATTTCATAATAAATGTTATCTAAATAATCAATAACCAATAATCGTGACCAACAAAAATTATATAAATATCATTTGGTGTTCAATTTATAAAAACAAATGTGGGGCATCTGCCTCCAGATGAACCATACAAACTTTTCTTGAATATTCTACGATTTTAACAGAAAGCTTCAAATTATAATTTTAATGTTATGCGAATTATATTTTTATTATTGACTGATTTTGAAGTATTTCGTTTGCGCGGAATGCACGTGTTGCCTGCAATGTGTAAATTACTTTCTTTCTTCACTTTAAAATATTTTACTTTTAAATACATTTTTAAAGTTTTTTTATTAAAATTAGTATGAATCTGGAGGCATACTGGAATTATTAACAATTCGTTGAATTTGGTGTGTTGCTTCTTTACATTTTTTATTTTTTTAAGTAAAGTGCCCCTCATACTTGTGTAAAATTATCAATTAAATATAAGCAATAACTATAAAAATATTCTTTGCACACATTACTCAATTACAGCCAACCCACGTTACACGGAAAGGCTGTCTGACATTGTAGTACATTTGTCTTTTACCCGCCAGTATTATCGTTGAATAAATGGACCCCATGAGAAATGCACTATTAGTAACTTTGGAGATGCATTTATTTAATTTCATTTAATTTCCTAAAGGAAGCCCTACACGGCAAAACTGAAAACGTTAAGTGCTCGGATTGATTGAGCTTGTTCATGGACGGTACTGTTAAGTGCAAACTACCGTCCACGACCCCTAGCACTGGCTTAAGCAGAATTTAACATGAACTGGTACAATTTTGAAACACTCGCAGATGTGTTCATATGGTGGTTATCACGGAACCATCAATGTGACACGAAAGTGCTATTTATTGAAAAGCGGCATCAGGTCCCCAAATAAAAAATATGGGGTGTGCCCTAAACGAAAAAACAATGGGCGGAACTAAATAAAATGAAATTTTGAAAGGGGGTCAGAGGTTATGATATAGAGAAAAACAGAATCGCTTAAGAAAGCTCAAACCGGGCCCAAAAATTGGGTTTAAAGTTTGGGAAAAACCTTTTTAGAGCCTGGGTTTATGGACGCCAAAGCCCCCCACACCGGGGTTTAAAACAAATTAAAAAATTTAAACACAAAAAATGGTCGAAATTTTTTAATTTAAAAAATTCCGAGTGTGTTTTTAAAAACGGCGGCTATTAATGGAAAACCCTTTAAAAGTGACACAGAGTGTCCCTTCCATGGAAAAAACAGCGTAAAGGTCCCCAATAAAAAAATGCGTTTTGTCCCCAAAAAAGGCCCTCAAACAATGGGCGGGAAATAAAAAAAATGGGGAAATTTTTAAGGCGATTCTATGGGTTTTGAAGCCTGCCAAAACACAGAAAAAGGGCGTCGAAAGAAAAAATTTTAAAATTTAGGCCCACATTTTCCTAAAGGAATTTTAAAAGTATTCAATTTGGAAAAACTTCACCACCCAAAATAGGAGTTTGACGTCTACATTTAAATTCACAAAGGCATTTAACTAATTAAATGCCAAATCCTATTTAGATAACAATTGAAGAAAGGTTATTGTGCCTGTCAAAAAAATTATATTTTATGCGTTTATGCTTTTATAATGATAGTATTTGTTGCTTACAGCCTTTAATGTACAGACTCAATCAACCCGAGTCTGCAATTCTCTTGTTATTTTGTTGTGATTAATGCTTCCCACTTTGTTTCCAGGTTTTTATATTTCATTCATAACGCTTGTAGAAATAAAGGGACCGAGACATTGGACATTGGAAAATATTTTATTTCCCTTACAATAATAATTCTATTGATTTAATTACAATACTGAAAGATGTACGAGAATTTAAATCATTTGTGATGCAATGTGTTATAAATAAATATTTCTCTACTCGGACCGTTGTCTCTTTCAAAGCATTTCAAAACTATCTTACGACATAAAACGCTAACATTGATTGAACCTCTGAACTCGTAAACCATTCATGGCGCATTTAACCATGCGACATTTATAAATTACAAACCTATCGGACAACAAGTGAACTGTATTTGATTGAAGCAAACAATGTAAAGTCGTTGGTAGTCTTTCCAAGAAACTGATTTTATGCCAAACCACATTTATTAAATAATTTTAAGTGGGTCTCAATTTTGAATTAATATAAGAACAATAATTCGTTTTTTTAAAGTTATCGAATTGAAAATTTAAAAACGGAAAACAAAGTAATCCCTTTTGGAAGCATTTAAACACAACAAAAATACAAGAGAATTTGCAGAAAACGGTTTGATTTAGTTTTGTTACATGAGGGATAAAATTTTAGTACGTGCCCAAAATCCCTTTACGGCCCCCCAGCACCGGGTTTAGCGGTAAATTTAATTTCCAAACTTTTAATTTGTGCTTTGGGATCATTTTCTCAAAAGATTTAAAATTTTTCATAAGTTTATGCCTTTTGTTTATAGAGTTCCCTAATCATTTAAAGAGAGGGGGTTTTTAATTTTCTTTAAAAGATTATGGCAAAATTTATCATTTAAATTTTCAAAGGGGAAAATTTTGGGGATCAATAAAAAAGCAACCGCCACACCCCCCAGCAAAGACAGGACCATCGGCAAGGAGTACAGCAGGACAAGGACTATATAAAATATTTGATTATTTTTAATTCCCTAATTACATTAAAATATTTAGTGTAATTGTCAATTCACCGAAATATATAAATTGGCAAGGCGATTGAAAAGTATTGCGTTGTTAGCATGATCATATATATGTTAAGATAAGTACCCTTCTTTTGTATTGGCAATGTGAGAAATATAGATTAAAGATAAAAAAATATTCCTAGACATATTTTATTCTATGAATCTTTTCAGCAAAATCATCTTCAATTATGTTTATCTGTCACTTTCAGTACATCTAATAACATATAACAATCGGTGACATTTTAACATCTAGAATTCATCTTAAAAGGGAAAATTACATTAACTGGAATAAATGGATTACATTATAGTTCTATCAAAATGTGTTGATTTGTTTCAGTTTACATTTTTGTTATAAATTTATAGTACTGAAACAGCAGGATGGTTCGCATTCTCGTTATTAAATGATGAAAATAAGTGAATGTTGGTGAATGAACTAAAACTCGTACAATCAATAGAGTGCATGCACACAATGTCAATTACGTACAAAAGTACCAATTGAATTATTAATCGAAGAAAATGAATCTGATAATGTCGAGGAAATTGTCAATTTCTGTGTCAATCATATATTTTCAATTTTCAATATGAGAATGATATTTTGTTTAACTTTGTGTAAGAAAACTTAAACATTTTCTAAAAAATGAAGGTTTGTTCTTAAGATAACTTAAAGTAAAGAAAAATTGTCAATTAAAACAATTATTGAACAGCCTCGTTTAATTTGAAAAATTGAATGTGTTTAATAATTTACTTTTTTTTTGTTATCCTTAAAACAATTGACAAATTTTATAGCAAAAGCACTTTAAATTATTGTCTAGATATTTTATTTTCATTTGAATCAAATGAAAGAATCTAAACACATTTTGACGAGATGTCTGTCTCAATTTTATTTTTCGTAATGTAAAAAACTCAAAAAACAACAACAAGAAAAGAAAAACTAAAAAAAAAAACACACATTTTTTAAGATATTTTAAAAACATCTGTTTTTAATAACTAAATTTTTATATTACACACGGAAACGAAAGTAAATTACATATTTCAAAACCACTTTTTTCGAACAATGATAATAATTTCGTACAATTATTTCGAACATAGCTTGAAAGATGCAATAAATGGAAACAAAAACATGTTGCTCAATATATAAACAGATAAAAGAATTAAGGATTGAACGGGAAATTTCATTACATTCAGAAAATGTTAACATTTTAGTGAGGATGACAAGAAAATCATATTAACTTTGTATGTGTTATCAAAATAAAAGTGCGGAACAGTTCAGTAACACAGCTGTACAAATAGAGTAATCAATTTCGTTTCCAAGAAAGTTGAACAATACACTATAGCAAGAAAGAGTGGATAAATGGCTAAGCTCATTCGAAAAGTACTCTATTCAATACAGTATGCACAAGAGTGATGTAATTACATGTTGTTGACTGCATGTTTGAAAGCTGAATATGGATATTATCCTTATTTATCAAAGTTTCAAAGGTATTATTTGTCTTGCCTACCAGTCTTAATTTTTGCGCTGATATCTATCCTTTAACAGACATTTCCAGCCAAAAAATCAATGCCAGTAGGTGCAAATATTGATTTTTTCAAGTTTCCATTTATAGATAACATGTTGTTCTTTTGCATCTTTGATAAACAAAAATAAATGCTTTTGTTGCTGTTTTTGCGACATAAATTCCTGTGACATTTAACATATTCTTAACTTTACAATTCAACGCTTTTGTTTTTGGAAAGAAAGATAAATTATATGCCTGTAATGCATATGTGAGTAACTTTCTTTTGAAATCCTGATTTTATTTACAATTATACAGTAAGATGTTATTAATTAAATATATCTCAAAGAGGACATTTTGTAAGGTTTTAGTATGTATTTATAATATTTCTTGGGAGCGTGACAAATATTTCACTTTCCATTATCTTTCAGTTTCCATAATTGCTTATGTACAGAGTCAATCAAACAGTGTCTGCGATATTCACTTTAAATATTCGAGTAATTACGATAAATAAACTTGTCAGCAGCATCACATTTTGACACATTAAACACGTGTATTGACCGTCATTGTATTAAAAAGCGAAAAAAACCCTTTTTAAACATATATTTTAAAACCGTGTCAAAAAAATTATGCCTATGTTTATATTTTTTGTTAGATGGGGCCCTTTAAATACCCTTTTTTGAAAAAAAAAATTTTTTTAAAGAACCTAAGTTTTCCCCCTAAAGGGCCAATTTTCCCCCAAAATTTTAAAATTTTTTAAAAGTTGAAAGAATTTTAGAAATAATTATACGTTTTACATACTGTTGCCGTCACCAAAGTCATACTTGTCGTCCCAAAGTTATGTAACATATCATTAAACCTTCGGTTGTCAGATTAGTTTGACTTATCATGTAAAAATGTCTCTCAAGATACATTTTAAACCAAAACAATACTTTTGTTTGATCAGCGGTTCTATTTTCCATGCGGTTGAATAATTTACTTGTACACTGTACATATCCATTAACGCAGGAATGTGAAAATAACGTAAAAGTAACACCGAATCTGTGCAACGCTATTGCCAAATCGCAAAACACTGTAAGTAAACGAAACAAAATATTTCATTCTCAATCAGATTTTTAAAGAAATGAATAAGCACATCCGGTTGCCACGACATTATAATTTAACCAGCATTACAATTTTTTACAGGAATATGTTTACTTAATTTTTTAAAACCCAAACGTTTTTTAAGAAACAAATATACTTTTATTACTTAAATTAAATAATTACTTTCACAGAATAAAGCGTTGTCCCAGGAAAAGCAAATTTCATTTTTTAATATTTTAAAAATTTTTAAAATTTACCGGGCATCATGCAACAAAATTTATGTGTTTAAATTTTTTACTTTTCAATCAAAAATTTTTTCCCTTTTTGAAAAAGAATTTTAACCCAAAAACTAAAAAAATAAAAAGAGGACTTTTTAAAAAATATAGACATTACGAAATTTTGTAAAAAAAAAAATTTAAATACTTTGAAAAATTTACTTAAAAATCTTTTTTTGGGTGCTTTCTTTTTAAAAAGCCCAAAATTTAAACAAAAACTAAAAATGGGGTTTTATAATATTGTAATGGTGATTTTTTAATTTTAAACCCGCGGGGATCTATACAAGTTACTGTTCACATCTTAAAAAACGACGTACAGTGACAACAACAGTTATGAATTATTTCCTATTAATTAGCAAGTAAAGAGACTATAAAGTAAATTCAATTTTTGGGTTTTATGTCAAAAAAAATTTGTTAAAATTCATGAGATTCGAGGATTTTTTAGGGCCCGGGAAATTTGCCTTTTAAATTATAAAATACAAAAATGTATTTCCCCATTACAAATTCGAATTTTTTTGACCTTTCCGAAAAATTCTGAAATAATTTTGGGCCCTTTTTATCACCTTTTAAAATATTTTTCTGCAAGTCACAGGTTAACAACATTTTATGGGCGCCCTTTTTACTTTTTAAAATTTAATTCTAATTAGGTTTTCTAAAAAAAAAAAGTTTTTTATATTTTTATTTAAATTTTCCTTTTTAGATACACATTAACAATATGAACATGATATTATTATTTATTAGTGGCTCGTGCTTAGCTTGAGATAATTTTAAAAATGCATTATCTTAATGATATTAAGAAATTTGCTATTTTTCTAACACTTCGTCTTTTTTGTTTAAATTTCATTATTTACACGATGCCTTAATCGTGTTCCCAATAAAAATTGTAACAGGATCATCAAGGAAAGGTGGCGTTTAATGAACGAAACCACACACGATCTGGAAAATTATATAATTACTTCGTCTGTGAAACGTACACACGTTTAATTACGATTTATTTATTATTGTTGTTTTTATTCATATTTATATTCATTAATTTCTGCAAATGGATGAAAACTATTATTGTTGTATATTTTCGATTAATATACAAACTTTTCTTTTTATTGATACAATATTTTTCTTTCATATCTACATACATTTCTTTTTACAGATTTAAGTTGTTTCTTAATAATATATAAGCATAGCAAACCAAAAAATACATGATGACAAAAATAAACAAGAGCACCGCTAGGCGGAGCATTATATGCTTGAAAGTGTTTTTTTTTTAGTAAGGATGAAGCATTTGTAAGACATGGGAATTCACTGTTCATCCTATAAAATTTTACAGCTGTAGGTTGATTAATACTTAAGTTATTAATAATGACCTTAACCTTTGACCTTGTGACCCCTAAATCAATAGGGGTCTTCTACCTTATATGGACAATCATCCTAAGAAGTTTGAATATTGTGGGCCAATTGGAACTTTAATTATGCTCTAGAAACTGTTTTCAGTATTAAGGTAAAAGTGACTTTGACTTTTGACCTTGTGACCCAAAAATCAATAGGGGTCTTCTACCCAATATGGACAATCATCATATGAAGTTTGAATATTGTGGGCCAAATGGAACTTACATTATGCTCCGGAAACTGTTTTTGGTTTTAAGGTAATTGTGACCTTGACCTTTGACCTAGTGACCCCAAAATCAATAGGGGTCTTTTGCCCAATATGGACAATCATCCTATCAAGTTTGAACACTGTGGGCCAAATGGAACTTAAGTTATACCTGGAAACTGTTTCCAGTATCAAGGTAATAGTGACCTTGACCTTTGACCTTGTGACCCCAAAATCAATAGGGGTCTTCTACCCAATATGGACAATCATCCTATGAAGTTTGAACATTATGGGTCGATTAGAACTTAAGGTATGCTCCGGAAACTCTTTTTAGTATCAAGGTAATAGTGACCTTGACCTTTGACCTTGTGACCCCAAAATTAATAGGGGTCTTCTACCCAATATGGACAATCATCCTATGAAGTTTGAACATTGTGAGTCGAATGGAACTTAAGTTATGCTCCGGAAACTGTTTTCAGTTTTAAGGTCATAGTGACCTTGACCTTTGACCTTTTGACCCCAAAATCAATAGGGGTCTTCTACCTAATATGGACAATCATCCTATGAAGTTTGAACATTGTGGGTCAATTGGAACTTAAGTTATGCTCCGGAAACTGTTTTCAGTATCAAGGTATTTGCGACCTTGACCTTTGACCTTGTGACCCCAAAATCAATAGGGGTCTTCTACCTTATATGGACAATCATCCTATGAAGTTTGAACATTGTGGATCGAATGGAACTTAAGTTATGCTCCGGAAACTGTTTTCAGTTTTAAGGTCATAGTGACCTTGACTTTTGACCTTTTGACCCCAAAATCAATAGGGGTCTTCTACCCAATATGGACAATCATCCTATGAAGTTTGAACATTGTGGGCCAAATGGAACTTAAGTTATGCTCCGGAAACCAAATTGCTACCGGACGGACGGACAGACAGACGGACGCCAGGGGGTATTACATAATATGCCCTTTCGGGCATATAAAAAAGTCCAAAATTCACAGTGGATAAACATAAATCCCTTTATCATGTCTTGCAAATGTATGCAGTTCAGTTTGTAACATCTCTTGAAATTAAAAGCACATGTTACCACCTTTCTTTGGACCTTATATATATTTGATTTGTACCTGTCTTGCGATAACATGTAGTAGACCGTTTTGCAAATAAACTGTTCAAACAACATGTGCCTGCAAGAAATACCTTATTTGAAAACATTTCTGATATTGTAAATACATTTAATATGGAATTGTTCTGGTAATTATATGCTTTTAAGTGTACATCAAAATTATGTTTTGATACATTCTCAGTAAAAATATAAAATTTTATTATGTTATTTCACTATAGCCAACATATTTGAACAGGAACGTACAGATTGTCTCATGAATGATTGTACATTTTTACAGCATTACACTTCGTGCAACATAAAGATATTTGCACATATTATGTAAATATTAAAACATTTGTAAAATTAAACTTGACAGAATATTTTTCATCATGAACATTCTGAAGTCAGGCCTTGATGACGCAAAAGAGTTACTTTAAAAATCATAATCGGTAAAACCACAGCTGCGCCCTGCAAAGAAATATTGTATCTGGTGTTCACGATGTGCAGTATACTTCGTTGTTTTTGGGTTTGTTTTTTTTAAACTACAGCACATTCAAACACAGTCAATTCTATAATTGTATTTACATTAAAGTTGATTCAGGTTAAACCGATTACGTTATTCATGAGTGAAATTAAGCGAAAGTTGGACATGAATGTTATAAAGATAAAATTTATCAATATTTTAAATACATTACGAGTATATTCATTGCATGGTACATAGAAAGTCAATGTATCAGTATTTTTATAATTCAGATAAATTTTGATTCTGTTTAATTCTGCTAAACTGATGATCACCCTTACACCACTGATAATTAACAAAAAGATAATTGGTGTAATGGAGTTTAGATACCCAACTTCAACTTTATCAATGTAAAACAGATCGTTTTCTTCCATAAGGTACTATTTCATAATAAAGCTGAATGTAATTAGATGTATTCATTGTCAACAAGGATTAATTAGTAATCTATATCAATTGTGGTATCCACTGAAGTGCACAGTTGTTAATTTATAAAAACTGCCTCTAGAATAAAAAGTTTCATCATTTTCTTTACAATTTGTGAATGCAATATTGTCTAGACAATATTTTGATTTATCTATTTCTATTTCTTTTACAATCTTTGAGTTTGATGTCCGCATATAACATTCAAACCATTCATTAAGAAATAATGTGACAATTGCCCCTATGAAATATATTATTGTATAAATGTCTCTGCCAGACTGCAATTTGCATTATTCTTTCAGACAGAACCACTTTTGCTTCATTCGTTTAAAACAATACAAGGTGTTCATTATTGTTGCTCGAATGAACACTTATATCAAAATGAACGTATTTGGTAATACATCTTGTTTTGACACTTGGGAGGAATTCTTACCAAAGGAAAAACCTTAATTTATTCGAACTAGCTCTTCAATACTGTTATTTTTAATCACAGAATCAAATCATATGTTCGTCAAATGGAAACATTATGAATTGTATACTTTATTTAAAAGTATTTGTTTTTGTTGATCAAATTTCTATGAGTTTATGATCTATCGATTGAAAATAGTAAGTGACTTCTGTATTATTAGACAATGTATCAAATGTTATTTGCTGTTTTAGATATGTCGTTTTACTTTTTATTATAAATGTCATTTAGATTATACATTTGGCTTTAGTCTGTGTATAGAAATCTTAAAACAAGCATGATATGGTGTGCTTTTATTTTAATAACTATTAATTCAGTGCTTTTATTTTAATTACTATTAATTCGTTTTTAATTTCTATTAATTCATTTTACTTTCTTTTACAGACAGAACGGGCATTAAAAATATTATTTTCTAAGCAAATGCCAAAATATATCCCGAAATTCATTGCCTTTTATAAATAAACATTTCTCGGCAAAGACTTTCAAAACATGAAATAAGTAGGATTAGACACCGACGGAGGCCTTATGGATTATGACTCTCTCGCTGATCATCTGACTCCCCTCATGATAAATATTCACGTACAAATGTTGTTTGAGACACACTATGACACTACATTTTGGCTTTTTCTTGGTCGTAAAACATATTTCTGTAACAAAGGTACTCTTGTGTCTTCTTAAACTAAACCTTTTGGAATTTATAAGTCTAAAAAAAGATTATTTAAAAAATAAAGTAATGCATGCGCATGAGAAATAACCTCTGTTGAAATTCTAATAGAAACTTGATTTAAAATATATTATTTAAAACTTTGAAAAATATGTTAACAAATAAATTGTTAAACCAAGTGACAATTTGAAGTATAATACATATTACATCCGTAGATGATGAGTTTACTTATCCACAAACTCATGTGTTATTTATTTTATTACCCCGAACAAATACTGTGATGATCTGAATTTGTAAATAAAATCTAACTGTAACAAAAATAAACCAAGAGTAGCAATAACTAAACTGGCCTTACCTTGCAAGTTTTAAGTGAACTGTAGGCCTACTTGAGAAGCTGTTTCCTTTCAGTGATGATATCTACCAGTCATAAACATACAATAAGCTTTGTTTCATTTAGAAAACAAAACACTAACCGATTTAGTTTAAACATAGTTTATTTCGAACAAATTCACAATATATATACAGACAATAATGTACACAATACAAACATAATATGCTGAAAAAGGATTGGGTCCGAAAGCTGAGCTTATAAAGGCCTTCTCCTTATAGATTTACAATGCATAAAATACGGTATGACAGTATATGTGACTTGCTTGAAATATATCTGATTTTACATTGTTTTTAAGAAGTTAAAGTCAAAATTGTTTCTAACATTTAGTTATAATGTAAAGCAAAAATTAATACAAAAAATGAATGAGAATACAAGACTGCATCATTTGTTATATAAAATTAAAGAGAAATAACGTAAATTAAGATAGAAAGAAATGAAGTAAGAAACTTTCAGCAAAATAGAAAAGAAGAAGAAATAAATTAAATGTGGATCATTCGGATAGTTTCGGCGATTTAGATGGGAAGTATTTATTGATTTGAGCTGATGTGAATATGCTTAAGAGAATCTCCTGCTTTCTCGGATGTATGTATGAACGGCTTCAAACAGTCTTCTGTTTGCATCATCACTAATGTTTGGGTCTCCATTTAATAACTTTTGGAGAGTTGCTGAACAAATAGTAGATATAGTGTTAAGAAAAGAGGCCCTGCTGTCAGCATAGCGATGACATTCAAAGAAAAAGTGGTAATTACTTTCCACTATGCCACACTGACAAAGTGGAGATGGAGAAATATTTTTCTTAAATAGATGCTGATTTAGTGAACTACATTCAGTACGAAGTCGAGCATGAAATATCTGCCATTTTCTATCGCCTTCATAGAAATAAATCGGACAACTAGAGCTGCTTCGTCTCAAATGGGATTTGAAAGCAAACAGTGAACGTAAATTTTGCACTTCAGTTGGAAGGGCGTTCCATTTATTCAGAGCAGTTGGAAGAAAAGCATTTTGATAAAGAGTAGTTCGTGTTCGAATAGTCTGAATATTTGTAGCATTGCGTAGATCGTACCTTGAATTTTCGCCTACAGTAGGTGGAAGTAAAGAACACAAGTAATCTGGTGTTAAGCCATTTTTCATTTTATAAAGTAAGATAAGCATATGATTATTTCTTCTTATTTCTCTTATTTTGAAAAAGCGATATGCCTTGTTTTAAATTCAGGACTAAATAACATTAAAAGTATGTAAATTTTATGCATAACAGACAATATTATCTAATTATTACTCACACCGGTGCTAGAAAATTTTGTCTTACACTGGAGTGTAAGACGAAGCACGTGCCCTAAATGATTTCATTCCTCCGTGCCTTTTATGATTAGGAGGAAAACATATTGCCGTTATGAACTAAATTAAGAAATTATACACTACTTTCAGGACATATGCTACATGAAATACCAGTTTTCGTATTTTTTTATACGACATGCCATTTATAAGTGATATGCAAGAAAAATAATAAAAAACGTCTGCCGAATATCTAGTTCTGGGGGCATAAGATTATAAGTATCAAATCAACGGCTACTTGTCTTAAATAAGAACAAAACATATATTTTGTTACTTAATATTCGTTCGCGTTAATGTCGGAAGTGCCGGAAATTATAGACTAGCATCTTTTTTTATTAATAATACTACATAAATTTATTTGAAATCATATTTGATAAAGTGCATTCATTTAGAAGTCATATCAAAGCAGTGTAAACATTAGCAATTAGAAAAAAATCTTAAATTTTCTGCCAAACTGTCGGAAATTTCAGATATATTTCCTGGTCTTTTGTATTGGTAATGACGAAGAAAGTAATCCCACGATTATTTTGGCTTAAAACATTTTGGAAAAAAAACTTTTGTAGTTTAGTGATTATTATGGATATTAGTATCTTAACTATATTGATTCCACATTAAACATCAAAGCCTTCAAAAGATATGAGAAAACATAATTTTTAACAAGTAAATATTTCAGGAAAACGAAAATCTAGCGGTACAATATTATGGAACTTTATTTTCAGGTTATCGTTAATATTCTGCTAAATAAATATTGCGTGAAACAAGTAGAACAGAGGGTAGTAAACCTTTAATTTATGTCTTTCTTTTATGCGACCAGATTATAAATCAGCTCGTAGAAGATTTTCAGTAATTAAAATAACCTTAAAACTATGTAATGTTAAAATATTAGAAAATCCGTGCCAACGAAAACAGTTTAAGTATCACAAAAGCCATAATATATAGCAATTTGAGTCACACAAAAGAAATAAATGTGCAAATTATTTTGTACGTGTTGTAGCGGCTTCGTTTTGCTTGCATAATAAAGTTTCTTAATTATAGATTTCTCACGAGTATAGCTGTAAAAGACAACCATAAATTGGTTTAATGTTCAGCTTTATTTTTGTACAATTTAATATTGGAATTAACATTTTGTGAAATAGGCAAGAAGCAAGAAAGAATAAATAATATATCATAATACAAACATTGCAAATAACTAATATTAGGCATATAACAGTATTTCTGAATTTAAGAGCAATTGCCAAATAATACGCATTTTCAGGAAAAGAAACCATACATGATTTAATTTTGAAAATCACTTTTAAATGATATATTTATAAAATATTTAAGATGTTGTAAAGGAAAAGAAGACAGGTGATTTACACAATATTAAGGTTCCATTTACATCCGTACAAACAAAAACAAAATATTCACTCTTTTTAAAAGGCCGAAAAATACTTCATCTATTCGAAAGTCATAAAATATCATACAATCTGTACAATTTTAACATTTACAAAATATGCCTGTAAATGAACTTTTTAAAGATAACTCAATTTATTCATTGCATTCAAAACCTTTTTCATTTTTGTTTTTTTTAAATCCGAAAATGATTTTCAATTTTCACATTCGGCAAAGTATTGAAATAGAGAAAAACAGAATCCCTAAATAAAGTCCAACGCGGCAAAATTGAAAATGTTGAAGGATCGGTTTGATTGAGCCCGTTAATGGACGGTACTGGAAAATGCGAGTTACCGTCCACGCCCCCTAGCACCGGCTTAAGCAGAATTCAATATTTAAACACGAGAAATGGTTAAATTTTTAATTAAGAAACATCTGCAGATGTTAAGTTAGACATGAATGTTAGTATTGAAGAATTTTGAAAGAGTATTTAAATCGTGAAGAATCATTAAACCTTATTGCATTCAAGTAGTTTCCGATTTACCAGATCACGCAATGCGTAAGGGAAATCATACGCAGTAATGATTTCCGTATTAAGTTGCAGAAATAAAGCTGTAAATTGTTCAGCATGTTTTTTGATGGTAAACAGATTTGAAAATAAGTATAAAAATGCGAACTAAACACTGAAGTCAACTTTTGCTTCCTTTATGCATAATCATTTAGTGCATTCACATTGAGTTAGTATTATGTAAGAAAGTGAAAATAAAATATAACAGTTTGCTTCCTTTATCACATATTATTTCACATTCATTGCAATCTTCTTTATGTGATCAGCATTTCACAGGTTGGGATTATGACAACATTATGGAACAGACGCTTGCCCTTTCTACAAAATAAAAAAAGGAAATATTCATGTGTGATGTTGATTATTCTATAAAACGAAATACCTGAAGCTAGTGTCTAGACAATATTTAGATATATGTCCTTAAGCTTTTTATAGCCACTTTGTAAGTTCAATGTTCTCTCTAAATTGGGTTCTATCAAGTCCTTAAAACGTAATGTGATACATATCCTTACGAAAAATGCTTCATCAAAACTTTCTTTTTGCGAGACGATTTCTATTTCATACTGAACTTTTTGCGCTTGAAGGACAGACGATTTGAAAATAACCAATTTGAAAATATATAATCATTAAATCTATTTGCGTTTTTGTTTTTTTATTAGTTAATTTATTTATTTTTTATTTACTTATTTTTTTGAAAAATAAGCTACGAACGTATGTCATTATATTCCCCTTCATTATTCGGTTTCGCTAATTGAGATCCCCTAAAACATATTTTTAATTATCTTGACAAAACTCTTTTTTGACTGGTGCTATCAATCGTTCTATTTATCAAGTACAGGTTGCTTCATTTTGTATGTTAAACTTGCTTAAAAATTTACTTTTGTTAAAAATTCCATTTTTTTTAATTGTACGTTTTTCTGCAATAAAATGAATTTGACATTTATTTTAAATACAGTGAAATTAAATTTTAATCTTTTCTTCTTAAGGGAAAAAGTTCACGTATGAACAAAAATATATCTTTCCTCATAAAATTTGATATCAATTTAACGTAGTAAATGATCTTTTTGTAGTTTTGAAACTTGTACCCTGAACAAATATAGCAAATGTAACTATCATAACACATTATATAAATACTTATTGTACTGTTTTATGTTCAAAAAACTATAATAAACGGAACGCCGAGGAATACAGTCTGGGCATTATGTTTTGCTCTTTATTATTAACTTATTTGATATCATAACGAAGGAACATAAAGTGCCTTCATTTGCATTCATTATATCCTGAAAACAGTCTATAGATTACCCTAAGGTAAAAATATGAATTGTTGTCGCAGGACTGCAATTTCCATTATTCAGCAGACGATAATCTGTCTCTCTAAAGCCGTTTGTTAAATAATGTGTATTATAACAACCTAAGAGCGTATCTTTTTAAATGTGAATATATGCAGAGCTATAAAGTGCAGTGCATTTATTAATTATTGTATAAAATAAGAAAGGCGTAATGATGCACAACAGTTTATAATATTTTTGTTAACAATATTAAAGTTGTCGAAATCAGACCCATGCAATACAACATGAAATTCATAACGTAAATATTAACTGATAAAAAGTTGCAACTATTTCATTATAATTGAAAAGAAATAAGCGATTATCATTGCACGAGAATTAATTTTGACAACATTTAGCCAAAACTGAAATAAATTCTTGTCACATAGATTTGGAACAACACGTCGGCATGTTTGAACATTTCGCTCTCAAACGTTACAAGATTTGTGAAATACTCAGAAGTTTCACAGAGAAACAATATGGACCATAAAGATTTATTTTCGGCTGTAATAAGATATTTCGTTAATATTGTGCAATCAGATAAAAAAATTATACAACGCTTCGATTTTATTTATTAACATATTAATAGAGTAACAGGTCATGGATCTTCATTCAATTTATTTTATTGTCGGACAAGAAAACTTCTTACAGCAAACTAATCAACGGGCATGATTTCATTATTAGGATTTGCAGCCAGCCAACTATTTTGAGAAGTTTACTTATTGTGTTCAAATCCTTTAAATGAGCTGAAATGACATTCAAATATATTGCGAATCTGTTTCAAATTGACAAAAACGTGAATTATAGATGAGTAACAGAACATACAATCCAATATCATCCCCATCAAATCCGACATGCACTACCCTCTGAGGAAGTCAATGGTGACGTGAATCTCTACATCTAAAATTTACTTTAACAAGGACACTGACATGTTGATCTATTAAGTACCAAATAAAAAATACTATTCCATGAATTGCAAATTGTTATTTCTCTTTCAAACATCCATAATAATCATTGCTACCATTTTTTCTGTTGGATTTTTTTGTTTAGCTGATAATGGTTTACTCTATTGTATCAGACATATGACTCATTTTAGGTTAGGACATTTCCATAACGTTGAAATTCAATCTTTGTGATTTGTTTTTTTCTTGTAATTATTCTCATTTGTCCAAATTATTGTCCGGGCTAAAATATTGATAGCAAATGTGATTAATTTATTATAATACACGCCACACCTTAAAACTATTTTTCTACGTTTCTTTTTTTTTTCAAGATTTAGGTATAAGTTACCTGCACTACAGTTTGGTATAAGTATATTGATATTCACGGTTTTTCAATTTGTAAACGTTTTGCTTATATACAAAAAGTAACTTCTTGCCAGGTCACACAGACACTGTCTGTCGGTGATAAAAATATGGCATGCTATTTGATTGATTGGGTGAGTTATCCTTGGACTTACTTTTTAATAACCACTGTGAAAGGAATATTAATAGAACAATTATATTCAGATTCTCGTACATTGTTTATTTTCTATTCTGGAGACGATAAAGTATGGTTTTTAATTTTGCCTATGACACAAAAAAGAACATCAAAGCATTTGGCAATGTAATTTATACGCGTGGCTAACCCCATTTGTACAAATCAGGTAGCCTCTTGTTTGATGTTCTTACTATTACATGTCAAATGATATATTTAAATGTAATAATTAAAGAAACTGACCAGAACACTTTTATCGAAATCCCTTGTTATGAGACTCATGAACATGTATTCTCTTCACAATAATAAAACGACTTGAATTATTTTGCATTTCTTTGGGGTATATCAAGATACAGATATATATAATAATTAAAAAGAACATGTATTTTATATTTGGTGTTGAAATCGTAATGACCTCGATGGTACCTTAAGGCTTTTTTATACAAGGAAATATTTAATCTGAACGATTAAACTTAAATCTTAGACTAGTTATATCGTCCAAAATGAAAGAAAATATATTTCTGATAAAAATATTTCATTCTGGAAGGACTATATTGATATTCACTTTTTCATTTTGGTAAAAGTGTATTGATATTCACTGTTTATCAATTTGCTTTTATTTTGCTCCTTATGCAAAGTTATCGTATTGCCAAGTTTCAAGACAAGGTCACCTCTAAACTTGATCAAGTAGTATGGTAAATCTTTATGGTTTATTTTAAGTAACTGATTTCTTTTCATGTCGGTACATTGAATATATTCATATTGAGATAGATTCATATCTTTGCTTCCGAGATTGATTACATTTCTAAAATAGGGTGCTTCAGGTTTACAGCAGTATGTGATGTATACTGATTGTAGCCATTTATCACTCCTTGATAAACAATTTACGATACTAATAAAGAAAACTTTGAACAGAAACATGTATTAAACATCTCATAAAATCATGAAATAGCAATCAATATAATATATAATGTGATGATATATCAAATGAATACAGATGAAGAATAATCATTTTACCATCAAATATATCAATCTTATTTATCACGTTTTTATGAGATTCATAACGAGTTATTTACAGGTGGTTTTACCTATCAGAAATGTTTTTTTAATGTAATAAGATTGGCTATAATATCACGTTAAAGTTAAGTTTTATATTAAATTGCATATATTATAACACGAGTTTCATTTGTTTCATTTCTGTTATGGTAACATGCTTTATAAAGTATTCACATTAACCCTTTGTGTGTATTCGTTTAGCGCCAACAATTTCCTTTGGAATAGATGCGGATTTCATGACATTCGTTAAGTGAAATGTTCAAATGTTTAACTTTTGATTTATCAGTTTATCTGTATAAATATTTTTGTTATAAATGTAAATGTTCAAATATTTTACTTTTGATTTATAACTATATAAGTATTGTTATAAAGCGATGAAACAGAAAAATAGTTGTGAAAATCGCAAAATCGGTTTAATTGAATCTGTTCATGATAGATCATTTGAGAAATACAACACCAACTTGACAAAATATTATGGTATTTGAAGCTAAAGATAAAATGAAAATTAATACTTTCAAATTAACGCTTGATTGCAAGGTAAGTGAGTGCATATTGCTCGCAACTCGTAAATATTATAGTCTAATACATAAAACATATTGATAGTTTGAAAATATCATAGATCAGCATCAAGTAGGCTTTTTACATCATAGCCCGCATTTAAACACCTATTAATTACACAAGGTAGATAACATTACGCAATAAAATAATTGAAATATACTAATAGGTCATAAAATATTTAGAATCGTGGCAGTTTTATCTGAAAACAATATGTAAGAACGCTATATGTAAACCACACCTGTAAATTATTTTTGAAAGATATATTATCATACGAATTTTCTTATCAGATAATACAAACACCTGTCCTATAATAAATATTCAATGAAATGTTCGGCAGGCGGTTACGCACTGACGTTGATATTGGGATTTCTTAGCATTCAAAAAAGCAAAACCTCCGAAACTACTGAAGGTTCAATCATTATTTTTGAACATGTTGTACAATGGAAAGCAATATTCATGCCATGTGTATGTTAGAAAAAACTGCAATTATAAAAAATGCCACAAGGAGAGACCGCACGAAATTCCATCGGTAAAGCGCTAAAAATAAGCATTCATTAAATAAATGAATTGATGCGGACACCTATGAAAACGAATACCTGCCGAAGTTTGGATGGCTTCTACCTCGGCCTTGCTATAGTGATTTCTTTCTTTTAAAATTATAAATACATTAACTTAAATAAACCAAGATTTATTACAAATAATGCGTTTGAATATACAAAATATGGTTTTCAATTAATAAGTTTTATTAGACTTATTTAATTTATATCATTAAACAATTCAGAAAACTTCCAAATATTGGCTTTACTTAAAGAAAGATAGTATAACACATTCTAAGCAGCAAAAAATATGTTTGTGTTTTAATAAATAAATGAATGATTATCAAAATTATTGCATTTAATGAAGAAAATGTATTTTCTTATTTGAACTCATATTTCAAATAAATTAAAAATCCCAATGTTTTGAGGGATGATTAAAAGGTTTTCTATGAAACAAGAACCATGAACTTTATATATTTTTATAGAATATCGCGATCAAATAAAAATGATTTAAGGATATAGTCTTTATAGATATGTAAAAGCTATGTTTGAATCACATGCATATTAATTCCTTGATGTCACATACGTTCCCATGAAGAATAATTACTGTATTATGTCCTTATTTTGTGTATATGATTCGATGATATAATCAATTTTAATCAATAAATTAACGTAACGCACATTTAGATGATTATATGTTTTTTATCTAGTAACAAAGTTTTTAAACCTGAATTGATATATCGATTAGGAATGTTGCTTTTAAAATGCAGTGTTTTGGCCACCAATCACTGCCGCCACTAGATGATAGAACAAAATTCTAAAGGTCTTTTATATTGTGTTCTTCAATGCAGCACTTGGCTTTCACCAGGACAATGCATCGTTATGTCCGTATAAAATCGATTGTACGACAGTACTCAATAAATAAAGCAAGTACCGAAAGATTTCTTAAATTACAACTACTGATTCATAATATCATAATAATGTCATTTACAAAAGAAATAAATAATTAATTCATTATAGTAGATTTATAATAAAATATTCTCTTAAAGTAATAATATCAATGCCAAGGCAACAGAGACTTAAGTACTTATTTGATATAAAAATGCAAACTAGAATTATTTTTTTTAATTGTAATTTCTTCACACCAGACAACCAATTGTGCATTTTATTCTAATATATGACAAATGAAAAAAGTCGTCATTCAAACTTGCAGTTAACCAATATATCAACAATTCAACAATATAAAATTTCGCAAATAACTGACATTTACTAAGCAGCAATACCACGATAATTATTGTCAGTGGTACACTGCACGGTAGCGTAAAAATGGAATATCATCTTGAAATGTTCACATTTGACCTTCAATAACTCAACCACAATCTTCATAAATATATTTTGCCACTAATTATTATGAACAAAAGTGTAGTTTTGTTGCGTTTTCTTTATAAAAGAGCTTTCAATTTAAAAACAACGTCTAAAAGGAATACCAGATGTATTTATTGTATTGCTATTTAATCTAAGATTTTTACTACATTTTTTAATATAATTTTATATTCAATAAAAAACAGAACGTTCTCAAATTTCATTATTTATTAACATAAGTTGTTGTTCAGCTATATATATGGTATATACTCTTGTTGTTATGTTGACATGTATCGACGGATTTTGGTGAATTTACAATTACTTCATACATTTAATAAAGAAAGCTGGACAACATAGATATTGTCTACAGTGAAGACAAGGGCATATAGCTTAATGTACAAGAAGGAAATATCAATGTTCGTTACAATGTACACCATTTGAGTTTTATCACTGCTATCGTCCCTTTTCAGATATAAATGTACAAATATTCTTATAAACTTTTTTCGCTAGTTTATGTAAGTAAAAATAATTTACAGTTCGACATTATATAGGAGGGTTGTAGAGTCAACAAAAATAAAATATCAGAAACAAATATGATTTAAGAAAAAAATAAACCGCACATTTATCTTGCAACCTTCAATCGTTTCGGTATCAAAAGTGCTTCCTGTACTTAAAAGTTTTTGAGAATAATGATGTATCAAATATATATCAATAAAGCGCCGTGATCTGTTTTTTTTTGTATGTTTTTTTTTTTTTTGCAAAGCATTGAAAACCAGACAGATTTTGCATTTCCATCATCTAAAGCATGTAATTAAGTGTCAGACTCACATAAAAATGAAATAAGTCAGAATTATGTACAATTGTTATTGACGTCTTGACACCTTATAGCATTTTACACGTCATCTTTTGTTGTTATATTGTTGTGTAACAGCATCCAAGATGCTGTGTTGCTGGTATGTAACTGAAGGCAAATCATATAAACTGTTTGCTTTTAATATGTAGTTTTAATATGTAGTTAGTGCAAAATATCATTCAAAGATGATTTAAAGGTTTTATGACACTGAATCCCTGTAGCTATTTATAATCATACAAAAAAGAAATGTGCGTTTCCTCGTAACTAATGACTTATAAGGGATACAACACTTTTTCCCAAATTGTGGAGTATCTTTCTTGCAATGATTTTTTGGCATTAAAAATATTAATCACCTAAGATATTTTCAGAAATCATTTAAGTAGTGATCATATAAATGTAAAATATACATATTTAAAATTCAGATATTAATTGGAAAAGCGTAAAAAGCTTTAGGCTATATTTTTATGTCTTGTTCTTTTATCTTGAAATCACAGAAAGTCCAATAACAAATTTATTGAATATCAAGTATGACTCATTCTATTTCAAAATCTCCAAACGCTTGACTTTAAATGTAATTTTTATTTTGCAATGCACATTTATTACCTTATTTTATAAACATGGTTAATGATTTTGTTCTTAAATGTTTTATTTCCTTTTCATTGAGTTCAATATTGTATGAATACAAGAATACATTCCTGCATATAACAAACAAATTTCGAAAGAGAACAATATTACAAAAAATCGCGCGATAAAAAGCTAGACGTGGAAAACAACGTTGGATAATATTTACCGTTTTTCTGCTGGCGACAACTGCATGCGACAAGTATAAACCAAAATCAGTCAGCTAATCTGTCTGCATGTAAAGTAGTAGCAAGAACATCTCGTATTCTTTATAAACTATCAAATTGCCCACAAAAACGTTTACATCAGTTTGATTTCGATATAATATAGATAAACGCTCTCGTAATTGTGAGGTTTGCGTTCAATATCTCGGGATCTAAAACTTATTATTTCTTTTATGAATGATATAATCATGCTTCATCTAAAAAAATTCCAATCAGTTCAGATGTAAAAAATCATTTTCAGGAAGTTAACTTATACAGGATGTAGTTGTTTTGTCTACGTTAGAATCGAGAAACGTTTGAAACAGTCTGAAGGAAAAAACTTTAAAACATATCAAATCAATTATGTGCCTCTTACAATACGATGAGAGGCAAAGTAATAATATGAAAATATCGATCAATCTGCACTTCGAAAAAATTGATTGTTAAATATCTTAAATATCTGAAAAAATGTGATCCTTTGGAAGTGTAAAAAACAGGAAATTTACATGAAAATTGCAGACCCGGTTTGATTGTGTCTGAACATTAGGAATAATGGAAAAATGCAACATTACTCAGGCTCCCTAGCACCGGCTTGAGTGGTGCTCAATTCTCAACACTTAAAAGGGCTTGACACATTGATCCCGAAGGACAAGAAAAATATATTAACTGAAGAGATAAGCTATTATTATAGACCTCAATCTAATATAATATTTGAAATAGGTCCAAATAATCCAATTAGGAAAAACTGAATCGAATAATAATAAAAGAAGTAATCAAACATAAATAATGAGTTCTCTGTTCTTTTTCAATTTTTCTTAAATATGAATATCGCAAAAAAAATATGAATATCGCAATTTTTTAACACCATAAAAGTCTGCATCTTTCAAGCTGGTCACATGTTTGTTTTACACATGTCAATCAAAATAGTTTCTAATAACAAATTAAACAATAAAGATAGGTATGAAGATGTCCTTTGTTGAGCAATGTGTTTTTGTTTGTTCCTTAAGCCATAGAATAACCGATTTTACTTAGTGAATTTACAAAAAAAGACATCTCTCGAAATGCAATGCAAACAGAACACAAATCAATTAAAACATTTAATTCGGTTTTATTATTTTTCTAACTTTGTCGGTTAATCAGATGTCATTAATAAAGCTATCCTATGCCTTGTATCTGCATTTAAACAATAAAGTAATTATTATTATTAAGTCACGTTATTGTCTTTTAAGCTTTTTCCTTGCACTGCTGTATAGATTTGATTTATCGTGTCCCATCGTTAACGACTATTTGATTAAGGAAAGTGTTTTATTGATAATATACGAGGGCTGTCCAAAAACTTCGTGCACTGCAGTTATTATCGTGAGAGTTATTGATAGAAAAACATGAATTATACATCACTTGAAGGGGAAAACTGCCTCAATTGAAAAACAACAAAAAAAAAAAACGTGTAACCGGCATGTCGTGAAAACGAATCGTCATACAGTTACCTTGGTAACGTAATACCGGTGCACGACATCAAATTGCGTTAGTTCATTACTTTGATGCATCACGGTATTCTTTAAACACTACATATAAACGTTAAAATTCAGAGAAAAGTATGTGTGCGTATTCCTACCGTCACTAGAAAAATTGACGTCATTTGCCCTATTGTAACGGTCGTAAACAAACATTTGTGTGAGGTCGTTTCTCTTTTGACAGTAAAACAAATTATATCATAAAAACCAAATGCCACTTTACAAGCAACAAACAATTAATAGAATTACAGTAATGATCTAACCCAATTTTTGTCGTGCGCCGGTATTACGTTACTAAGGTAACTTAATGACCATTCTTTTACACGACACGCCGGTTAGCCGGCTTTTTCTTTTGTTTTAATGTTTGAGATAGATTTCCCCTTCAAGTGATATATCATTCATTTGTTTTTATTATAAACTCTCACGACAATAACTACAGTGCACGAATTTTTGGACAACCCTCGTACATGCATGAACAGCATTTCATTATAATTTATCCATTCTTAAACAATAACCGATATCGTAATTTTATCGCTGAGTATTGAATTATTTATTTTATCAACCAACTTTGTCATTTGCAAATACAAAACTGATTATGAAATCATTGTCTATTACCAATGACATCAGTTTCTTGCGTTAGTTTCAACGAATTTAACAAAAATACACACTTCATACTTATTGGCATATAAGCAGAGTTGTATCGAAAATAATAATGGCTACAGTATATTGATATTGAATAAAAAAAATGCCAAAAGAAAGGAACATATATATATCTTAAACTGAAAGTAATCCGAAGCGTGATATTGAAACTTCTTCTTATCTGTTTATTCCAATGGGTAAGTCAAATATTTGAAGCAAAAACGTATGCCGATAATTTTACATAAAGGCATTTGATGCATACCCGGCCTTCCACTCTTCCTTACCCCCCCCCCCCCCGGGCATAACTGCTGAACGAACCGGTCCCGGCCATCCCTTGGTTCATCTTATGGCAGAAGGATTCTAATCTTCCTCGATTAATGGAAAGGAAATAAGGAACCGATATTTCTCGGTCATAGAAGCCTAACATTTTTGATTTATAAAAGGCCAAAATGATGAACGTTTGTGTTCGACACAATTTGATTTTGATTTTGAGATTATCTTTAACGCAAACAGGTTCACAATAATTGTGATTTTAGTTGCTACTGATGTTTCATGTTTGCTGTTGTGCTTTGTTTTAGTGTTATTTTCATTTCGTGTGGAATCGATTTAATATCAAACTTATAAGTCATATAATTGGGGTAGCCTAGTTAAGGTAAAAAGAAGTGGGTGTTACAATTGTCATTGAATGTTCTCTTTTTTCACTCATAAGAAGATTATTTTTATAATTTTCAAACTTATCACGATTAAGTTAAATTCACAAAGTCGGTGTCATTGTCCAACTGTATATACGTGTCTTGGTTCTAACCTCTTTCCTGTCAATATGGATGCATATTTAATTTTGAGTTATTACATCTATCAAAGTTACATTTATTGTAAGAAAACTAATTTCAAAAATGAAAAGAATTTAAAACTTTGTAAAATCTATTACCGCTTATTGAACTTTTAATCTTGACTCTAAATACGTTTACTTCCCTCTATGTACTTTTAATTTCTTGCAAAACATACATCTTCTTCAAATAACCTCAGTTTAAGTTTGAAGCATCGTTTATGTCAGGCTTATGGATACTTCTGAATTAATTTGGCAATACCAATACGAAAGAAACACTAAATAAAGCTTAGTATGTCAATCAGATAAGTAAAAAGAAACCTTTGAATTTTGTAATTTCATTATGGTTAAGGGAACTTTTAACATTTCAGCAGTCAACAAAATAATCTAGACAAAAGCTTTGAAAAAAGTTTTCCAGAGTTTTCATATAGTCATAAAGGTAAAATTAAAATTGTTCAATAGAAATTCTTTAAACTTGGCATGTCATTAGAATATTGTAACAAAAACATTTTAAACGCCAAAAAAATGAGGTCAACGTTCTCATTTTCGAGTTATCTGCCCTTGAATTTGACTTATTAGCTAAATTCAGGTGCAGATCATTAACAATGAAGCGAAACAATACATTTTTATTTTCATGAAGCTAACCTTTGTCTTAGTCAATATGCAAAATTTCAAGAACAAATTTAGAGTGGATAGTTTTTTTCCCACTTCTTCTCTTATCCTGTGCATTTTTTCTGAAAAATTTGCCTACTTTTTATGAATTTAAAGTACCTTCTTTCCATTTAAAAAAATAACAGAAACGATATAAGGAATTGCATGTAATTATGTATTGTAGTCAACAATAAAAATTTAAACATTATTCAGAAGTAAAAACAAGAATTCATTTACGTTTGAATAAGTTATTTGCCCTTAAAATGATCTCAAATAAGTAGAAAAATTTTGATTCAGGGCCAGATAACTCAAAAGCGAAAACGGTGACCCCAATTTGTTTTTCGCTTAAAATGTTTCTGTTATCATATTTATTCTAACAACATGCCAAGTTTAAAAAAATTCTATAGAATAGTTTTAACTTTGCCTATATGTCTATATGAAAACTCCCGAAAACGTCCTTAAGAAGAAAATGTCCTTAACAAATTATTGCTAATTTTGACACATAGTTTCTTCCTTATATTTACTATCGATAAAAAAACATCGACCATTGTCAATATAATAATTACAAAGTAAATGAGAAGTTAATTTAAACGTCCTAAGAATATGACTACGTTTTCAAACTCACTCTTGCTAAGTTTATGATCAATATATATATATTCAAGAGATACTATAAGGTAAACCTAACATACTAAACTGTATCTGTACAGCATCAGTTTTTATTATTGCTATTTTATATTGTTTTCGTTGTATTTTTAGGGAGAGTGGTAACTTGGTCAGGTAATATAACAAGCAAGAGAAGCAACATATCATTATCATAATATTACTGTTGCCATTTAGAAATTAAATATAGTTCAATTCTTAAAGAATGAAGACACATATCACGAATTTAAGAGCAATCATAATTATGTTTCTTGTTTATAAGCGTAATTACTTACACTGTAAAATGTAAGATGTAAAAAATGAATTTCAATGAGTTTTGTCACTTAACTATCGTTGTCAGAGACTTGCTTTGTGACAACTTAAAACAATATGTTGTAAATTAACAGCTTTGTATATTATTATTGATAACTTCTATATTTACTGACCTTGCAGATTGTCCAAACTAATGGCAAAACGGCTTTTAAATATTTAATCATGTTAACTTACAATGTTATCTAATATTCATTGAGAAGAGGTAGATGACATTAGCAATATTCGCTTACAATGATTTGAACAGCAGATAAAGTGATTCTCATATTGAAATTGATAGAATGCAACAGCTATCAATATTTAATCACAAATCAAATACATCGATTTTAACGACATTATAATCTGTAGCAGTTTCTTTATGGTTTATCTAGATAAATTTCAACCTCATTTTTAAAAAAATTAAATAAATAATCCCATGTGGAGGAAGAGTAAAAGATGTTAGAACATAAAATGTCACAATTTCTTCAAGAGATTATTTGAAACGCAAAGTATGTCAAATGTTAAGGTTCTCTGAGATAATATTCTTTGGATATTAAATGCGACAGACATCCTAAACACAGATTATGTCAGCAAAATTATTAAATTAAAGTGAATGATGGTGTTTTGTGTTGTCATTTGAGGCAAAACGGTAATCATTTGTTATTTAATGATGTAAGCTACCACGTGAATTACTAAAATGGAAAAAAAATGTCTCTTTTTGACATATTGGTGATCTAAAATTTAAAAGATAATGCAATTTAGTACAATGCCCAAGAGACTAGTGGTGACAAAATGTTTCTGAATCAACAAGTTTTCAACAAATAAATGAAATAACTATTACATAAAACGTCAGTTTCTAAAAACGCCAAGGGCGATACTCATCAGCACTTTTTCATACATCAATAAACAAACAATATTTATGTTACTGCAAATAGACGTTCAATTTTATTGAATGACTTAAGAAATTATAATTAATCATGTTTTCTTACTTTGTTACCCAAGAAATGACATAGTAAATCCATTTTTCAGATACAGGCTGACAGAAAAGTGTCTGCATTATGAATACAGATTGGTTTTGTCATGTGTTGTTTTATTTTATTCAATAATAATCAAAGGAAGTAAATTTACTATTGGTTATGACAAAGAAGGATGTCTTTGTACTGCGGACTTCTTTTTATCATAATGTCCCTCATACAGGTCAATTTAATAATGATAATAATATAGAAGTTAATGCAACATGTGAGAATTTTGTGAAACAGTCTCCTCATTTTGACGAGTTCATTGGGTAAAATTCATTGAAAAGTCTTATTTCATTATGTGATAATACTTAATTCGGAACAGGAGATGTTGAGTTGGGTTGTTTTTTTTTCATCATTATTTTATATTGGCAAAACTTAAATATAACAATACATGTTTCAGTATTCTGTTATGGTGTGTGGTTGTTTAGAGAAACTCACTGAGTAATTTAAACACGCATGTTTTAACTACTAATTATTAACTTTACATTTGTTTGGCAGAGTTTGTCGCTCAGATAACGTTTTGTTTTCATGAATGATTAGAAAAAAGGTCAAAGGTGATCATGTTACTATGACTGGATAAACGCAAGAAAAAAATGTAAATCTGGGCAAAACTTGACAACGAATTATCTTCATAGCCTAGCAAATGTATAAAACAATTACATAGTTCATATCACAAGGTTCAGGGGTAATATTGAATTTTAAAACAAAACATATTTATTTAATTGTGTAATTGTTTCTTTCTTTGAAGCCAATCGGCTTCATGATAAATACTGCAGAGCCCTTGTTAGCAACACCCAATATATGGTGGCAAGACAAAGATAACAAATGGAATTTATACTAATCAAAGGTCAATGGGATGAGTATAAAACTTATAGATAGATAGATTTATTTCGGCAAAGGAAGCATATTCTTAGTTGAATAACATAACTTACACTGTTGGACGTACCCAAAAATTACTATAATAAAAAATTAAATGAATATACATTATCTTGTTGACAATAACTTGACGCGATTAAAACAAGCACTGTCAAAATGTGAATATATGTACATTTTGAGAAGGTTAAAATGTGTCCTTTCAATTACTTCCCCTTGGCTATTTGTTTGTATAGTTATATTGTCGAAACCACAAATATGTTTTGTATTTATCATCAAAACCTTTCGCTGGAACTAGAACTGACAATGCCTCATTTTTTCGTCCTAATCAAAATTAATTTAAGATAAAGTTGCTTTAATTATAGCAGTTTTGAGTCAGGAAAATATATAATTATGTCTAAAAGTTATTGGAGAGGCCTGCAAAATAGATATGTTTGTGTTTGTGTAATAAAGTCTCTAGAAAAAAGAAGCGTAAGTGATACTTTTCCAGTAAGTCTGGCTTTATAAACATAATGTGAATTTAGAATTCAGGTCGTGTTACATCTCAGGCTTTCAGCTTTTATCTTCATAAATTAAATAATAGATTTTTCTTCTGAAAATATCTTCATTTAAATACCTTTAATCAATTGCTACGGTTTTTCATATTTAAGTTAAGATATAATTGTGTAATTATATAGTTGATAAAATGAATTCGAACAAAAGCGTCACCTTGCAACAAAAGAACGCTAGATTAACAACATGTTTAAAGTTTGAAAATGGTTGACTTGAAAAATTATTAAAATGAGTTACAAATGTATCTGAATTAAAGGACTTAATTATGATTAAAAATGTCATAGAAATAAGGTGTTAAAGCTGTCATAACGCTCTTTTGATATTTGATAACATGTGTCTTAGATGTTGCTTTTTTAATCTGCGAATGAAAAACATATCTAAAAAAAGACTAGAAACATAGATTTTATAAATAAAACATTGTTATTATACAAAAAGAAAACAGTTAAACAGATTCCGGGTTAGCGTGATTTAACACTGTTAAAGAAGTTATATCATTTGCAGATACATTCTGGTGGAATATACAGGAACTTATTGCACAGTTTGATAGATCCTTATAAGCAAACATTTTCAAGAACAAACGAAATGGATGTACCAGATCCTGTTTTGCCACTCCAGAGATTTACTCGAAATTATGATAAATGTAGTTGATGCAGAACTAGGTTCATTCAGGTTAAGTTTAAAACGGTACCGTATTTCTGACTTTGCCATGTCAAAATAAGGTTTCAAAATTTGAAAACATTATTCAAGAGACTAAGGAAATCATATTTTAGAGATAACAATTGACCAATGTATTTCATACACATCTTACAAAATAAGCTACAAAGCACATGATATTTATCAGATGTTTTGGTACACTGGATTTTTTCTACATACATTTAAAATTTAATCTTATTCACTGATAGCTTCTGAAATCTAAATATTGTCGATTTGGCAAAGCCCACCAGACCTTTTGTCTCATTTAAACAAATATATCTGAAGAAGTATGCGCTTTTATTTGTTTTGCATACTTTTTGTAATACTAAAATGGTGTTTTACCATGATAAGAGACGAAAGATATATTTATTTAATCTATTAAATTGTGTAAACAAGAATATTTAGAAATAAAGATACACCATTCGCGTGTTTATCTCTTATATGTAGTCACTATGGTACCATTTTAGATATAAACATATAAAACCTGGGTTTTTGATATCCTTGACGTAGTCTTTTTTGGTGCCTATTTAAATATATATCTTTGCAGCTAATGGTAAAGAATATAATATAATAACATATTAAGCATTTCCAATTATCAAAATAATAAACTAGATTTTTGGAAGAAATTAACATTTGCTTAAATTCACACAGTCAGGTCCTTTTCGTCAAGTTTACTGCGTCACAAGAATTTATGATATTTGTGTCACGTTTTTTTTAATTGATTAATTAATCATCAGTATGATTATATTTCGTTTTAAGAACACTTTACAGGCAAATAATATCAGACTGAATCAAAGAGGGATTTCTTAATAAGTAGTTTGTGAAATATGAATATGCAAAACAGATCATGGCTTATTATTGTGTCTATATTATAAGAGAGAGAAAAGAAAGCTCAACCAGGCAAACAGTTTTAACAGAATCTAAATCGAATATAATCAAATAAGTCTTAATCTTTTATAATATATTTGTAGAGGAACTTCTTCATATATTTATCAGATTTATACTTATTCAAACTTTAACGAGGGATGATAGAGAAATGTTAGTTAGTTAAGCAAACATGAGCCCACTCTCTGTTCAAAGATTTAATGTTATAAACAATTTGAATGTAACTAATCAGGCCGAAATTTTCATGCAATTAGCCCGATTAGATTAATTGAGCTTAATCAGCTTATCAATGCATAATACCAAGTTCAGTTTTTTTCTGCGTAATTTGGTAATAGTTCATAGGTCGAGAATGAAATATATTGATGAATATCTTGCATGTCTGCATCAATAAAATAATTGAGTTAAGCATAGTACGGACACATTGAATAAAATATAATAAATAATAATAAATAAAAGTGAAAATAAAATATTACTTCGATAACTAAAAAAGAAGATTAAAACTCCTTTTGAAATTCTCAAGTAAAAATTTTGTGTTACATCTCTTAACTTACAGTGTATTGAATTTGGACTTATATTTTACTCCCGCCAAAAACTCACGTGCACTGAAGTGTCGAATGTGATACGTTCGTGTTATGTCTAGGAGAGGCAATGATGAGTAAACAATCAAGATAGTCCTACAATTAGCATTCCATTATATACTTCCTTGAAGTACAACAAGTTTACTCATGCGTAATGACAGCAAAAGTAAAATACGAAATTGCTTTCTGTCAGGTCGTATAAGTACACGTGATAGATGCAGTACATTTTGTACATTTACTATGTTAAACAATATGTGCAAACCAAATGTATTTAAGTACTGTTATAATATGCACGGAAACGTTGTTTTATCAAAATATAATTCGAATAAAATTAAATATGTCTTCATTTTTTCATTTTTCTTAAATATTTTTGAAAGGAACTTCTTCGTATATCTATCACATTTATATGTAATCAAACTTAACGAAGCTCGATAGAGAACTGATAAATATTGAATATATGCCTGTCTGATAGTAAAACAAACATGAAATAACTTTCTCTCTCTCTCTGAAAAGATTTAATGTTATAAACAATTTATATGCAACAAATCAGGCCGAATTTCCAATGAATTATCTCGATTGGAGTCATGAAGCTTATTAATGTATACTGCCAAGTTCGGTTTTTCTGCGTTATTTGTTAATAGTTTTTATATTGAAATGAAACATATTTATGAACACTTTGCGTGTCAGCATCAATAAACATTCCATCCATTGACGTAAAACACGAAAGCGTGACGGTCGGACAGTAAACCGGACGAACATGAGGAAATCAGTATGCCCCCTATCCTAGTACTACAGGCATCTAAATCCGGATAACAACACGTTTTTTTTTCAGGTTGCATTTGCTTATGTGATGGATGCAGTTTTACATATACTTTGTAAAACCAAATGTGTTTCAAAACTAATATTTATACATGTGAAATATTGAAATATGTTATTTTACAAGCAAGCACCTAAATGTTGTTCTGTCATAACAAACATCTTTCACAATTAAAGACAATATTGTGCTTCAACTTAAAAGTTTAAAGCAGAACTTATACTAGGCTTAGTTCATTTGTAAACTGTCATTTATATTTCTCTTTCCTCGATTCTTATTACAAATGAAAGTTACAATTTTGAATAGTCTAGAAAAGTCTTGACAAGAAATATTGCTTTCTTTCTCGACGCAGATGAATAATAATTATATATTATCTTCTCTTCGCTTAGATCCTTTATTGTAGATTTATCCGCTCTAGACAAAATAATTGCTCACTTGATATCCCTTGTACTATGAAAATAAACAACATAGGATGTAACAACGTAATTTCGCTATTTTATATGTCACTTCAGTAATTAACAAAAAAAAACTTTTCCGAAAAAAATGTCAAACTTGTTAAAATTCATATATGTTTACAAATATAAATGCATAATTCACAAACAGATATAAAGCTATGCTACCAATACTATACTCAACAAAACATAGATATAGATACTCATACTTAAAGGGGCAGTACAATCAAGATGGAAAGCATGAAATGATCAAATGATTTATTGCTACATTTATTTAAATAAATTTCATAAAAAACTAAATGGCGACATTTCATTAATAAATTGGGTTTTATATCGACTCCAGGTCTTATTTCGGTGTCAAGACAACCAAAATGAGTTTTATTAGCACCTCATTCTGGCGAAATGGAAAGTACAATTTCTGTTTACACTCCGCCTTCGGATCATCCGTACATCAATATTAAATCAACAAACATGACTATAAGTGGCAATCCTAATTTAACAGTATATTTCCGCATTGTAACGGATGTTTTCATACAAATTTAATCTTTTTACGAGATGATTACTTTCACTGAACCCCATGCTAAGTTAGATAGATAAGATACTTTTATTTCCTCCAATATTTGAAGATCTGAACAAACAATAACAACAATAACATACAATGCACATGATGTTACAATACAAATATTCGTGACATCTAAATATATGAAAAGAATTTATATAGCATACTTGTGAGTGACTGTAAAGCTTTTTAGAGTGCGAGTTCTAGACGAAACGAAACTCTAGAAACTTCCCTCTGGTTAATGAATGATATATAGTTCACTTAAAAACAACGCTTGTCTATTAGTCGAAAAGTTAGACAAGTTATCTGAAAATAAGTGACATAAAACTGTAATTATCAAATAAATCATTATATGTTTAGCGAACAGTCATTCGACATTACAACATTAAATTATATATATATAATATAAAATAGTATGTGAAATACAGATAAGAATTATTCATAAATTAACAACTGATCGTTTGTTGTAATTAAATGCTGACGCATATGATGGATAACCATTTGAACTTTAAACAAATGTTTATGTTTACGTTTATGAAACAAGTTGTCGTTATAACAACTTTAGGCAAAAAAAATAATAATTTAATGGTTGAAGAGAAAAAGCGATTAAAATTAATCGTATTCAGATCAATATATGCATGACAAACAGCGTAAACAACAAGAACAAACAAGTGATAATAACAAACATAGCATCATTGTGTCCCTGTTGCTACCCCTAATCAACTGAACATTTGATAAATCAGACGCAATAGTAGAAAACGTGATTTTCTAGCACTTGCGTATGTTAAGTTTAAGAGCATGTCCATTTGAGTAGCTCTTGCTTGATTTAACCATTCCAAATAATAGTTTAAGCCGACGTCATTTATTATAGTGTTCCATACTAACTGTCTTAATGAATTGTTGACTTGGTAAAAGTTCAATAAATGGTCATTTACATCGTCACTGTGTTCTGGATAACAACTTGAAAACTGTGACATACACGAGCATACACGAGCTGATAATAATCTTCATTTGCATGTTAAAATTCGTATACGAACTTAGGTTTTACCGTTGGGTTTTCCGTTTAAAATCCTAATTTATGAACAATATTTGATGAGATTTACAACAATACTGTTAAACAGGTAAATGAAACTGTAGAATGTTTGATTATTAGGTCGACGGCAAAATATTTTTACATATTTATTTAATGTAGCTTTAACAATTGACATTTCATTTAATTAGTTTTTTTATAAGTTTTATGTAGATATTTGCAGAAAAAAAGTTTCATTAAATACTTGCAAATACAGACCAAAAACTGTTTGCACTGAAGTAGAACTCTTCAAATATGTCAATTCAAATTGTATTTTATTGTCTTGTAAAAATATACAAAGTATAATAAAATTTACTATTAAAAAATGTCGTAAATTAAATCATTTACTCACTCCAAACATTTTGTCTCAGATTCACCGAATTTTAGTTACTTTTTTTCGCACTTTTGGCCAAACCTCAGTGGAGTACCTTCTCCTTGCCTGGGCTCCTTGCCGCTGGCGCTTGTTGCTGGGTCGGGTGGGGGCTGCGTTCATTGAATGCCGCCTTTCCTTGTCGATCTTGTTTATCATATTTTAATTTAATGGTCATTATGAAAGTCATTAATGATTCTGATAATGCATATCAACGAAGGTGTTTTTATTTGATGTACTTTGAATAACTTATTTTTTCTATTTTAATTAAAATGTTCACTGCAACAAAAGAAATAACATAATTTTGTTCTGAAACAAAACAAGCCCTTTTAGTAACGGATAAAAGTACATATAGTGACCCAATGTGTAAAATACAGCCCAAACATAGTTTACCTTCAGAGGTTATAACTCTTAGCCAAGCGTTGAACTTGGAACGGTCCAGTTGAAGTTTTATGTATATGCTTCCTTTGCCGAAATAAATCTATATTTATCTATCTTTTTGTATAAGTCAATTTGCTATTCATTGAAATAAAAGGTAACTGCTCAATACATATAATAGGTCTGGTGCACTACAAAGTGCACTTTTGAAGATGATGCTTGTGGTAAAACCGTCACAGAAGGTTCAAGGTACCAGACTGTTGTTTATGGAGCAAGTAGTGCTGTAAAAGGGACAGCATCCATTATCAACAGAGTTGTAAAGATGCCAGTCACTTTATGGTCCAGTGTGGAAATCTCTGATGTGAAGAAAGAAGAGTGAACTGTTATTGAGGTCATGTTGACCTTTATGTTTGATTTCACTTTTTTGTAGTACATAAGTAATGCTAAGTCTTCATAAAACTCTATTTACTATAGTCTGTTTCAAATATATCATTTGTTATGTCAAATACTTAGTTATCCAGAGTATATGACCCGCTTGGTATTTTGAGTCCAGTTACCATTCGTGCAAAGATTATGCTACAAGACCTCTGGAAGTACAAGTATTCCTGGGATACCCCATTACCAGAAGACCTACAAAATAGATGGTCAACGCTTGTTAGAGATTTGAACCTGACTATGAAAACTAAAATTCCACGTTACAACTTACCAAGTACTTACCAAGCAGACGATACTTGTCGTACAGCAGACGACGCATGTACACTTAACATCTTCGTCGATGCAAGTGAACAGTCTTATGGTGCTGTAGCCTATTTGTGCGGAAAACAGAAATCTACATGTGTTACAGCGAACAACCGTGTAGCACCTCTAATAACGTTGACGTTACCACGATTGGAATTGATGGCCGCTGTTGTAGGTTCTCGACTCGCAAGTTGTCTACAACGTACATGCTCAGTAGATGCAGACAAAACTTACTCATGTACAGACTCAATCAAACCGAGTTTGCAATTCTTATGTTATTTTGTTGTGATTAATGCTTCCGGAGGATCACTTAGTTTCCAGAATTTTTAACATGTGGTCAGATAGTCAGATAGTTCTGCATTGGATACAAACTTCTAAACAGAAAAAACGATTCGTAGAAAACAGAGTGCAAGAAATAAAGGAACTGACAAATACACGGAACTGGAAATATTGCCCAACCAATGAAAAACCAGCTGATCTCTTAACACATGGTATTTCTGCAAAGCAATACAGCTGTAATGATCCCTGGATATCTGGACCTACATGGATATGTGACCTTTTGAGATGGCCTACATGGAATCGACAAGATAAGATCCTTGAAGATCGTTTAGCACGACATTATTGTTGTGCTTGGGGTATTTTTAGTTTTAACTTTTCGGCATTTTCTCGTTTGCTGGTTCCAATATTCCTACTTGAATAATGTTGAATCATCCTTAGGATATGTTGCCTGCTTTTTAAATTTGTCTTTTGACGTCTTATCTGTGATACGCAGGCTTCATTACCTCTGATCCCGTGGTCGAGGGGTTAGAGTCGATGACTTCTAATCCAGTTACCTCTCTGGCGTGGGTTCGATCCCCGGGAGATGCTTAGGTAGTTTAGCGCGGAGGAAGGTTGTCTAGTACTGGTGTAACTCTCCAGGAACGATGGTTAGGAAACTACCCGCCTATATGACTGAAATACTGTTAAAAAAGGCGTAAAATGAAACAAACAAACAAACAAAACCTCTGATCCCCTTTCAAAATTCCATTTTAGTTCCGCCCATTGTTTTCTCGTTTAGGGCACACGCTTTTTATTACTTGGAGACCATACGCCGCTTTTCATGGAATGGCACGGAAGTGTCACATTGAGGGTTCCATGATAACCGCCGTATGAACATATCTGCGGATGTTTCTAAATTCAAAATTTTACTATTTCATGTTTAAATGTTGAATTCTGCTTAAGCCGGTGCTAAGGGGCGTGGACGATAACTTGCACTTTCAATCATACCGAGCCTGCAACATTTTCAATTTTCCCGTGTTGGGCTTTCTTTAGGGATTCTGTATTTATCTATTTTAAAGGTTGACATCAGCAGTAAGTTGATCTGTTAAATAATTAAAATTAACCACCTGCATATACTTCCATGTGAAACTTGATGTCTTAATGTTCGCCTTCTGTCTTGCTTCGTCGGGCCCTTGTAGGTGATTTTCTTGTTGCTCTGCCTTCCTTTAAGGCATCGAGTACTTTGGTAATGGTCATTAGGCAGTATCTTTTTCTACATATTTACATAATTTTGTATGTGTTTTATATATTTTGTCTAATGTAACCATGACCATTGTTAGAATTTCACTTGGCGGGGATTAATTTTATATACATTTTCGTGTCATTCAGGAACATATTGGGACTAAGAGTGAGGTTTGGCGCGCCTAAAACCGGTTTAAACTCCCCAGTGGTTTAACTACCACTGACCGTTCAAAGGCGGTACCCCTTTGTGTTCCTTCTCGTGTTTTCTTGTCTGTAATGTTACTTGTTTTTGGATGTTTACATGTTTTGTGTTGTCTGTCTCGTTGGCTTGTCGTTGACGGTAGGTATTTTCTCTCCCCCCCCCCTTCCATTTTTAACCCCCCCCCCCCCCACCTTTTCACCCGTACAGCCCTTTTCCCTTAAATACCTTAGGGCCTGTTTTTTGTTTATATTATTTCACATTACATGTCTCGCCCTTGTGTCCACTTCGGGGGCTTGTTTGGTGCCTTCTGGGTGTCCTGCTTGGGTGTGTCCGGGGGGCGGCGTCCTGTGAACGTTGCCTATGCCTTGTTGATCTTTATTCTTGTTATTTGATAATGCACGTTTCAAACTAAAACACAACAGTATTTTAGCTAACATTCTATTGATATTTCAATTACATGAGGAAAATCAGAAAAGAGCAATATTTGCATATTAGAAATCAAACTGACAGACTAGTACAATGATCATGCTGATATCGAAATATCAGCCAGACACTAATGACTGTTTTGACAGCACAGAAATTTGATCAACATCAATGTATGTATTTAAATAGCAAAAAAGATTCGTTAACAGATGAATTTATGCAATATAGCTCTTATCGTTACCATCTATGAGTTTGATTTAATGATCCAAGGATTAATCTTGGTAAAATATATGTCTATGAGAGCATTGCATGATTATAGATGGTTATCAAAGTTATCGTCAGCAAAATAAGCTTGTCGTCTGCATTTTTTATGATTGCTTTATTTCACGCTTTCGCTACATAAATAAAAGATCATTGTCTATGCAATCGGTTGCAGCGAGTTTAAAATTGTTTTTTATGTGTTTTTACAGTGATGATATTTAAGTAAATACCAAATAATGACGCATTTTTAAAATTAAAAAGGTACAAAATCGGTATTAGCAATTTTCTATTCTATTCTAAATTATCTTTTTATATTTTCATAGTTTGTAACTTCTTTAACACAAACATAGAGAACAACATAATTTGTATATATGTAATGGCCCAGTTATTCAAAACTTGTGTTAACTTTAACAACAAATTAACTGAGCAGTTGTTAAATTTTAATATTTTCGCTAGCTAACGAAATGCCAAAAATTGAGTTGTTCAGAGCTGTGTTAAATTTTGTGTTAGTTAACAAGGCGTTAAAGTGCTTAACATTTTGTTAACTAATTAACAAGAAAAATTAATCCCACAATGCAGTACTGCAGTATGTTTCTTTCCTCCACAAAAAAACAAAATGGCCGATAACTTTTCACTTCAATAAGAAATACTAGGAAAATCAGCTGATGTACAATGTTTGCAAAATTCAGCTGAGTCATAGACTAATAAAAAATGAAAACTCATGTAATATGATAAGTTTTTGTTGGCTGTTTGGTCATACTGTAACCAGAACCCCAGTATGTCATATCTACATGAAGCTATGAATACAGTAGAGCTACCTTGACTGGCTTGAGTGTAATTTATTTCATAGTGTACAGTTTATACATAGGAAAACATATTTAAAGTTATTTTACCTTCATACTCTTTGTTTAATGCCAGTACTGTATATATTTTGGTTACTTTGTGATTTTTGTACATATTACATGTAGAAAATTCCGGAACCAAAGTGATCCCTCGGAAGCATTAATCACAACAAAATAACATAAGAATTGCAGACTCGGTTTGATTGAGTCTGTACATGTAGAGCAGACTCCACCAGACTCGATCCTAATTTGATCCTAATTCCAAGTATCTTGTGAAGCATTTGACAATGTACCCTACATTAAATATGCATTCTTTCTGATAAATATTAACCAGCCAGCCTGCATATAAAACAAACAGTGCTTGCCATTCATCTTTTTAAAATGTTCCCGCGTTTACACTACAACCTTTTCCCACATATATTTTCCTCGTTTTTGCATCTTTATCAGTGTTTATTCCATAATGTTTGTTAAATCCATTTGTGAAATATCAAAACTGGGTGTTAGGAAACATGTTAGCCAAGTCTGAATGATAAATTCCATTTTTAAACACTTTTTAACACTTATAATTGTAGCTGTTGACAGTAAACAACTTACACTAGAATATGATAAACAAGATCAACAAGGAAAGGCGGCGTTCAATGAACGCAACCCCCACATGACCCAGCAACAAGAACCAATGGCAAGGAGCCCAGGCGGACCCCAAACAAAAACAGGACATTTTTATGCCACCGCAACCAAAAGGAATTACAAGAATAAATTTAAAAAATCTTCTTGTAAAGACCCAAAAGGGGTAGAGCTTAGATATTTTGCATAAGGCATTGTCTGGTAGACTTCTAACAAGATTGTTCAAATTATAGCCCTGGGGTCAAAATTGGCCCCGCCCCGGGGGTCATTGATTTTCACTATGTACACATAGTAAAAACTTAAAATACCTTCTTGTAAAAACCCAAAAGGCCTTAGAGCTTAGATATTTTGCATAAGGCATTGTCTGGTAGACCTCTAACAAGATTGTTCAAATTATATCCCTGTGGTCAAAATCGGCCCTGCCCCGGGGTCATTGATTTTCGCTATATGTACATAAAGTAAAAACTTAAAACACCTTCTTGTAAAGACCAAAAAGACCTAGAGCTTAGATATTTTGCATAAGGCATTGTCTGGTAGACCTCTACCCAGATTGTTAAAATTATAGCCCTGGGGTAAAAATCGGCCAGCCCCAGGGGTCATTGGTTTTCCTTATATGTATATAGTAAAAACTTTAAAAAAAATTCTTCTAGCAATCGACAAATGCTAGAGGTTAGATATTTTGCATGAAACATTGTGTTGTAAAACTCTAGCAAGATTGTTCAAATTATAGCCCTGGGGTCTAAATTGCCCCCCCCCCTGGGGGTCATTGATTTCAATATATACATATAGTAAAAAATAAAAAAAAACTTACTGTCTGAAGGTACAAGGCTTAGAGCTCTAATATTTGTTAAAAAATATCATCTAAAGGTACGCTACCAAAGTTGTTCAAATTTTGCCTCCTGTGTCAAAATTAGCCCTGCCCCTGGGAGCCATAGGTTTATCTTATATGTATTTAGTTAAAACTTAAAAAAATCATCTTCTCTAAATTTACAAAGGATAGAGTTAAAATATTTTGCATGAAACATTGTGTAGTGAACCTCTAGCAAAATTGTTCAAATTATAGCCCTGGTGTTAAAATTGGTTTCGCCCGGGGGTCATTGATTTTCATTATGTACATATAGTAAAAAAAAAGTTTTGTCTGAAGGTTCAAGGCATAGAGCTTTCATGATATATAATATCATCTAAAGGTCCTCTACCAAAGTTGTTCAAATGTCAAAAATTGGCCCTGCCCGGGGGCAGTGATTCTCATTAAATACACATTGTAAAAACAAAAAAATAAAACAAATGTTTTCTGAATGGGAGAAAGCTATAGCCTAAGAAGACCTGTATCAAGATTGTTGTTAAACCCTTGGGTCAAAATTATGCCTAAGGGGACAGTGTCCTACTTTCTTGTCCTTTAATGTACAGCAATGACATTTTGACCATGTGCACAGTTTTAGTTGTAAAATTGAACTTTGACCTATATTTTGATAATGTGACATACTTTCTTGTCCTTTGATGTACAGCTATGAAATTTGAACCATGCGAAGGCATAGCATTTTTCTCTAATGCAATCTTGTTTTTTTTAGCTGTTGCATTGTGGTAAATGATGAGTCAATTACGGGTCAGACTACCCTATTGTTTTTACTTCCATATGCTTATGTTATAAGCATGTGTGGAGGTCACTGTCAAAGACTAGGCTTATAATTTTATCAGCGATTTTACTAAATAATGGCCCTTTGTTAAAAGTTTGTGAACTTTTTTTGTCTTAAGGATTATACATGAAGTTCACTAATTAAGGTCCACAATCATTGCATGGATTTTGACTTATTTTAATTATGAACATTTTCAACTTACAACAATGTATGGTTAAAATTGTGCATGCATCATCAATATTCAAAATTGCTGAGTGTATTAAATGAAACAAAACTTCATTCATGTCTTGAAATTAAAATTCCTTACAAAGACCCATAACCTTGACAGGGATTTTAACTGAAAAATGCCTATTTTAACAGAATAAAATAAAAGCTTGTTCACAAAATTACAAAAGCTCATGAGTGATGGTATATCTTGTCTTAAATCAAAAGACACCTTCAACTTAACATTTTCTTATCTTATTAATGAAGTTATTAATTGACATTGTATTAACAATTTGAGCCTGCATGAGTGGTTATTTCCTCATTTCAATAGATATATTTATGTCTTAAAATGTCTGAAGAAGAAAATGTTAAGTGTTTTTGTATATTTATCAAACAATTATGATATGAAGTATATTTAACAAATAGTATAAATTGCAGTATACTATAATGCACAGCTAGGATAAAGTGAAAGCAAGAATAACATAGCATTAGGTTCAAAATACACACATTTCATCTTTTCATATTTAGTAACTTCTTTAACACAAACACAGTGAACAACATACTTTTTGAATATAAAATGACTTCCAATGATAAACATATGTGTACAAATGAGTCAATTTTCAGAGGTGCTTAACAAACAGTGCCAAAATAATTATCTCAATCCTTCAAAATACCACCATGTGATATACAAAGTTTAAATCTTTTAATCCAATTTTAAATGCGCTTTCATAATGTATTCGAAGTATACTGTTCAGACACTAGACAATTACCTAACCGAGATTTTTTTCGCGTTTGATATTTTCTTCCGGCAAGGTGTTTTTGAGCCTCGGAGACAGGAAAAGTCACAAGGGGCAAGATATGGCGAATAAGGAGGATGAACAAGCTCGTTTCAGATAATCTCGTTCAATGGTCGCTTTATGTGACGAAACATTGTCATGCAACTACAGGACACCACGGAGACCAGTTGCTGGACGACGGATTTTAAATATTTCTTTCATTCACGAAGAACCTTACCTTTGTAAAATAGATAAATACAGAATCCCTAAAGAAAGCCCAACACGGCAAAATTGAAAATGTTGCAGGCTCGGTTTGATTGAGCCCCTTCATGGACGGTACTGGAAAGCGCAAGCCACCGTCCACGCCCCCCCCCCCCCCCCCCCCCAGCTCCGGCTTAAGCAGAATTCAACATTTAAACATGACATAGCAAAACTTTGAACTTAGAAACATCCGCAGATGTGTTCATACGGCGGTTATCATGGAACTTGGCATTTACAAACTTACCCTCTTTGGTAAAGAAAAATTACATACATGACATTTTTGATGCTCATGGTGTATTTTGCTATCCAAGGTCTTTGACTTCTATTGGTTGGCCATAATTTGTAATGTATCTTTCTCTTGGGCTCATAAAAATGAAATATAGAGAGAAATAAAGAATCCCTAAAGAAAGCATAACAAGACAATATTGAAAATATTGCAGGCTCGGTGTGATTGAGTCTGTTCATGGATGGTAATAGAAAATGCAAGTTACCGTTTAATTTAACATTTAATCATGGTAATAGTGAAATTTTGAATTTAGAAACATCCGCAGATGTGTTCATATGGCGGTTATCATGGAACCTTTAATGTGTCATGTTCGTGCCATTCCATGAAAAGCGGCGTATGGTCCCCAAGTAGAAGAATGTTTGCCCTAAACGAGTAAACAATGGGCGAAACTAAATTTAATAGAATTTTAAAAGGAAGTCAGAGGTTATGAAACATGCATATCACAGATATGACGTCAAAAGACAAATTAAAAAAAAGCAGACAACATATCCTTAGAGTCATTCAATACTATTCAAGTAGGAATATTGGAACCTACCAACTAGAAAAATGCCAAAAAGTAAAAACTAAAAGCATCACAAACACAACAATAATGTCTCATCGCCAGTGATGGTATTTGCAAAAAAATCGATTGTTGTATTTAGAGAACTGTTTCAACAATTGTTTGGAGATTATTTCTGTTTTGTAAGGAGATGGAGAATCAATCTGCACTTATCCTTCTCACTTTGAAATCACGTTTGAAAATTGCACGAGGTGCATCTTTTACTGAATCTACACTTCTTTTATATTTCTTACACCACAATGTGACAAATGAAAAAGAAAGTTTATTGTTCCTATAAACATGACATATTTCATAATATATGTCTCGCCTGTATACCAAGATACAGCGGTTCTTGATATAGGACCGTATTTGGTCAGTTTTCCCACCATTTTAGCTTTAGTATACACGAGTAGATATATAGTGTTAATCGCGCTATTTCAAAGCTATACTGAACTGATTTTAACATGTTATGTATCGATTGACGGCTTACACAACCATCTATGCGATACGTGTACAAAGTGGTTAACAGCGAGATATTGGCCTTATTGCATTCATATCTGAACACCCCTTTTATACCGATTTGTAATTTTGTATTAAACGATCCCTTTTTAGAACAAATTTATGTATTTGGCCTGGATAGAAATTAACTGATAAAGGTAGTTAACTGATGGTGACATGCAAACCTATCATATATTTATGTCGTTACAAAATCTGTATGTAAATTAAGCAGAAAAGACCTTGTACCTTCGTCCAAAATAGTAAATGCAATTTAGATAATTGCTAAATTAATTTTTGTCAAAAGGTCGTATCACGTTTGACATGATATTATTTATTTGTCTTTCTGTATTTCAATTGATCAACTTGAGCGAAATTTCAGACATGCATGTGTGATGTAGTTATAAATGTATTCAGTCGAAAGATTGATTTACAGATTTGATTGTTTTAATTTAAACATGATTAATCAACCGCTTAGCTAAATAAAGACATCAACAGTTGCAATCAAGTGGCCGCTCGTTCGATTCTCGGGCGAGCTGCATACCGTAATTTTGACATTTTTTAATCTAAATGACTAATACAAAGATTATCTAAATATTCTAAAATTAACATTAGGAATGTCTTAGCAATAATGAAATGGAAACAATACAGGTCACGGTACGGCTAAATGTAAATTTGATTACATATGAGTACATGTTCCACTCGCGTATCAGATAATTCAGTGCAGGTCATCAAAGATTAATTTGTCACTAACTGTCACTTTTAAGCAAACAAAAAATAAAGAACGGCGTTCGTATATTCTACCAATTATAATAGAATATGCTATAAAAATCTGGAAACAAAGTGATCCCTCTGAAGCGTCAATTACAACAAATTTCAATTCACATCTAGGTTGTAAATACCATTTTTATCTTTTGTCTGGGTTTAACGACGCACCAGCAGGGAAAAAGTCAAACGGGGATTTTCCAACATTTATTGGTGGAGGAAGACAACAAGTGCACTTCGTGCATTATGTCAGGCCAGAGCATGCACCTAAGAAGAACAACCGACGTTCAGTAAGCTAACTGGGTAACTCCCTCACCTGAGTAAACTAGCTGGATAACTTCCTCACCTGAAAGAATCCAAAATCCTTGAAGTGATTCGAACCTACAGCGTTAAAGGGAAAGTTGTACAAATAAGTGCCTGAAATGGATTATATTGTTTTCAAGAAGCACACAGGGAAAAGTAACAACATTTTTTTCAGTTTGTAGTTATAAAACATGACATATTTGGATATTACACGACCAAAATTTGGATTTATTGAAAGCTTTAAATACTATTGCGCCTTTATAACTGAAGAAGCCGATGCAATTTGCAGACTACTCCATAACTATTGGAGATAATTGTGTGTTTTCTTTGCGTACACTTGCAACTTATTAAGTAAACGCATGGTAAGTTTATTTCAGCAAGGTCGCTATTAAATGAGTTTTCACTAACAAGACAGACACAGACATTATTTTATTAGTACAATACACATCTCAAAGTAAGAATGAGGATATATTTTGTCAATAATGCTGTCCAAATTCCCATTTCTAGCGGCCTAATTTGTCACATGAAGAATTAAAGGGGTGCATGCGTATGTCATTTCTATATGTTTATGCTTTTAATAACTTTTCTTAAGTCTATAAATGCTAGGTACCTAGCGAAAATAGCTATACATGTTTTGTTGTGTTTTATTGTGAACGATTAAGCCAATATTTATGTTATTATATATCAAAAAAAACTTTGTAGATTTCCAATTAATTGCATCTCACCGCTGTCGGTTCAAATCTTATGTAAGAAACCTATCAGCTAGCTTACGGAACATCAATGGTTCTACTCAGATGTCCGTTCAAGCCTGAAATAATACGCAAAATGGCACCTGAGGTCTTCCTCCACCAATGCATTAAAGCTGGAAAGTCGCCATATGACTTAAATTTTGTTTGTGCAATGTAAACTCAACCTTAAAGAAATATACATTTCAATTTTGCTTCGTCTCACTGAACTCGGTCAAAATTCAGTAAGGCATTGAATATTTTAATCATTTTTACTAAATAAAACGGTTTTTATGCGTTATATTGAATTACGCCGGCATTTTTACCTTAATTCATTTGAAGGAAATATTTGTCTAATTAAATTACTTATGTTTAGTTTAAATTAATCCTTTTGATAAGTAGGTGTCTGAGTTTTGTTAGATTAAAATGGAATATTAATCTATTCTCCTAAACATGGTGATAATCTCATTCCTGAATCTTTCGTTTCAATTATATCACTGACATAAGCTTTATTAAGTGTGTGTCTGTCGACATATATATGGCAAATTGTTTCTGAAAAGTCCTCAAGTTTGACATAAATGACACTTCAATCACTGGATAATGCAATCCTATTACTGCAAAAGACATTTGGACATTTCTTGGGTTGAATGTTCATTTTGTTTTTTGTAGGAACATAGTACATAGAAGGACATAAAAGTAATTATATTCAGAGCAATGTATACAAGAACCACGACATAACGTTTAAAAATCTAAGTGGTTTCATTGAAGTGGATTGGTCTGCAATGGGCAGATTAAAAATAAATATTTCAAAATTGATTAAAGAATTACTGCCTAATTCAATAAAATAGAAACGCCTATAAAGGTATATCATTTTAATCTTGAAAAAGGCATTTGTACTAAATCCTCGATATTTTTGCCGGTCACATCATTTGCTTATGCCATGAAGCATTTACATATCATTTTAATAATTGTCCAAAGATGGTTTTAAGATTACTTTACGATGATAAGCTTTTATCGTCATTTCCTCTTAGATAAAAACTTTCTCGATTATTACAATGACTAAAATATTCTGCCTGTTTAGTGATATTCACATGACATTTTACTTCCGGAAAATGATTAAATGATTTAAAAGACAAGGCGCTTCTTAAAGACGAAGCACGATCGTATCATTAAAATTACATGTATAAAATCAATTCAAATAATTTAAATTTCGCATTTCAAGACAGTAAGGAGCATGATTTTAATCACGAGTGCGATTATTGATAAAACATATCAATTCGAATTGATACCTATCTTGAATAACATGTTGGTCTGTGTAATCTTGATAATTATTTGATTTATTGCACAACATACAAAGAGATTAAAATTATCGAATATCTTACAGGCACTGTTGCTCAATAAACTTTTTTGTGTTTTCTTTCTTCAAACGACTCCAATAAACTCAATTAATGTAAGTATGCTTTTAAACATCAGTCTTAAGTGGATACTTAGTTTTAAATTTTGAAACAGAATTACAATTATATTGACTTTATCGGCAGTTCTTCCAATTAATGAATGTTCTAAATAACAATTTACCAATGCATCTTGAAGTACTCTCCTTCCTTCATTAATATGATCTTAAAATATGATAAACAAGATCAACAAGGAAAGGCGGCGTTCAATGAACGCAGCCCCCACATGACCCAGCAACAAGAACCAATGGCAAGGAGCCCAGGGGGACCCCAAAGAAAAACATGACAGGGCAAAGACAGAGCACGGACAGGTTAATTATTAAATGCTAATTAATTTGTAACTGATTAGGAATTCAAGGAAAATAAAAATAGGCCCACAAAGGGGAAGGGGACAGGAGACCGGGGGGAAGGGGTGGGGAGTAATCAAAGAAATAAAAACTAGAGGCAATGGGGAAGATACTTACCGTAGACGAGAAAACAAAAAGGGACACAAGCAAAAGTGTCACCAAAACAGTATGAAACATTAAACTACATTAAATTAATGACTACTTTTTTATTTAGTGTGTGTGTGTGCGTGTCTGTGTGTGTGATTATCCTGAACATTCTAAAAACTCCGATCATGATTGACATTATAAATTACTCATACACGCAGTATAGGTATAGAATCGGTCATGTATATTTGCAAATCGTTTTATGAAATATAGTCTTTGAATCCTTGTTCTTATAAAGACTAAGAACATAAATAAAAATGCAAACAGAAAAGACCATAATTTGCTTATTGAAAAAATCAGAATAGGGGCCACGTGCCTAATGTTACATTTCAGTTGACATAACCTTAATGGGAAGATATCAAAGTGTTTAAGAGTACATTTGCAGAATGGACAGTGTAAGAGTACAAGCCTTTTAGACTTAAGAGTGAATCCTTTGCAAAATAAAGAGTGTAAGAATGCACTTTTTTGAGTAAAAAGATAAAGCGTGCCACCTTTGCAAAGTGAAGAGTGTAAGTGTTCAACCTTTCGAAGTAAAGATTGTAAGAGTACAACTTTTGCAGAGTAAAGAGTGTTAGAGTGCAACCTTTGCAGAATAAAGAGTGCAAGAGTACAACCTTTCAGAATAAAGAGAGAAAAAATGCAATACTTACAGAGTGAAAAGTGCAACCTTTGCAGAGTCTAAGAGTGCAATATTTGCAGAGTAAAGAGTGCAACCTTAGCAGAGTAAAGAGTGTAAAAGTATAACCTTTGCAGATTCAAATGTGTAAGAGTACTGCCTTTGCAGAATAAAGAGTGTAAGAGTACAACCTTTGCAGAGTAAATATTGTAAGATTGCAACCTTTGCAGAGTAAAGATTGTTAGATTGCATCTTTTACAGAGTAAAACGTGTAAGATTACAACCTTTAAAGAGTATAAAGTGTAAGAGTACAACGTTTTCAGAGTATATCCCATGAATATCTTGATTTGGGAGATTAAATAAGTCTCTTTCTCTAAATCATGAAAAATTAAAGTACAGGTATTTTAGTGATTAGTCTATCCGTGCTTAGCCTTGCCTCCTGTCATTTCTTGTTCTTGTTTCTGGGTCGTGTGAGAGTTGCATTCACTGAACGCCGCCTTTCCTTGTTATTGTTTATCATATTTTATGAAAATATTTACATTTCATTTGAATTATTATTATGACAATTAAAGAATGCATATGAGTAATATCCGAATAAAAGTTAGGTACAAGAAATATTGATGAAGTATGTGACTTATGAAATTTTCTATAGAATCTATATAATCCTCGGATGAATTTGCTATATTTTGTACAATTTTGAGTATCTATATTTTATGAGTATGTAAGATTTAGAAGTACAGTGCATTGATATTGAAATATGTCTTATAAAAAATGTTCATCATGTCGAAATAAAACATTTCTCACGACTTGTGTTACATTCAATGCCTTTTAAAATATTTTGTTTTGCATTTCAGAGTTAATACAATTTATTTTGTATTGGATACATATAAAACAAACAAAGCATAACGCATTTCAGTAGATAGTAATACGAACAATTTGACATTCCTGGGGACATATTGGAATATATTACATTTGTCATATCAAGTAAATATTTATATTCTCTGTATCACAAAACAATATAAAACAAAATAAAACGTGGAATTGATTGTGACAACTGAATTTTTCAGGCATTATCATTTCAAAACCCAATTTGTTTTTTTAACGTTACATGGCTTCACAAAACAATAAAGCAAAATGAAAGGAGTAATCGATTTTGAGTTGAATCGTAACTGATTGCATGTTATAGGAAAAATTGACGCAGTTGCGAATGTGAACATTTCTTCCAATCAGGAATTGATGTCTAGATTTGTCTAAACTTAATAATTCTAGGAAAAAAGAATACTTGCCATTTAATGAAAAAAAAATTAAGTCTTTCCAATCTACCTGTTGGATTCATTAATTTCAAATGCCATCAAAAGTTATTTGATGTAAAAAAAAAACAAGAATAAAGATCAACAAGGCCAAAGCAACGTTCACAGGACACGGCCCCGATACACTAAAAAACACCTGGAGCAGACATTTAGGGTGAAAGGAGATGGACTTGTAATGTGAAATAATATCAACTAAAACGGACCCATAAGGGAATTAAAGGGATAAGGGCTGTAAGGGTGAAAAGGTGGGGGATTAAAAATGGGTGAGGGGGATTGAGAAATACCTACCATCAACGACAATCAAACAAGACAGATATCACAAAACATGTAAACATCCAAAACAAGTAACAAAACAGACATGAAAAAAACACTTGAAGAATCACAGAGGGTCAGTTAGTTGTAGTTAAACCACTGGGGAGTTTAAACCGGTTTTAGGCGCGTCAAACCTCACTCTTAGCCCCAATATGTTCCTAAATGACATGAAAGTGTAAATACAATTTATCCTCGCCAAGTGAAAATCTAACAATAGTCATGGTTACATAAGATAACTTGCAAAACACTGGTGTTATAAAATTGACAGGAAAAAGTGCCTTCGCTTTCATAATAACAGATTGTATATGTTTAAACGGAATACTACTTCTATTTATATATTTAATTTAAATTGATAATAGTAATCATTTCCTTTTCTCGGGAGTGAAATAGTAGGGTAATATCACTAAACAGGAAAAAGGCTGAAAGTTCTCGTGTACGGAAAAGGTTTATTTTCAGCATGATTTATAGATAATGATACACTTATCATGCATAATTATTTAAATGATATGGAAATGAAACAGGTACTTTCGTGTGACTTATAAAATGATGAAAATTAATTTAATGATTTCAGAAAAGCCTGTCTAGACTACATAACCGTCAATTTATCAGCTACAGGAAAAACATTGCGAGGACTGAAGCTCTTATTTCGCATTACGATAACGACGGGAAATACATATATTTTAATTGTAAGAAGAAGTGTTCATGAGCACGAAAAATGTAATCCATCATGGAATTCTCTGATTTTCTATAGTATTCACCTTAAACAGATCTCCGGATCCAAGCTTTGAAGGCATGTCCGCAGTCCATTTTAGGTATTTTGAGAAAACTATGAAAACACTCGAATATTGCGGAACCGAGATATTTGCGCTGATCTAATTTTCAACCTGAAATGTATCGTTTAGCTTTAGAAACAGAACAGTCACAAAGTGCAAAGATCGATTGAATATGGAGGATGACGGAGCAGAATTTTGTACAGCTTCAAAAACAAATCTTGCATCATAGACTCCTTGTGCGACGACGCGTTGTCATGCAACAATTTTACATGAGACTTATTCCTTTGTCAATCTTTGTTTTCGAAAATATTTGTTAAGGTTTCCAAAAACTTAAAAAACCGAATCTATTTACAGAAATAGCCTGAGAGAAATGTTATAATAATTTAAGCAAACGAATAAATGTATTTCCTATATAAAGTATGATTAAGTAGTGTTTTCTCTTTGACAATGCATTGTTTGCGAGTTTCCTTTAAACATAACTTTGCACAACATCTGTCAGGGACTCTGAAAGAAAATGATAAACGACTTGCATATCGTCGAAATTCGGTTAGATGATAGCATTGTTTTGATAAATGTGAAAGTACTTTCTTTATGACCGTAATATGTAAAACATACTTGTAGATCAGTCATGATGAATCCTATACCAATGTGGCAAATAATTTTAACAGAAACTTGATCTTCGTCTGTCTTATTAAAAGATCGTCACATTTGATAAAATTTTAATTTTGTCTGTTAATTAGAAATGCTTTGTAAACTTGAAACATCTTGCTTCTTCTAATGTTATGTTATTTATGTCAGAAATAATGTCAGAATGGGGATTTGCTAATAAGACGAAATACGCTTTACAACAATGCTATAATGTATATCTTCTTAATCCAGAAACTATAGGTGATAATCGTTGTAACATAATTTCTTTACCTTTGAATGGGCATATTATCTTAAAATGAAAACCTAAATACAAGGATAATCATCATTACGTTAAAAATAAATTATAAGGGAATCCTTGCAGGTCTCCAAACAGCTTAATCTAATCTTTTAAAATTATATCTTAATAACAAATTAATGATGTAATTAGTTTTAGGGATAAAACGCGATATAAAGAATGTCTGTTTTTAGTACGTCACTGAAATTTTGTTTTTGTTAGTTTATGTCTATCTATGTAACTTTTAACAATGAAATAAGATATAAAATATAACATAGGGTGAGTTAAAGTCCTTATATAATTTACAGTATAACAAGGATGTAGAGCATGTTGTACTTAAGAAGCCCCAAAAGAAAGAATAATCTTTTTATATTCAATTTGTAATGCTTAAAAAAAGGACCTTGATTTGTCACACGACCTCAATTTGGTTATACTTAAAGAGTAAAAAAGGTTTCTTCGGAAATTGTAAATAACAATCCTCTTTTCTAAGGCTTTATAGCTAAAGCAGAAAAGTTTTAAGACTACTTGATAACTATTGATTATAACTGCGTTGTTATAAGACAGAGACTAACTATTAGTTAATTAATTAAACAAATAATCAATTAAACACAACTAGGACGCAAAATTGAATAGCATTATGCTTACTGTAAATTAAAGCATATCATAATGTAATATGAAAAAATAAATCTGATTTGAAAGTAATATTTGGGTGATCTTTTTTTAAAGGCAATCGGGTAATGGAAAGCTATAAATATTATTTGACCTTTAATAAGGCATATTTTGTTATGTTTCATGACTTTTAATCAGTAAGTTAAGAATATTTTTTCCTGTTTTTGCGGACAGACTGTCTGACTGACGAACAGACGGTCTGACTGACTGACGGACAGACTGACGAACAGACGGTCTGTCTGACGGACAGACTGACGACCAGACGATTGTGATTATAATATATATTTTAAAGCTCACGAAATGCAAATTTAATTATTGTTTGAAGATTTTATCGTGTTTTATCAATAAGAAATGTCTATGTTATAAATCATCTCTCGGAAGTTAACAATCATGAAGATACGACTGTGAAATAAGAAGATTGCTGACTATTTCCCTACACTTAATAATCGACAAAAGATTTTGGCTTTGAGGAAATGACGATAAAAGCTGATCAATCTAAAGTAATTTTAAAACTATCTTGAGATGATTATTTATGTGATATGTAAATGATTCATGTCAATTTGTTCGTCTTACATTTGATGTAACTTTCAAGATCGATATGCCTTTATGTTCTAATCGTTTCCTTTTTTGTTTGATTAGATATGATATTTGATATGCGTCTTAAACCTGGCATTAATGAGGGCCATATAGCATACCAGACAAATTTACGATATATTCATATGTCACTGAAACCACTTGGCTTGAATATCACGTAGAGGCAGTTGTATGACAATGGGCATTATTTTGACAACTATATTTCTGGAGTAATATCCCTTTTTTTAACTGACAATCTTTTTTTCTAGAAATGCATATTAAGTAGTATGATTTTACACCTTAAAAATGATATCAACATTAAACTTGAAACACTTAGTGATCTTGATAAGATGCAGTAGTTAAATTATTTATTTCTTAAGTTAAACTCCTTTTAACTTTGTCAAAATATTTGGACCCATATATAATGGACGTTACTGATGATATACACCCTGTGTTGTTCTACCTAAAAGGGGACTTTTGTGTTGCTTGCAATACTTTTATAATGCCTTGTTGTTGAAACTTTGATATTTATGTTAATATCAATGTTGACTTTGTTGGCAATGTCGCGAAAATTGTTATTTGTATGTATTGCATTTTACGCAGGCAAATGTGTAAATTATCGTTTTTTGTATATAACCGGCGAAGTTGTTATAAAAACCATTTCATTTTTAAAGTAACTGTAATCAAACGAGACTTCTTACGTAGATTATCATCAAATACAATAAATGCATGTGAAGTAAGAACTATTTCAAAAACAAGTTTTAACTCAATAATAAGTTCAAATTTGGATACAATATGTGTTTTCTGATTGACAAGATCAATGTCTGTTGCCCAATAAGCCTCCAATCTTTGCGTTATAAAAAATCTAATATTTTAAAGCTATATTAACTGTTTGTGTTCTATTACATTTACAAAAATATTAGAAATATATTTGCCATATAGCTGAGGTATCATGTTTATCTTTTGCATATATACAATAAGTACAGATAAAGTATGATAGTATTTTGTTCGGAAGTCATAATATCTCTTTGGTTACATTTTGCTACCTTATGATAAATATTGCGGCATTTCTTTTTTGCTTTTTCTGTGTAAGAAAGATTTATTTATTTTTAAGCAATGAAGTGCCCTTAAAAGTAATCAGATATTATCAAATAAAGACAGATTAGATATTTTCAAATAAAGACAGATTCATAACATAAAACGTAACAACCAAATTGAGTTACTAAACTTCCTATATGTTGAAGATTTTGAAAATTGTTAAGACCCCAACATTCATCACATGTTTTTGAGAAAAAGATGCAAACGACACTGTATAACATGGGATAAAATGAAAGGCTTAAAAATCAAACTGAACATAATGATAATATATAGCGTGTTATTCTCAAATAATGCACGTAATTATATGGTTAACGTACACAGGAAATGCGAGAGCTGTCTGCTTTTACATTAATTCATGTTTATTGATAGCCAAATTAAGGCTAGTTGATGATATGTACTAAATGCAGGAGTGTTCTTGGAATTTCAAAAACGCTTTGGACAATGTGAATGATTATATGACTGTAATATAAATGTAGGTTAGTATGAGTTGTTGTTTTTGGTCTGATGGTGTTTCGTAACGTTAAGAGATGAAACAGTATCATTGAAAAATGGTAGTTTCAGTGAGTTTCGAAATTGCGACCCTCGGTAAAAAAGAAGTTGTTTTGCTAAATTATTCACTATTATTATAAATGAAAGATTAAAGAAATAGTCTAATGCGAATGATATTGGTCCTGATGCACAGTTTGGTTTTAAAGCTAATTATAGTACTGTAGATACAATATTTTTATTGAATTCCTTTATCGAAAAACAATTGAAAAATAGATCTAAACTATACAGTTGTTTAATTGATCTGCAAAAATGTTTTGATTCAATGTGCAGGAATGGCCGTTGGGTTAAACTTATTAAAATTGGGATAAGTGGAAGATTATTTAATGTTGTACGGTCACTTTATAATGATGTTAAATTGTGTTTTAAACATTTGAATCAGTTATCCGATGTGTACGATTGTGATATAGGATTATTGCAAGATGACATTATGTCTCCTCTGCTCTTTTCTCTTTTTATAAACGATGTAGAACTACATTAACAACAAGATCCAAATGCCTGTATTTCTCTAGACCAACTTTCAATTAATTTATTACTTTTGCAGATGATGCAGTGATTTTTTCAGAAACTGAAGAGTGCTTACAAAAATCTTTGGATAATTTTAATTTAAATTTAATTTGTATTATCTAGCGGTTGCTCATTTACAAATGCTATAAAGACTCTATCAGGAAAAGCACTTAAAGCCACGAGCTCTTTACTTTCAGTAACAAGACCATTAGAAATACCAGCAAAAAATTATGATTAATCTTTTTGACATTTATGTTGCATCCATACTAAATTATTCTTGTGAAGTATGGGGATTTACAATGTCTGAACAAATAGAAAGGGTTCATTGAAAGTTTTTAAAATGGGTTTTAAATGTAAAATTGACTACATGTAATGCTGCTTCGTACGGTGAAACTGGTCGTTTTCCGCGTTATATAAAACGGCAAATTAGAATTGTTAAATATTTTTTGAAATTACACTTAGAAAAGTAATAATTGTTTGCCAGAAAATGTAATTTTGTCACTTAGATATATTGCTGATAGAGATGCCGATCAAACTAACTGGGCTTCTAAAGTTAAGCAATTGTTTGGCTATTTCCTGAATCTGTCATTGTTACTATTTTTATTCCAATGCTTAGAACAAGACTTATAGATATTTATATCAGTAACTGGAGACAAGATGTAAATAATAAAAGCTCACTCTCTTTGTTTAAAGCATTAAAAAATAACTTTGAATTATCAAATTATTTTAATAAAATGTTTTGCACAAAATTGAGAAATACAATAGCTAAACTAAGATTGTCTTTGCACCGTTTAAATATAGAGACTGGTAGACATAGAAACATTGTGAGATCAGAAAGAAAATGTACATTTTGCAACCTAAACGACATATAAGACGAATACCATTTTGTTTTAATTTGTCCTATTTATTCAGATTTTGGAAAATTGTATATAGTCTACCACGTTATTACTATAGGCATCCCAGTATGGTTAAATTTATTGATCTGTTAAATACATGTAATACAATACTTTGGATAGATTAGCAATATTTTGTAATAAAGCATTTAGTATAATAAATGAAAATATGAATGATTTATATAACTAGTATGATAATATCAAATGTTAAATTTGTATGTTTGTATTCTCACTCTCGCTGTATTTAATGTATGCTGTATGTTTGCGTAAGGTGGAAGAACTGTTATGTTCAAGTCATATTGAATAATAAAATCTGTTCTGTTCTGTTGTCTTTTAGTTGTCCATAATCATTTCTACAAATTACCTACTAAAAAGATACCTTGGAAGCTATAGAAAAAGTAAAAAAGCCAACATTATTTGTAGACTTTATTGATTCTAGGAGTCCTTTTTGTTTATTTTAAAAACCTTCACTGTTCAAAACGTGTGTTACTAGACGATCTGTCAAATTACAGTTATGTTAAGCATTGTTTTATTTCATTGGAGTGCATACTTTACTTGAAGAGTCTGTGTTTCCAAAGCGCTAGAAAACATTTTAGCCGTGTTTTGCGGCAATATTATTATAATCTGTTTGCAGACGGCATGTTAATTAATAATAAATCTGTAAGATTCATGTTTTTATGAGCTATTGGAAAGGTCAGAAACATATGATATATCCTATTTACATCACATGGTTTTAGTTATTATAGCATATTGTTGCAAATAACATATTCTCGTAGCATTAAAAAAAAAGATTTGTCTCCACCAGAAGGAATTATAAACATTTTTGCAAGTTATTAATGTCCTGGATTTCAAATTAATGTGCTCTTCTGAAGTCTAAAGGCCACACGAAAACCTTTGTTAATGAAGATTTAACAAAAATTAGATCTGAACTTCTATATGAAGCACGCCAACTTGTTAAAAATAAAATAATTCTCGGCGCATGGACCACTGATGGAATAATAATTGTAAAAAGCAGCACAGAGACTATTCATCGTATTCTTTCAAAACGTGACTTATCTCAGTTCTATTCCTATACTGTTGGGTAGTTAAAGTTATGCAGTATACTTCTACTCGTAACAATTAGAGCAATCCCGTGAATATCGTGTGTGATATTCCAAAACATTTTACACTATATTCTTCGCTTTAACGGTTTCTATGTTCTATATTTGAATTGCACTAGATTAATATGTAGCGTATGTACTATGTGTACGCATATATTTATATTGATACTGAGATATGAACAAAATCTTCTTTTTAAACTATCTATCAATCATTTTGTCATTACATTTTAGAAATCCGAAAAAAGTCATCTAGACACATCACGTTCATATTTATGATATTTAAACAGCTTGTAAGATTATTGCAATTATCATATGAAAAAAACTATATCGATTATAACGAGACATATTATATCATATAAAGATCTTACTCATTATCAAGTTTTAACTTTGACCAAGTTACTTGTTCTGTAAAGTTGTTCTTTTTTCCTATAAAAATAAGATTGAATATACATGGCGATGTAAGCTACTATCTTTAAATACATCTATATCAGTGATGTTTTAGAAAATGTAAATGATTATGATAAAAATTTCATACTTATAAATCAATATTATATAAATAACACATGGGTTTGTAGGTAACAGTAAAAATATCATCCCGAGGAAAATACTGTTACCCGAGGCGTAGCCGAGGGTAACAGTATTTTTACGAGGGATGATATTTTTACTGTTACTCACAAACCCATGTGTTATTTATTTTATTACCCCGAACAAAAATACTGAGATGATCTGAAATTGTCAACTAAATCTAACTGTAACAAAAATAAACCAAGAATAACAATAACTAAACTGTCCTTACCTTTTAAGTTTTAAGTGTACTTTACCGTAGGCCTACTTGAGAAGTTTTCTTTTTCTTTCAGTCTTTAAGCAAGTGATGATATCTACAAATCATAAACATACAATAAGCTAGGTTTTATTTAGGAAACAAAACACTAACCCATTTACACATGATCTGTGAAATCGGATCCTTCTGTTTCCAGAATATTCTTAGCATGTTTTTTTGACAAAATAACGATGATATCCTATGTCCACCATATCTGTAACGTTTCACTGACTAAATTTGTTAAATAATCCATTGTTGCATGCTTAAATCGTCTGTATGTTCCAGTTTGACACATTATTTACATTGCAATTACTTCCGTTGAAAACGGATGTTCACTTTTCGACTATTCAGCAAAAAGATATTTTATATGCGAAAAGCTCACCAGGGTGCAAACAACTAAATTTTATGAGTGTCATAGGGACTCAAGAGGAGAAATTGATGTCCTATCGGGGTTTAACGTTGAAATTAAGAATGAATCGAGAACAAAATGGCGGCCATTTCATTTCATTTTATTAAGGAAATAGACCACGTGACCTCTTAAAAAATACTGTTACCTATGTAACAGTACAAAATTCTTAGTCACGTGGTACACTTGCATTAACAGTAAAAATAACTCCCAGAGGCCTATGGGAAATTAGCATTACGAAAAAAGTGAGGGGTAATAACATATATTGTTGTGGTAAATGAGCTATTCATACTACATAGAAATACCTTTTTTGATATTTTATATGATTGCTTTAATAAGGTTAAGCTTCACCATGAACACATGTATATGTGAGTGTGTACATATGTATGTACTTATGTGTACATATGTAAATGTGTGTACATATGTACATTGTATGTATGTGTGAATATGTGTTTTTGTATGTACGTGTTTATGTATATTTTTGTATTTTTACTTGTTTGCATGTACGTGTTTATGTATATATTTGTATGTTTATTTGCCTAAATGATTATAATAAAAATTTCATACTTATAAATCAATATCATATATTGTTAAAGTAAATGAGCTTTTCAAACTATATAGAAATACCTAATAATATTTTATATGATTGTATAAATATAGAAATACCTAATAATATTTTAAATGATTGTATTAATAAGATTAATCTTACCATGAATGCATTCAATTTTGTGTACATGTGTATAATATATGTATGTATGCATGCGTGATTTTTTATATGCGTGTATATGTACATATTTGTATGTTTATTTGCTTTGCTTGTTAAAAATTCAATGAAAAATGAAGATAATTTTGACAACTTCAACAAATACACGTCATATTGTTCATGTAAATAAAATCAATAAATAGTATAGCTTATATGCACTTATAAGTTTTGTATATGCTTCTGGTTAATTTTCCTTTGAATTTTTTGTGTCTCTTTTTAAGAATATTTTCTTAGAAAAAATATTAATATACATGAGTACATTATGCAAATTGTCACTTTATTATTCCTTTTATTTCAAGTATGATATTGACAAGAATACTTATATAATTAATTGTATTGAAATATGTAGTTTGCTTTGTTACGTTTATGATTTAAACATACTACTATCTCTTCCAATCTATTTTAAACAAACCACTGTTGTGAATATTTGTTCAATAACTTTCAGAGCTAATGATACTGATATTTAAATGATATGTATATAGTACAATATGATAAAATTTTGAAATACAAGTAATCATTTATAAGCATGCTTTTTATACAAAATCAGGTAGTTTTAACAGTATGCACACTTATTTTTATCTTAGTCTATGATTTCAGTGCTCCTTTTGGTCCGTTCATTTTGTTTATTGATCTTTAAATTGTCACTCTATTACATCATGTTTTCTTTAGTTTTTGTCTTCCTCAAACACATTTTCTCTCTTTATATTCACTCTTCTTTTTCCCCAAGGACATCTATTCGGAATATTGTAAATGGAATGCTACGGATGCTAATAATTGATATAATTCAAGGCATGATAGTAACGGTGCGCTTTTTGCTGTTTCTAACATCAATTACATAGTGAATAAATTGTCATGCACCACGATCATGCACTCTTACTCTTGTGCATGTAAATTTTCCCTGTTACTTAATATGCTTGTTCTATTTCACATTGCTCCAAACATGATTCTTACATACTCGCTGTCTCTTAACATCAGGAATCAAGTTACAGACAACATTAAATACCCATACAGACAAGTCCTTCCATGCTATGAGTGCTACATTCAAAATGTAGCATTTACCCATCAACTCATCGCTATTCTCGCTAAAATGGTATGTGTTCAATGGCTGCATATTGTTCTTATTTTATCTGGAGATATTCATCCGAATCCTGGTCCATCATCAACAAATTCCTCAACTGAATCATTGTCCACTACGTCATCTATGTCCCTGGACCTTGCAAGTCTAATGTCGTCAGGTTCCTGTTTATCTGTTCTACAATATAATGTTCAAAGTCTGCTAAGCAAAATAGAAATTCTTACCACTGAATTTAGTATGTTCGATGTTCTTGCCTTTTCAGAAACTTGGCTTAATCCCAGTGTCTCCAATTCGGACATATTTATACCATGTTTCCATGCTCCAGAAAGAAATGACAGGGTTGATGACAGTCATGGCGGAGTTTCTTTATACATTAAGAATTCACTATTTTACAAACGGCGAATGGATCTCGAACCTAGAAATGTAGAATGTGTATGGGTAGAGATTATTCTATCTCAATCTAAACGTATCTTGCTAGGTATTTTTTATCGGCCACCAAGCGCAGATTCACATTACACGACTCTTATTGAACACTCTCTAAACTTGGCAGAAGAAACAAATATACCAGATATCATTGTAACTGGAGATTTTAACTTTAATCCATCTAGTCCTTCATTATCACGCAAACTTCTTTCAATTTGTCAACAATTTCACCTTGAGCAACTAATAAACGAACCTACACATTTTACCGAGACTTCAGCCTCTGTTTTAGATCTTTTTCTTGTTTCTTGTAGTCATCGAGTAATAACTTCCGGTGTTGGGGAACCAGTTCTAGACCAAAATCATCGCTACCACTGCCCTATTTTTGCTCTTTTTTCCTTTTCTAAACCTAAATCAGGATCTTTCAAACGTTTTGTTTGGTTATATGATCGAGGCAACTACCACTCTCTAAAACAAAGCATCATGCAAACTGACTGGGAACAATATTCAAACTACGACATAAATGAACATGCAACTTTATTAAGCAACAAAATCCTCGATCTTTCAAAGCAGCATATACCTACAAAATCAATAATAGTAAAACCGACTGATGCAGTATGGATAACGACACAAATCAAAAAGCTCATTCGAAAACGAAAAAGACTTTATCATAGAGCCAAAAAAACTCAAAATCCTATGCACTGGCACTCATTCAAACAATTACGTAATAAAATCGTCTCACTCATTCATACGGCCAAAAGCAACCACATTCAGAAACTTGCAGACTCACTTACATCAAACAACACATCGCAGAGAGACTGGTGGAGACTCATTAAATCATTCATTTCACCTACTGAAAAACAAACAATTCCGGCACTCTCTCACCCACTTACTCAAAGACTTACATATGACAACAAATCAAAATCTGACTTATTAAACAACTATTTTTGCAATCAGTCCTCTCTTGAAAGCTCTGATAAAGAAGTTCCGGACGATTTCTATGAGCAACCTGGGAACACTCTCACTTCAATATATATTACAACTCAAGATGTTGAAGATGCCATCAAAACTCTTAATACCAATAAAGCTTCTGGGCCTGATGAAATAAGCAATAGAATCTTATATGAAACGTCGTCCGTAATCAAATCCCCACTCTGTTCACTTTTTAATCATTCACTCCGCTCTTGTAAGATTCCTCAAACTTGGAAAGATGCCAATATTTGCCCAATTTTTAAGAAAGGCGATCCATCTTTACCCAATAACTATCGTCCTATATCTCTTTTATGCTGCATGGAAAAAATCTTTGAACGAATTATTTTCAAGTATATATATAATTTTCTTCAAGATAATGACTTTATATCTCCCCTTCAATCTGGTTTCAAACCTGGCGACTCAACTGTGAATCAATTAACCTTTCTTTACAACTCCTTCTGTAAAGCCCTTGATGAAGGTCTTGAGATACGGATTGTCTTTTTCGACATCAGCAAGGCCTTCGATAAAGTTTGGCACAAGGGTCTCCTGGTGAAATTAAAAAGAGCCGGTATTCAAGGACCCCTTCTCGACTGGTTTTCGGACTATCTGTCAAACAGACGCCAATCTGTTGTCCTTCCTGGTGCCAAATCTGATTGGTCAGTAATCAACGCAGGAGTACCTCAAGGCTCGATTCTGGGTCCGCTTCTTTTCTTAGTCTATATAAATGACATTGTTGTTGACTTAAGGTCCTTTGTAAATCTTTTTGCCGACGATACCAGTCTGTATTTGATCGTTGACCATCCTGTTACTGCGGCTGATATTCTTCAATCTGACATTAACAAGATTTCCTCATGGGCTGACAAATGGCTAGTAAAGTTTAATCCTTCCAAATCTGAAACCATGCTAATCACACGTAAAACATCTAAACTATTCCATCCACCTCTGTCAATGCAAAACCAGACAATATCGTCAGTGACATCTCACAAACACCTAGGCTTACACTTTTCAGACGATGGTTCATGGCATATTCATAATAATCATGTAAAAGAGAGGGCTTGGAAACGTATACATATCATGCGCAAATTTAAATTCCAACTTGATCGTAAATCTTTAGAAATAATCTACTTGTCTTATATCAGGCCAATTCTAGAATACGCCGATGTTGTTAACACCAATTGTACTCAATATGAAAAAGATGAACTCGATAAAATCCAGCATGAAGCTTCAAGAATTGTCTCTGGTGTTACCAAACTTGTGTCCATTCATCAGCTCCATCAAGAGGTCTGTTGGGAATCTTTAGACAGTAGAAGAAAGAAACATAAATTAATTCTTGTTTATAAAATGAAAAATGGACTATCTCCTGACTACCTATCAAGTCTTGTCCCTCCCTCTGTAGGTGACACCTCGCGTTATAATTTACGAAATTCGAACGATATACAAGGGATACATACAAGAACTTCTCTATACTATAATGCTTTTCTTCCCTCAGCTATCAGAGAATGGAATGAACTTCCAGATGATATACAAAATGCCCCTTCGTTATCTTCTTTCAAATGTCTATTGAATAGAAACATTAAAAAGTGTCCAAAATATTTCTATACAGGTATCAGAAAATGGCAAATATACCATGCACGTCTACGAACAGAGTGTAGTTCTCTTAACCACCATCTTTTCAGAAAAAATATTGTAAACACACCTTTATGCCAATGTGGACTTCCAGAAACTAACCATCATTTTTTCTTTGAATGCAAACAATACACTTCTATCAGAGACAGACTTTTTCAAACACTTTCAGATTACTGTAATGTAACTCTCCACACACTACTTAACGGTGACACAAACTTAAGTGACAACATCAACATCAATATATTTCAGGCAGTTCAAATATATATCCGAGATAGCAAACGATTTCCATAGTCTATGCTACATCTACTGCTCCTCCAGTTTACTTACCGAATAGATTTTCCTCTTTCTCTTTTCCACTTTTTATTACGTTATGCTTCTTTTCTATCTCAAGTCCCTGTTTCTACTCCTTTCAGGTATAAACACATATATATATTTTTTTTGTTTCGTAGGTCGCTATCTTATCTGTTTTACTTCTTATTGTTTCTTTAATCTACTAGTATTAATTATTATTTTCTCTTCTTATTCAATATTTCAAACATTTTCAAACCCGTCTTATTTCTAGTAATTAATTGTATGTTAGGAAAAGGCGGCCTATATAAGCATTTATGCTTTCGGATCTGATCTTTTTTTAGCATTGTATTCTGTTATTCAATATTGTATGATAAATTTGTTTGTACAAAATGTTCGAAATAAAATATGTTTAAACCAAATTAATGTGTTGTAAACGGAGATGATTCAGACTACGAATTTTAATTTTGACATGGATTTCCAATCTACTTTGAACGCGACATTCCAAATAATAAGTTTACTTTGAATGCGACATTCCTAATAATAAGTTTATAGAAACTTTGGTATGGCACATATAACATCAACTGTGTTCGTAATGAAAGAACGAAATATGGTTTTTATCAATATTTGATGAGACATTTTTACGTTATGCAATGACTTATCTATTTAACCTAACCTAAGTTAATCACACTTTTACTGAATTAATTATTTAATGAAAACAGTTAAGAAAACTGATAATACACTTTTGTATACTTAATAACATAACATAACATATAGTTTATTAACATAATATGTGTTTACATACATACATAGCCATTTACAATGCAAGAAGTAAAGACATGAAATATTTAACAGAAGAACATGATCAAACAATTCAAAAAGGATAAGTATATTGATAACATGTACATTCGGTCAATTTTCAAAAAAAAACAATACAAATTTTCAACTGTGACTAGATCAGTAAATAAAAAATAACTATAAAAGTTGCGTTACTTTGATCATTATATAGTATGATAGTATAAAATACTAAAGAAATCGCCAGTGTATTTAAACATTGTTATTGGTATTTCGTAGTTGAAAGGCAGAATATATGAATTTAGCGGCGTTGGTAATACTTTTTGAGGATTCGCATGATAGAAGGGTTATGAACTTTTGGATTGATGGCCATCTACTTAATATAATGGTCATCATGAAAGTCATTAATGATTCTGATAATGCATATCAACGAAGGTGTTTTTATTTGATGTACTTTGAATAACTTTTTTTTTCTATTTTAATTAAAATGTTCACTGCAACAAAAGAAATAACATATTTTTTTTTTCTAATGAATTGTGTTACCTAATTTCAAAACCTGATCAGACTTACTATATCTACGGATGAACACTACGGATGTTTCTTAGTTCAAAATTTCATTATTTTTATTTTTAAATGTTGAAATTGAATTCTGCCTAGGCTGGTGCTAGGGGGCCTGGACAGTAAATTGCACTTTCCGGTACCGTCCATTGACAGGCTCAATAAAACCGAATTAAATTGATCTCAATTACAAATTTGAAAACTACACGGTATATACAATAAACTGATAACTTATAAAGTATTTTATATTTCCAAACAGCATCGTAAAAAAAGAAATGAAATGGATGATTACTAAGGTTGTTTATTTTGTTATTAATCTTCCTTTGAGCTGCAAGATTGAGCATCTTGACTGATTGGCATAGCTTGAAATTTTCTCGTCTACAGAATATTGCCAATTAACGTCTTGCCAAATAAAATTAAGGTGTGACATTATTTAAAGGATAATTGTCCAATCATGTATTTGGAGGATGTTTAAACATGGAAATTTTAGATATTTAAATAATTTGAATCAAAGACAAATCAAAACATTGTCTAGACATATCGACAAGTATATGTAAGGATAATTATGAATTTTACATTAAGGTTATATTTTTCAGATCTCAAATAGCCAATATGGAAAATTAATGTTTAAATTGGTATTGATTCGTGATTATTCTTGGCAGTCCGTTTCATATTCAAGAATGATCTTATAAATCTGTTAAGGGTATTATGTACCGAAATAGTTACATTTCCTTCAGTTATATGTCTCAATGTATAAGAATGTATTTATATACATCATTTTGTACATTACAATATACAATAACACAATATTTCATTGCAAATTTATATGTTAATACAAGACAGTGAAATTTTGCCAAGACCTACTTTAAATGTTTTATCTCACAAATATGGTATCGAAAGATCTACAATTGGGGCATTAAAAAGGATACGAAAAAATCTGCAGCTCTAAAAAGCAAAGGATAAGCTTTAAGCGCAAGTAAACGGATGTGAATGACAAAACGTATGAATGGTATAAACAAACTAACATTCTCGTATCAGGTCCGCTAATTTGTGAAAATGCGGCTTCTTTCTAAATTGCATGTAATTTTAAACATGTTCATTTTAAACTGTGGTCACTAAATCATTATCTAGTACCCAAATGTGAAATAACAGTGCGGATATAATCGGACTTATCATTATGAGGAAATTGCTGTACATTTTAATCCAGTTTTTTTGTATTCAGACGACGCAATAATGTGACAAAAAATTAAACATGTTATTTTGTATTTCTTCATTTTTATTTAGCAATATACGTTCATATGATCATGAAAATGCAAACATACAGGCATCCGTGGTAAGTCATTACTCGGTACATATGATCCTGAGGTGGACATTGAGAAGACTGGACCGCTAAAAAATCGGACAAAAACATCCGGTCCGAATGACGTCCGGTTTTCTCAACTTTTAATGTCGAACTAATGTAAATCTTTTTCAAAATATAAACATTTAAGAGTTAAAAATGTTGTAAATCTGCTTGCTTAAAGATCTGTTACAGGTTGACTAATATTTCGAGGAAACAGAATACAACTAAATCATATCTGAACACTTCATACTGCTTGATCGACTAACAGTATAAAGAATCATTATCCGGAGCCAACTGTGACCTACATATTGGTCCGATTTCTTTCCAAATTAATCAGTGTATTAGTTTGAGTATAACCATCTTATATAATGATCTTCAAGTGCCTTACATTTCTGTAAAGGGAAACATGAAAACTATTGAACTGTCTGATTTGCAAATGAATAGGACCAGCAGGAAGAACAAGGTAGGTTGCGGAAAATGGTGTTTGTTTGTTTATTTTTGTTTTTGTTTGTTTTTTTTTATTAGGGTGTTCCAATAGATTGGGGCTCGAAAAATCGTAATGTGTATAGACAAAAAAAAGTTTAAAAAAATCTTTATACGAGGATATTTGGTGGCCATGTTTCTAATGAAAACTCCGTGTTATAATATTGTCGCAAATGGGCACAATCAGCGCTATTGCGCTGTTTAATTTGCATAGAATACGTAGCGCATGTAGGCTCCGCAAAATGGTGTTGTATTTGTACGAAAATGTACATATTTTATAAATAGTCATTTTAACTCAACTTGACAATGTGAAAATGATTATGTCACTTTACTATCAATTGTTGTTTGAAAATAAAATGAATACATACGATTATAATTTAGGGCTTTACACTTATTACAATTATTTTATAATTTTAAAAGACTTTTGGAAAATGTTTCTTTTATAAGAAGCTTATCTGCTTACATATATATCTAATAGACAACAAACCCTTATTAATTTCGGAAAAGTGGGTGAAGTATTTGTTATCTTGCAAATATATCATCAAATAAATATAGTTTGTTAGAAATTAATACTTATTTCTTGAAAATATAGTCACATTTTTTTCTTATAGTTTATCTTGACACATTCTGGTTGTATTTACATAAGCTTATGTCAATATGATGTAATTATGTGTTTCAGAATTATCTATAAAAAAGTTTGCGTCTGAGGTTTTCTTGTTTTCTTTTAAATAGATGAAATATTACTGCATTTTCCTAAACATAGTGAATACTCATTAACAACGGCTCGTCTCAATTATCTGATTGACATAAGCTTTATTAGTGTATCTGTTAAAATATATCGCTAAATTTGTTCTGAGAGTTATCAAGTTTGGAAAAAATGATCCTTCATTTAGTGGATCCTATTTTACTACAGACGACACTGGGTCCTTATTATCTTTCTTTTGGGGATGTTTATTTTGTTTTTGTAAGAATGAATAGCATAGAGGGCGTAAATGTACTTATTTTTAAAGAATTTTTTAACATGACCCACGATATGAACTTAAAAATTTTAAGAACTGTCGTTAAAGTAATGTTTATCATGTTTAAAACAACTTATCTAGCTTGTGTTTAAAATGATAATTCGAGTGTAGTTCTATTTGACTGAAAACAAAAAATTCTCGCACAGCTATGTTCCTAACAATTTTTTTGGCAAAGAGAAAGAAAGTTTTAAGGCCATATTTATGCATAATAAGATTTGTTTCTGTGGTATGTTCAATAGCCCTTGTAAAATATATTATACTGATTTTCTGACAAGACGTGACTGGTGATATATTTCCGAGATTTATGTACTTTTAGATGAATGTCTAAACAAATTGCTTCATCACGTTGTTATTTTTTCCAAAATAATCTTTTTTCAAAGTGACACAAGCATGAAAAGCGTTACAAAATGGGCAAATAATTGCACAAAAATAGGTATTCAGTTTAATTCTGAGTATATTTATTTATCATTTTTTGCAGATTTTTCCATTTTTAATGCTTCACTTGATATATGTAACAATTCAAAATGTTATGTTTTATGCTTTTCTGTTTCTGATTTACGTCATTTTGTAAGACAAACAAATTGTCAAAGATCATTTACATTTCACTTCAATAATTGTGCAAAAATGTTCTGAGAAATTTCTTGAAATTGATAAGGTTTTATCGTCCTTTTCGTCTACCTAAAAACCCTTTTCTCGGTTATAACGTAAAACATTAAGCCATCCTCCTATTTAGTGATATTGATATAACAGTTCCGGGAAATGAATTATTGCATAAAGATCTTTGTTATAGATGAAGCACGATCATATCAGTCAAATTAATAATTTGGCATTTTGTGATCTTCAAAACTTATAGTCACTAGAGAATGAATAAATAACAAATTATAATGTTGAATTGAATTGGTTGGTCAAAATCACGACAAGTATTAGAATGTATGGTTTGCATTATATGCAGAAAATGTTAATCTCATAGAGTGAAATATTTTATAAGCACTGTTGCTAAAAAAATAACCCGTTTTTAGTTTTAAAAGTAAGCAAAGAAACCTCAATTAAAATTCATCACTGAATGTGGTGAATGCAATTGATGTAAGACAATTATCAAAAACCTATTTAAAATGAATAATTAGTTCAAACTTGAATACAGACCGGCTTTATCGGCATATCTTTCAATCAATGTCTATGCCCTTTAAGCCTAAAATGACACTAATTTTGTGTTAAAAATAACTTTTAATTCTTTACGTCCTGTTCCAGTTTCAAAAACGATATACATTGATCATATTGCTGAGATATATTTATGTTTTTTTTTACATATTGGCAATTACTATAAATTATGTGATTTAGTATTTCGTATGAAAGTCAAAATATCAATTTGTTTACCATTTGTTACCTAATGACAAATATTTTATTATCCAGCGCTATTTCTGTAATGTTTTTAGCATCTCACAAGTTCTTAGTCTATCATAACAACCTTATAAAACATATGTTTACCTTTTGTGCAGACAGCTTTATTTATTTCTGAGAAGTAAATAAGATGTTATCACATATAGACAAGTTTATAAAATGAAACACAACTGCCCACTAAAGTATCTAAAAGTACTCTCCTTTATAAAATGTATCATTAACATTCAATTCTTAAAAAGAGCAAGACTGTCTTTTTATAATTTAGGTCGTTTTTTATATTGTTTCACCAGCATTTTTTATTATCAATCTTTGTCTAATCAACATCAAATAGTTAATCTTTCGAAATATATTGCTAATTCAACTCCATTTGACAGGTTTGTTTCTGCTATTTCATGTATAAACAATTATTAATTATTAGCAAGCATATGTTATGTTATATTGCCGATAATACATTTATTTTATGTTAAGAGCCAAACATTCATTTCACTTATTTGAGAAAAAGATGCAAACAATAATTAATCACATACACCTGCCGTTTTTACGACTCCGTAAAAAAGGTATTGCACGGCGTGCATATATATGTGACGTTATTTTTGTTATATATACATAGCGCTAATACGCGCTTAATGTTAGCGTCAATGAAATACGCCTTTTTCGCTTCAAACGGTCTTCATTTTTTGTATGCGATAAATAAAAAATTAAATTCGTGTAAGTTTAATACTTAATTTATTGAACTCGTTGAATTAACTAAATTAACACTATGGTCGAAAGAAGCTCGCATAATGTAATTTTATTCAACTTGTTCAATAAATTCAGTCATTCAATATCCTCTGTTTATTACATGGGATTAAATGAAAGACTTTAAAATCAAATTGAACATAATAATAATGTATAGTATGCTGTTCTTAAATAACACATTTAATGATATGATTAAAATACACAGAAAATGTAACAGCTGACTTCTTTTTCATTACTTAAAGCTTATAGATAGCCAAATTAAGGCAGGTTGATGACACGCACTTAATACATGAGCGTTCGTTCTTGAAATTTCAGAAAGCGCTTTGGATAATGGAAATGTTCAGGAAGATTGTAGAAATAAAGTCGATAAATTTGTCTGATGATAACAAATATGAATGAATCGAAAACAATTTGATTGTCTTCATCATTCTTGTTATGCACGGTACTCGAAAGAATTAAATGGCAACATTGATTTGTATTTGAAAAATGTTGTAAGAAGTGAAACATTCTTATTCAGACAGCAAGTCTTATTTAAGAATGCCAGTCCAGAAAATGTTGTCAGAGAATATCTGTAATAAATTATATACAATCATTTTCTGTAAACGAAATTTATGTCTAGAAAATATTCTTTGTTTTATATGTTATATCAAGTAGAAATCTTTAAATGTACCCTGTATCACAAAACAATATAGACCAAAACACGAAGAACTGAACTGATTGTGACTGATTCTTTCAGGCAATTGCATTTTAAAACATTACTTTTTTAAGTTACATATTGTTTCCACAAAAGAGGACAAATCTAGTCGCAACATAAGGATACTATTATTTGTTTTGATTGATATCCTACGAACCTATTAATTCAAAACACTTTTACTTGAACCAACAAGGTTTAATCTAAATGAATTGCATTTTATAAGACATATCGATATAGCTTATGAAATTTATTTATTCCAATCAGGCATTTATGTGTCAATCTGTCAGAAAATCATTATTCTTTAAACAATAACTGTTGCCATTGAACTTACATTCAAGAATTAAAGAAAAGTCATAAAATCTAAGTTTTAAATTTTTGGTATGGCATGAAAAAAAAGGTTATTTTATTTTCGTGATAAGTAGAACACCACCTATATAAAACTCGAGATGAATCAATCTTGTACAAATGTGATCTATAAGATTAAAAGATATTTTGTGTCTGCCTAATCAATAGATCATCACATTTGATAAAATTTCAATTTTGTCTGCTAATTTGTCTGTATAGTTTAACTTGAATCATCTAGCTGCTTTAAATGTTATACAATTTATGCCTGAAGGGTTAACATATTTAAATTTCTATCTTAATTAGTAAATGAAACTGCAATTTTGCAATTGATCAAAAAGTTATTTTTGTTGTTTTTTTTTTGTTGTTTTTTTTTTGTTGTTGTTGATGATGTTGTTGTTGTTTAAGTCTCGTAATAACAACAATAAAAAGATTATCTCAGTATAATAATAAATATAATAGATATAACAATTTACCTAATAAAAGTTTAAAAGTTATGTATTGTTAACTAATTTCAAAACTAAATCAATAGATCTCTTGGACAATTTTTTGCATAGGAATTAATAGTTATAATGAGTTGTAGTATTGTAAATGTGACTCCACTGAGTGAGTTTTCTTTTTTTCTTTTTTTTTCTTGACATGACGGGACTGGAAAAATATTTCTGTGTTGTTTTTTTTTTGGTTTTTTTTTTTGTTCATTTTTTTGGTTCATGTTATATTGATTTAAAACTAAAAATAATTTGTTAAACATTTAACAAAAATCGTGCCAAGAATCGTACTAAAAATCAGTCATATCTTCGTACTTCTCTGATATTGTTAAATTGCACTTCCAATTTAATGTTGATAAAGCGAGAACGTTAACACATCCGTCGTTAAAGATGAATTCCTATTGTAGATATATTATAGACTTTATAAGTTGCTTTATGTGAAACATTTTAATAGTGATTTGCACATATCATTGCTGTAGGAAGTAAATTGTTAATGAAGTCCTTTAATCGAGTAAATTAGTATTCAAATAGTATAAATCAATATTGTCTAGACTATGAAAATTATATGTGCAGTTTCATTTTTATGACAATTTGTAAATATTGTCTAAATGAACATCGAATGAATAAAAAAACAGGGAAATGCAGTTCTACATTGTTTTTGCAAATAATTAAAAAAATATACATCATTATAGTCATTCAGATTTTCATGTTGGAAGACTGTTACAGCATAAGCGTCAGATAGTGAAAACACTGTGATTCCACTCCTTATTTTATTCGATTATTCTTACCTTGTGTATTTGTTTTTTAAAACTTCTTCGTCTTTGAATTGAAAAATATCTACTAAATGGGATACTTCGTGAGTTTTTAAAAGAAATGAAAAACCCAACATTGTAGACTCAAATTAAGTACGTGGATTAACAGGAATCCTTTTTGTCCTTTTTTAAACTTTCTTGATCACAAAGTTGTTGTACTAAACGATCTGTAAAGTTATACAAAGCATTGTTTTATTTTGTTTTATTATATTGCTTAATATCGTTTAGAGTCTTTGTTTCAAACATTTTAGCATTGTCCACGTATTGCAAAGTCATTTATCAAATCTGTTTTAGATGGAATTTGAATCAAAAATAAATCCCAAAGATTCGTGTTGTTACGAGCTTATGGGAAGATCAGAAACCTATTACATATCTTTTTTGCATCACATGTTCCTAGAAATTATGTTATATTGTTGCAAATAACATATTCTTGTAGCATTAAAATATTTGTCTCATCACCAGAAATAATTATAATCATTTTTGCCAGTTATTTATGTCCTCTATTTCAAATTAACGTGTTGTAAACGGAGATAATTCAGACTCCGAATTTTAATTTTGACATGAAATTCTAATTTATCTTTAATTCGACATTCCAAATAATACTTTTAAATAAAGTTTATTGTAACTGTGATATGACAAGTATAACAAAAAGACACCAGCTATGTTTGTAATTGAAATGACGAAATATGTTTTTTTTTATAATTATAAGAGATGTTTCCTTCTCCTAGATACGTATCTTTATGCCATGACTAACCTGACTTAAAATTGATTGGGATTAAATTTTGTAAAAGAAAATAAAACTTTAATTTAAGTGTAAAAGTTAATAGATCGATACTAACAACTTTCATATTTTTCAGACGTATGTTTTGGAGAAGAAGAGAGAGGATGGTATTGACCAACGGAGTTTTGTCGACCTTGTATTTATTTATATTCTTTTGTCATGTTTTTAAACAATATTAAGTACATCTAACAAATATTATTTCAACGGAATAAAATTCTTAATGAAATAGTTTATAAATAACAAGATTTTTCTACCATCAGATTATTTTAATTACCTTCATGTTAAAACGGATGTCATTTATAATCATGATACACAACAAATGTGTTTTTTATTTGATGCACTATGCATTATTTATTCTTCAAATTCAATTACGTTCACTGAAACGAAACAAACTTTAATAGAAAAATAAATGATTTTTTTCTTCTTAGTGTGTATTATGTAGCCTTTTATTTTAAGAATTTCAAAACCCGACCAGGCTTAATTATTTGAATAGTATATGGTATAATTCGTTTTTTATATTTCAAACAGCGTCGTAAAATAGAAATTTAAATGTATGTGTACTGGTTGTTAATTTTGTTATCAATCATCTGTTGAGCTGCAAGATTGAGCATCATGTTTGATTGGTATAGCTTGAAATGTTCTTGTCTGCAGAATATTGCAAATTATTATTCTATTTCAATTACGTTCACTGAGTGTATTTCTTTATTAATCTTTTGCAATTTTTTCCATTTTAAGTGCTTCACTTGATCTATGTAAGAATTTCAAATTTTATGTATTTCAGGCTTTCTGACCTCAGTGGAACTCCTTTTATGACAGGTTTAAGAAATGCTGCGTAAAATAAACAAAAAAGAAAACGCTTGGCAGTTTAGGACAATTTTTATTCTGAAAGGAGAGGACGTCTGTACTAAAGTTTCTAAGTCTTTGCAAAACGTTTCTGATTTACGTCATTTTGTAAGACAAACATATTCTCAAAGATCATTTACATGTCATTTAAATAATTGCCCCAAGATGTTTTGAGAAATTTTTTTGAATTGATAAGGTTTTATCGTCCTTTCCGTCTTGCTAAAAACCTTTAGCCATTTTCCTGTTTAGTGATATTGATATAGCAGTTCCGGGAAATTAATTATTGCATAAAGATCTTTGTTATAGATGAAACACGATCATATCTCATTCAAATAATTATTTTTTTGCATTTCGTGATCTTCAAAACTTGTAGTCAATAAAGAATGAATAAATAACACATTATAATGTTGAATTCGTTGGTCAAAGCCACAAGAAATTATAAAATGTATGCGTTGTATTATATGCAGAAAAAATGTGAATCTAATAGAGTGTAATATTTTCGAGCACAGTTGCTATAAAACCCTTTTTAACTTTTCAAAGAAATCAATCGTAAAATTCATCACTGAATGTGGTGAATGCAATTGATGTAAGAAATATTTCTTAAACATATTCAAACTAAATATTTGTAAATAATTAGATAAAACTTGGATACAGACTGGCTATATCGGCATATCTTTCAATGTCTATGCCCTTTAAGCCTAAAATGAAGCTAATTTTGTGTTTTAAAAAACTTTTAATTCTTTACGTCCTGTTCCAGTTTCAAAAACGATATACATAGATCATATAGCTGAGATATATTTATGGTTTTTTTACACATTGACAATTACTATAGATTATGTGATTAAGTATTTCGTATGGAAGTCAAAATACCAATTTGTTTATCATTTGTTACCTAATGACAAATTATCTAGCGCTATTCTGCAATGAGCATCTCACAAGTTCTTACTCTATCAAAACAACCTAATAAAGCATATGGTTTTATTATGGTATATGGTTATATATATATATATAAAATGAAACACAACATCCCACTCAAGTATCCAAAAGTACTGTGTTTTATAGACTAGGTGTATTTGAATATTAACCAATTCTGAATATTGACGACTGCTATAAACAACTACTTGTAGATTATCTCCATTTGGTTTTGTATATTGATATATGGCAATCAAATATTGTATTCCATGTTGTATGATTCGATAAGCTTTGGCCTAACGTAGGCAGTACTATTCTTGAATCGACTGTGTATAATAAAAACAGAGAAATTGTCCGATACACTTACTTTATGTTGAATTGAATAAACAATAAATTTGTATTTTTTAAAAATCAAATAGTTGTTATAATATATATTTATAAAGACTACGTCAAAGATCATTGTCATTAGCAAATTTCCTGTATATTATCCTACAAGTTTTCTTTGCATATTATTTCATCACGCCTTTTGTAACATCGTTCTATTTCAGAAAAAAATTAGACTGTAATATGGAGGCGGACACGATTTATAACCTTCAGATATTAACTTGTTCTGCTATAAAGTCTCGTGGATTAGAGAGACGGACGAGGTGTGTCGTAAATCAACAACGTTTTACAAAGTCAGTCAGAGAAGAATCAGTTCAAAAAGGAAAAGTGCATATTAAGTAAATCGTTTGGCATTTAAGTCACGAAGTTTTACATTTAAATAAAAAGAAAATAAAACGCTATGATATAAAGGTAAGGAATGGCAAACATATTGATCTTTGATTTTGTTTCTCTATAGGCTTTTTACAGTACAACCTTTGCAGACGGATATGCATTTTAACAATTAAACACTAAGTAATTTTCTATAACAACATGTACATAACATAATATATAATGAAAAAGGAATGGACGTGACCATTTGTAAAGCATTTTTACAGATAATAAATTTGCATTGTCAAATTAAGCAATGTCTTTCAAAATCATTCACCTAGTAATGAAATGTAAGGTCAAAGCGATATAATATCTGTTTAATTTAAGAATCAGTATGTATTTTGTATGTTTCTACCTCTTCTATGTATAACAAATAATTAATAATCAGTATCGATATGTTATGTAAAAATACAGGTATTATTACATTTACATTATTTCATGAGCCAGGCCATAATTTTATGATCTTGAGACAAAAGATGCGAACAAGAATGTATAGCAAAGGATGAAATGACAGACTTTGAAATCAAATTGAACATGTATACTCATTTTTTGACAAATATTGGGAATAAATATTTTGAGACACGACGTAAAAACCTAACACATGCATTCTTTACCGATTCAAATTCAAAGAAAGAATGGTTCAATGAAGAATGTAAAGGTAAAAAGCGGCAATTTATTAACGCAATATCTCAGTTCAATCTTAACAAATCAGCTGAAAATAAAAATAATTTATTCGCTTAAAGATTTGATTATAAGTATTGTTGCAGGGCTGCAAAGAAAAAATATAATAGATCTCTTGCATTAAAAATGAATGAATTGAAAAATAAAAAACCGAAAGAATTTTGGAAACTATTTAAAAAAATAAAAAATATTAACATATCCGAATTCTTTAATAATTTCAAAAATTTAAGTTCAGATTTTGTTTTTGAAGAAGATAATGAATGTTTTGATTTTTTGAATGATTTCGACAATAACATGTTCTCTGAATCAAGCTCTACATTTCAAGAACTCGATGCACCTTTCTCTATAGAAGAAATTAGAAAAGCGATAAAATTATTGGGTACAAACAAATCATGTTCACTTGATAATGTTATATATGAATATTTTAAAGAGGGTATAGACACACTCGATAAACCGTTAGATATTTTATTCAAATACATACTAGATAAACAGTGTTTTCCTAGGTCATGGACAAAAGGTATAATAATACCACTATACAAAAAGGGAGATCATATTGATACAAATAATTAAAGAGGTATAACTTAAATAAGCTGCTTTGCCAAATTGTTTACCGTGGTATTAAATGAACGATTGAAAAGCTGGGCAAAACAAAATGATGTTATATCTGATGCTCAATTTGAGTTTAAACAAAATTATATTACAGTTGATGCTATATTTATTTTGAATGCTTTGATTGAAAAACAGATTAAGCAAAAGAAACAAACTATTTTGTTGTTTTATAGATCTTATGAAATGTTTCGATACTATTTATAGAGATGGGCTTTGTGCAAAACTTATAAAGATTGGTGTTAATGGAAAACTATTTAAGATTATTCGTTCGTTATACGAAGATATCAAATTGTGTGTTATACATATTAATAATCTTTCAGAATTTTTCAACTGTGATTTTAGACTTTTACAAGGGGAAATAACTTCTCCATTGCTCTTTTCTTTATTAATGAATGATGTTGAAATGTACTTACAGCAAGATCAAACAGTATGTATTACTTTAGATCAAATTTCCATATATTTATTATTATTTGCAGATGATGCTGTTATATTTTCTGAAACATCAGAAGGTTTACAACGATCGTTAGACAATTTTGAAAAGTATTGTACAAAATGGAAACTCAAAGTAAATATAGAAAAAACAAAAGTAATGATTTTTAAAAATTGTGGTAGAAAAAGCAACTTTGTCAATTTTACATACGGTGGTCAGAATATAGAAATTGTAAATAGTTTTAACTACCTTGGAATTGTTTTATCAAGTGGCGGTTCATATATGAATGCACTGAAAACGTTGACCTCCGGGCAATGAGTTCATTATTATCTATTATAAAGCAAGTACCTGTTAGAATAATGCTTGCACTATTTGATTCATTTGTTGCCTCTATACTTAACTATTAGTGCTGGTTTTATTGATGTCTGGTTATATCCAGAATCGGTAGATGTTAAAGTTTTAATTCCAATTTTAAGATTACGGCTTTTAGATTTATTTACAACTGAATGGAGACAAGATGTTGATAATAGATCATCACTATCCCTATATAAAGAAGTAAAAATTATTTTCCAATTATCACCTTATTTAGAAATGTTACGTTGTGTAAAACATAGAAATATTATTGCTAAATTACTTTTATCATCACATCAATTAAATATAGAGAAAGGAAATGTAACTTATGTATAACAAATGATATAGAAGACGAATTCCATTTTGTTATGATATGTCCTGTATATAGATTATTAAGAATACAGTATATTCCCAAATATTATTATACGCGCCCAAGTATGGCTAAATTTATAGAACTTTTAAAATGTGGTAGCTCTGTAAAATTAAATAGACTTGCAATTTTCTGTATTAAAGCTTTTAAGCAAAGGTAGAATAACCTTAATTATTTGTATCAGTAAACGTTCATTTTATGCGCAAATATCTATAGAATAAAAGAATATGGTAAAGTTAATGATTATACACCTAAATATGTATGCTGATATTCTCTGTTTTTAGTATTGCATTTGTACACATGTATATATGATATGTAAAGTAAATAATTGATAATATTATATTCACTCTCGCTATATTACTTGCATGTACTTGTATATGTGAATGACGATGAACCGATGTGTTCAATTTTGTTGAATAAACTTCTGTTCTGTTCTGTTCTATAAAGCTATCGTGCGCAATTATGTAAATGATAGTTAAACTGAAATAGATAATTTCATTATTCTTTTATTATGAAAAAAAAACAATCAAATCAACGATTTGAGAAGAAGAAAAACTTTTGTCTAGACCTGATAATCCGTCAATTTATCATCTTCCGGAAAGACATAGAGGGAATTTAAGATCTTGTTTGTTCATTTAGACAAAACAACCAAGATATACATACTTTTGATTTATTTAGTGTGACATTAGTTTGATATGACTCCAGGAAAAAACATGTTTTTGATAGAAGTGTATGCACATAATTTTTCGATCATTTTTTAAATAAAGAGGAATAAAGTAATGAGCATGACATAATTGTTTATGATATACCTTTCAGCAATGAGCTCGTTATTTATACAAATGTCAGCGAACCATAAATAATATAATATCGTCGATAACGTCAGTGGAATGATAAAAATAGTCGGGCGATCGCAATTTTTACAATTCGGTTCAATAAGTACATGATGTAATAAATTATATATAAGATTGTAATGAGTTTAATAAAACTATTTTGATTGTGATATGTATAACACACCTTTAGATTACTCGTAATGTGATAATCAGATTGAAAGATATTTACTCTCAGTCTCCCTTATGAATAGATCATTACAGTTCATAAAATATTTTAAAAGATGTATATTGTAAACTTAAAGCATTTCAGTTTCTTCAAATGTAATTATAACATTATAATAAAAGTGATAAAAGTAACATTTTATCTATAAAAGATTTGTTTTACCGATATAGTTATAATATTTTTTGTTGTTATGTTTCTCATGCATTAGAATAAAATTTGTTGTAAATGAAGACGATTCAAACATGGAAATCTAATGTGTTACGAACTCGACATTTCTAATTTGTAAAAAATAACTTAAAATCAATTCAGTAAGATATAAGATATAAATTAAGACTATAATGAAAATGCTTTTCAAAATTATATATTTTGATAAGTCAATTTGCATATTATAGCTTAAACTAGCAGATTTGAATATAATATTTTATTGTCTGCATATATTATTGCAATAACATGCTTTATGCATTTCTCTCTCAAAAAACATGGAATGCAAACGTTTTCCTGGAGCCAGGCTTTAAAGAACATTTTAGCTTTTCAAAAATAGTTTTCACATCATTTTGCTATTTACTCATACCGAGAAAAACGTGACTGAAAATAAATGAAAGGTTAATGGTTTGCTTGTTTCGCTATGCATTTGTCATTCTCGTTTTTGTCAATTTAAAACTGGTTGCTCGGCGACATTCTTTAAGTGTCATTTCTATCAGCTAGTTAAGAAGACCTGCTAGAGAATAAATGATATTTACAGGAAAGTGAATAATATTTCCAGAATAACTTGTTGGCTGCAAAACTTAATACTAAATTAAAACTCGTATTTTGCGTGTCGTTGCATGTAGTCATATTCTACATTAAATGACAAATCAGCTTTTCTAATGCCTTTGACCACTTACAAATACTAATAAATATGACCAAGACATAACCTTTATACTTTTACGACTATATTAATAAATAATATAAATATCTTTATAACATTCAGCAAAACTCATGAAGTAAAATATTCTTAGAAGCAGCAATATTTTCGAGGATTAAATATCTCAATTTATCAGCTTATCTTTTTTTTAAACTTTGCTTCCTTTTAGCTATTTTTAAACAACAAAAAGACAAACATCGTTTCAATAAACAGTATACAACTTATATAATTGTATTTAAAAAAAACTTACATGGCAAAATAAGATCTTTAATATTTGCCTATTCTAAAGTCGACATTCCATAAAACTTGTTATGATTTAAATGAGCACATGAAGACCTAAATAAAGCTGAGTGCTAAGGACGACTTTTAATTTACAAAGAATAATTAAAAGTGCCCTTTAGTCATTACAAATTAACATAACAAGGAAATATATCGTGTAACTCTTGAAGTAGAATAATTATTACTTTGAAATTCAGAAATTAGATATTGTTCCCGATTTATCGAATCTTTTCCGTTTTCAGAACATCTACATAGCTTGCCTGACAATATTGATTGAATCTGCAGAAGACGATATTTTGCAAATACTTGTCAACGTCAACAAACATTGAATGGGAACACAAGTGTTCTCATCTTATTGTGCACGTTTTAAAACAGCAAACGATAGTTGCAAAAATCAGGTACAGATAAAACGTTTTTCAATCAATGGCAATTTTATTCTTAATGTCTTTGTGCATATTTACTTAACACATTCTCAACCTTAATCTTTACAAATATTACAAAGTCACAAACATAGTAACAGATTATGCAGCATAAATGCGCTCTTACAAATAAAATTTCCAAAAGAAACACACTGGATTAAGAGCTTATTAAACACATTTATTTTACCATGGATGCGATACAGTTGCTGCTTTTTGTTGTTGTTTTTTTTTCAAGTTATATTAAAAACTTTTGATTACGCTTCCTGGAACCAACAAGTACTATTTCAATTGGTTGTTTCCCGCGTAGGACTCCAATGTTGAGAACCAGAACCATAAGCCACCGTTTGTAATGATTTATGTTTAATTTAAAAATACTTAATTCTTTCTCTCTTTTTTTTTCGAAAACTATTTATCATATTTCCACTTTCTAATGTTTTTGAGACTGGTAAAACCAATCCATTTTGCAGACAACTCAATAATTATTAGATAAAAATTGCATCTTTCATTGACACAGACTTTCTATCAGTTAAGTGAACTTGTTGTACTTTGTTTAATTAAGGGTGATACAAATAGAGATTTACGCTCCAGGCAAAGTACTTGAAATTGTTTCCTTATGATAGATAAGTTTGTTGTCACAAACCAAAAGATGCAAAAAAGAAAGAAAAGTAAGTACAAGGAATACGCTTTAAACTTATCACTTAATTGCATCAACTATTTATGTGCCTTAGCATCTTATTAGCATGTATTAAGCAATTTGGCCACGAAAACAATTTTTTAAACTCGGCTAATCATTATAGTACGGACACACAGATGGGACATACCGGAATTTGTTTACCTTAATCCTACAAGATATAAAAAAGAAACAAAAGTTAAGTCTAAACATGAGACAATAAGAAAAATTGGCCACGAGTTATTGAAAAAAAAGAGAAAATAAAAGAATATCAAAAAAAGATACTTTGTAATAATCTCAGATCCCCGTTCAAAATTCTGTAACTTGCACTATCCAGTACCGTCCATGAACAGGCTCAATCAAACCGAGCCTGCAACATTTTCAATTTTGCCGTGTTGGGCTTTCTTTAGGGATTCTGTATTTTTCTATTTTGTAATTCATGGGTTACTTCTTACCATTTCATTTTTTCATAACTCGTGTCCACGCAATTCAATATCGATGAGTTTACATTGCTATAATCTCGTAGCCATGAGGTATGAAAGAATACAATGCTCCTTCTTGTGTCTGTATACATGTTATATTTTCTTGTATCATGAATTGTATGATTTGCAATTTCCGTCTCGTTGCTCTCTGATCATAACACTGATCTTCAGTAAAACCAAATTTATATAATGTTATTGTCTTGAAGCTAAAATTGTATTTTTCGCGCACAAACACATAAGATGCCATATGGCGACTTCCCAGCTTTAATGGAAGATTTGATGCAAAGACATATATAATTACACACTGACAACATATTAAATACATCTTGTGTGTCTATAATTATTTGAAATTACCAGAATCACGATGAAATTGAGCGTTATATGTTATAATCTATATAAACTAGGTTACAAATACTCTGAACGTTTGAACCTTCCTTCGATGTGATAATTATCATGCACCGACGGATGAACCGTCATGAATATGTGGTATATATTTATAAGGTGGACATAAACAAAATAGTTCACCAGTCTTATAATGAATTACATTTTAATGCAATCGCTACATTATAGAAATACTTCCTAACCAAAATGTGCCCGACACTCTCACACACACTCTTTTCAGTTCTCCCACCTTGACGAATCGCTTCCAAATCATTTATTTTTATTTTCAAAGAGAAGTGTAATTGCATGTGTTATTTTATCAGGGAATTGCTATATATTTCTATTAGTCAAACTGCCGATACAAAACAGCGCGTCTCTAGAAACCATCTCATTTCTGTAAACTATAAACTTCTATAAATGGTTATAATTGTTTTCAATTGCAGAAGATTAAGTGCATAACACCAATGAGCGGTGTTAACGTTGCATAATATATTTATTGTATTTAATGTTGGTAGTTTCAGAAAAAAGGGTATTATCATATAATATTATTTCAATAAGTGCTGACATGTATGCATTGCAATACAGCATGAAAAATTTGTAAAAAATATTTTTATTATCATAATATATTGTTAGGCCTATTTTTATTATTATTATTATTATTATTATTATTATTATTATTATTATTATTATTAATTATATTATTATTATTGCGGAGTGTATGTTAAAAATGATGTTTTCGTATATTGCTTTTGAAAAAATATAAAAAAAATAGAATTAAACGGAAACTTTTCTTTGTATAACACTATTTAATTAATTAATACTAATAATTTGGTAGGATTTTGTTTTAATCTGTCAAGGAACAAACCATAAAAACATGTCATTTGTAGAAGATCAAATTGTTATGTTAGCATTTCCCTTAATTACAAATTATTTATGCATTGAATTCAATTCAATAAATCCAACTTGTTTTCTTTTAATGATATTTTGTTTGTTTGCATTGGTTTTAAGTCATGGGGTAGAAGGTTTTCCAAGCTTTGCTGGCAGAGGAAAACCACTGATGCGCCTCACTTGTAAGATTCAGGATATTTGTTTTCATAAGTTTTTTGGTAAATGATAACTAAAATCAGTTCTGCAATTATTATCAAATAGAAATCAAATATTGTTTTACCTTGTGACTCATTAGAGCCTTTTTGTGCTTTTGTACATGTATTGCAAAACACATTTTGTAATAATGAATATCGGGAACGAAACATGATGAAAACAATTTGAAATCGCCTTACACCTTTGAGCCGTATTATTTTACTGATGAAACATTTATATTGGTAATTGAAAAGCATGTCTTTACGTGATTCCTTTCAATTGGGTATTGTCTACTTTTATGATAAAAAGAAACAACGAAGAAGACGTGTTGGAGCTTTTATAAAGAAGATTCACTTCTTAGGTTCATGATATTTGGTTTTTTTACCACGTTTATGTGGTACACACTAAATTTATCACGTGATATAATAATCATCCCTTAAAAAAAACAAAAGACAATATATATAATACTGCATTTTTAAGTTTGAAAGTTTTTACTCTTTCATCGCAATGTTTGTACTGTCTTTAACAGAATAAAAAGTTATTATTTATATTTTAACGAATATGAGATAGTTGACGTGGATTGTTTTGCAATAGGCACATTTATTTTTATATAGAGTCGACAGCTTTTTTACAAGTTAGAGGAATAGCAACAATTTATGAATTTTCAAAGATTATTTAAATGGAAACTTGAGATGTATTTTTTAACTAACAAAAATAGATTTTTCGATACAAGAAAACACACACTTTTTAAACGACTGTCCCCTTTTTTCGATTTCTGTTTCTTTGAAATAAGTGAATAATGTAAACATGGTAAAAGACATATCTTACAAATCATTATTGACTGAGTATTTTCGTTAGAGGTCAAATATAGTAAGCTTTGCGCCTTCGCTATCGCTTTCTGAGGTACTCAGATAATTCAAACAAACAGTTAAACACCAACAAACAAAGTTGTAAGATGGGTATACTTGAACCGGCCGTCTGTCGGGTTTTCCTTGTCCGCCCAATAACTTAATAATTCTTTGACGCACAATCTTCATATTTGGTATTTAGATTGGTCATGATTAATAGATGATCCCATTTGATTTTGAAGTCATTAGGTCAAAGGTCAAGGTCACAGAGACCTGACTAAAAAAAACTGGTCTACCCAATAACTTAAGAATCCTTTGACTCATAGTCTTCATATTTAGCATTGGGTTAGTCATGACTATTACATGACCCCTATAGATTTTGAGGTCACTGAATAAAAGGTCAAGGTCACAATGGCCTTGATTTCACAAAGCTTGTCCGCTGAATAACTTAAGAATCCTTTAGCCCACAGTCTTTATATTTGGCATGGAGGTTGATCATGATCATAAAGTCACCCCTGTTGATTTTGAAGGCCCAGGGTCTCAAGTCAAGGTCACGGGGGAATTAAGTTCAAACAACTCATCCGTTTAATTGCCTAAGAATGCTTTAGTAAACAGTTTCATATTTTGTATGGAGGTTGGTTATGACTAGTTGATGACCCCTGTTGATTTTAGGTGACTGTGTCAATGTCAAGGTCACATGGGCTTTTACTACAATAAGCTTGCCCGCTCAAATGCTTAGCAATGCCTGTCGACATTGTCAAATTTGAAGCATATAATTATCATCTCAAATATTCATTATAAAACACAACTAAGTAAAGCTGCATGAATGGGGATGGGGTATTCAAGTCATGCAGTGGAGAGGTAGTTTGAGGTCAAATGTAAAGGTCACTTTGATCTATGCCACTAAAAACGTGTAGGGTACATAGCTGAGCAATGCACTGGCTTACTACCCTCAGATTTGGCAGGGAGGGTGTCCTTTAACTCTTCATGACCACTGTTGATTCGGACAAAACGGTATGTTACCATGACAGAGGTAGTTCTTGTTTGTAAAACATTTGTTCATAATACAGAGATGACTCTTTACATATATATCTAATTTCAATAAATGCTAGAAATGGAAAACATATATAAAATACATATATATTAGACATATATGGAGTGCATATGTATTAGAAGTGATGAGTTTGAAGTGTCATCATTTTACTTATTTTTCATCTTTCTGGAAAAGTCATCATTTTGAAATAAATAATCGAATTACTTTGCCTACTTAGTTATAAATATGTTAAATGAGGTAACTTAAATAATTACAAGTCTGTTTCAATTGAAGATGCAATTATGTATATCTACCAATTTAGAAGTAGTCTGCAAAATTGATCGGTTGCATTTATAATGACAGCCCTTGAATGAAGAGAGGAATGTAATTGTTAGTTTCTGAATAAGCATAGCTTTATATCTATCTAAAATATTCCAAATCGTGATTGTTTGGAATACCAGCGTTTTTAGATTTAATCATCACAAATGTAGTTATGACATAAAAAGGTCTTTTTTCTCAGAGCGTATTCGATACAATACCTTCAGTAATTCGTAAGTTCTACAATGTGTTTTTTATGTCCAGATAACATTGATTTTATAGACGGTAGAACGGAATTTTCATTGTAAATTGCGGCAAATACATCTTTAAAATTGGAAATTGGTGAAATTCAATCTTATTATTAAATAGCTTCGAAAGTCTAAATTGTCAATTTCGAAAAGACCTCCAGACCTTTTGTCTCATTTTGGTCTAAAGGATTTGTTTCGATTTTTTTTTGTGTAGGTGTAAGAATTAAAATGCATCTTTAACAGGCTTAAAGATTATACTTTTTAAATTTGAGATTTGTAGGAAGCTGCGCAAATTTATAACGTTTATGATTTTTTTTATATATTTGATAAAGTCTGTTTGGTGCCTTTTCAAATGTTTCTTGGATTCAAGCAATATAATTTGATATATTACTCGAAGCGTTTGTGTGATGCAAATGATGATATATTTTATGATTGATAATGTGGCGTAAAATAATATGTTTAAACTAGACAAAACTATAGTTCCTATCGAAAAAAAATTTATGTAAACTCAAGTCAGACGCTGTTCCTGCCTAATATATTGCTAAAGTAAATATAAATGCAATTTAAATGGGCCTTTATTTATAAAAGTTTTATAATCAAATCAAACAAATAAAAACAATTTTTAGCAATCTTTAATATAATAAACTATTATCAAATATGCACATATAAATAATGAAAAAGGACCACACAGTAATTCACTGATTGTCAGAATGCAATATCTCTTTACAAGCCTATGTTTTCGCTGACAAAGCATCTGCAACGTGTGCATCTTTTTTAGATTGTTCATCAACTAACATCAAGCTATGACATAAAAGGGAAATTATGATTTATCGAAAACAATAAAACTTAATCTTTCCTAAATTCCCCTATCACTTTAACAAAAAAATTGTAATATCTTTCGTTTTTTATATACTGAAGATGTTAAATATGGATGAGAAAGTCAAATCCTACATTTTAAACTTTTTAAAGTGTAAGTGTTATGAAATATTTTATCTTGGTAATAACAGCATAGCAAAAGCAATTTTGCTTAGATGAATAAAAAATATATTCATAATCTCTTTGTGATAGATTGGCCTTCATAAACAAAGCAAATATGTACCTCTCTAAATTAGCTTTTTATGTAAATATATTAATGCAAAGTGTTGGCATTTTTTCCCATTTAAACGTTATAAAACATAAACAGCATGTCTCCCAACATTTTAGGGGAAAGGAAAATAAGTAACTAAATTATCGATCTGGATTATATAAATTTCAAAACTATCTTTGTATTCATATTTTTTATGCTTAAAACGGTAAATTTGCTGTAATACGATTCTGTATGTTTAAAAATAAATAAGACCATGTCTGGCCTAAAGCTATTCTGTCTCTCCGAAGGTCTGAACCATGTAATATCATCATCACGGATAACGTCAGGATAATTTCCGTATCACCCGATCATATGAAACACTAGGGAAATTAAAGGAAGTAAATATTTCCTGATAAAGATCCAAAAATAAAACTGAAAATTAATCGAAATGTCTTAGGATGTTCTGTACAGATTTGAAGTACGTAAATATTTGATTCACGGTAAATATATGTGTTGCAATATATCTAGTGTATAAAGAATCATTAAGTCAACCAAGCAATATGTAATTTTCATAAATTGGTTTAAATTCCCATAAAATATCAGCCAATACAACAGCAAATATTCTGGCGAGCATATATATAAAATATTTCAACATTTAGAAATTTTAACATCTAAATTTATGAAATGTATATATTAGATCATATATATAAATACAGATATAATCATGAAATGGCATATAATGCTTTTGTTAAATTATACTGTAAACAGATGAATAATTTGCTAATTGATTATATGCTTACTAATAAAACGGAAGGAATTATTACATATACCAATTAAAACATTATTTTTCAGTACTCTGTATTCAAGACTTGCCAATTTCATAGTCCCTATAGTAACAAATACAACAACAACTTTTATTAGCAAATATCGACAAAAACTTGCCTTTGGCTAATGAACAGAAAAAATATTTCAAATATTGATCATATATACAAACATATAAAGCAATTTTATATGAAACAATATTTATCAACACATATACATATATAAACATAGTGATCAGAAAAGTGTACATTTATAAGACATCGTTTCTAACAGTATATGCTTCTTTAAGATATTTACACATATTCAATACAGTTTTCTTTTTATTTGAACCCATCATACGGTTGAACAAATTAAGATTTGGCCACAAAATATGTGGCATGTTTTTGGTACGAATATTTGAATATTTTTGACAGGTCATAAGAAAGTGGTACTCTGACTCAATGACATTACAGTTGCAATATCTACAAATTCTATAGTATTAAATACATAATTTTTATTATAGATAAACAGATCTATAATTTGCTAATCGATAATATGCTTACTCATAAAACGGAAGGAATTATTACTTATACCAATTAAAACATTAATTTCAATACCCCGTATTTAAGACTTGGCAAATTAATATTCCCTATAATATAAAATACATATTTTTGTTATAGATAATCACTAATCACTAATTTAAAAACGAAATCTCGTGGTCTAGATATTTGATTTGCCTATTAATTTATCAAAGTATCTAAAACTTCCGTGTTCAAAATTATACACTTTTGTCGAAAACATGCTGGGACAATTATCCTTCTAAATATGCCTCTTCTAATTTTCCTTCGGCCAGAAGTTAATTTGCAAAATTCCTGCAGATAAGAAAATTTCATTCTGTAGCAATTAGACGAAATGTTCAATATTGCAGCTTGAAGGAAGATTTATAACAAAATTAGAAACAGAAGTAAAGATCCATTGTATAAGATATTCTCTCAGCGCTATTCAGAACAGAAAATTCGATGTCTGATAACATCATTATATAGTATTCAAATTCGCTACTTTAAGCTTTAAAATACAACTTGCCTGATCAAGAAATACGATATTGGAAAGAGAAATTATAATATTTTATTTTTCAAAATGTCAGCTCATGCTATATGTGTTTATCATATATATTTTCGTTATTTTTTATTGATAAGAAAATTATAAACATAATTGATTTCAATTTATGATAAACGACTTGTAGAATGTCAAGTTCAAATATGAATTCCATGTAAAAAATTAAAAGTTTGTCTAAATCATCTCAGTTTACAACAAATCTAATTCAAGTGCAAGAAATATATAAGAGGCAACACCTTTTATATGTATTGTGTTTTATTTATAACTAGTATGCTATTTATAACAATATGTCATAATTACAGGCCAACTGAACATATCTGACCTCCCTCGAAACTAATAAATATATTTCCTATACAGAAGCATCCCTTTTGTAAGATTGCATCAAAGGCGCTGCAATGAATAAACAAGGCTAAAAAATTTGCAATATTTTAAAAACAAACTATTTAAACTATTTAAAAAAATAATTCCAAAAAAATGTAATAAAATAGAGAAATTTCTGTTATTAAATATAATAACAAGCAAGAAAACACGTTACGGTTAATCGGAAAATATAAAGGACGGAATCACAATGTTTCCTACATTTTGATGCCAACGAATATCTTAATTGTTATAAAAAATTTCAAACACTGTTGTTGAAAGAATAGAATAAATAAGGTGATTTTTATTACAATATAAATATTAGTTGCTTAATCGTTTATCCTTTGAACAACGATTAAGACAATGTTAACTAGTTGATATACAACATCTTAATTACATCATACTTTGCTTATTATCTATTTTCATTTATAATAGATATTTTTATTACAATAAATATGATTTACTTAGTTGTCTATTATTTTAGTTTCCCTGTAGACAATGTTTACAAGTTGATATACTAAATCTTAATTATATTATATAGTACATATTATTTATTTTCATTTATTATAAATATTCTAAATGGAAATGCCATACGATCCAATCTGGACAATCTTTTGTGTTTATATCACGCTTTGTTAAGCTATTTATATACAAAATTACCCGGTTATGTGTCTTTGTTAACAATTCACTCCTTCCAGCTAAGCTTTATGCAAATCATCATTAAGAAAAATACTTCATATAAATAATCTATAAGACCACAATTTGCATTATTGTGCGGACGTTAATCTTTCTCGCTGTAGCTGGGTTTTATATAATGTGCAATTTAGCAGTATTTCAAGTCAATTGCCAAGTAAAGGCGATAAAATCATCGTTCATTCTTTAGTTCTTTCTTTTTTACGTTAATACGTACATTTGTTATAGATTTTCATAAATATAAAACATAGTTTAAAAACAGAGTCATAATTCAAACTTTAAAATATGTTTTCTACGTCAATTGAAAAGATCTTTCTTGGAAACCAATTTTGCAATAACAGATATAACCTTTATATACATTTTTGTTACATGTCAGCATGATAAAAAAAACGAAACAGGTATACTTTGAAGCCTTTTTGTCAGTATAGCATTTTTCAAGTGCGTAGAAATATCGGTTGAATGTGTTTAAAATAGGCGTATCTAAATGAAACGACTGGATATTTAAATATCTAAAGTTCCTTAAATTTAAATACGTGTAATGCAAATTGATTACAACAGAAATAAAAATAAGTAATTTTTTGTGTAAGAAGATTTGAAAACTAATCTGGTAAAAGGTGAATAATTTTAAGGTTTGAAATAGAAACAGAAAATATAAAAATCAAACACAATTTACAAAAAATTCGAGCCTAATGGCAGAAAATGAAAATTGTATCCTACAGAGGGCGACAGAACGAAATCTGTAGCCGAGACAAATGATGTCGGCATAGGCTTTAGCAGTAGTTGACATTATATTAACAGTGTGATGTGATATTTATTGTATCATACCAAACAAATTTATTCAAGCATTATAATAAATAACCGAAATCTGGAACCTGGAATGCGAATTAGGCATGAGTTTGGTTTTGTCAGAGGATCCAAAAATGATGTTACTTTCTGACACTAAGGATTGTTACACTATGACGCGATTATCAAACATAATTTCATTTAATATACTATGTTTTAACCTACACCTTTTAGCGCTCAATATAGTAAAAAGGGCAAGCGAAATAAATTTATTTTGGCCTTTTCAAAGTCGTGTCTACCTAAAAGGTTAAGAGTAGAGATACGAAATCACAGGAAGAAATCAAGGATAATCCTTGGTCATCTACAGTATACGAAGAAAAAGGTGAATTAACAAGCCAATTTGAGATCTTATTCGGATCATTACTACGAATATCTCACATCAATAAGTGAAAAACTACTTTTTAAAGTACAATTCCGTTCTCTTTGGTTTGACGTTTTTGAAAAATAAATGTCATCAAAAGATGAAAATACTTCACATTTCTTTTTCCTAGAACTACTAACTTAATCGTAAAAATTAAAGTTAACATTTATCCTACTAAAGTTTTGGATCGTCACAGCAATATATTGTGTGTATAGGCTAGTACCTTTAAACGAGTATTCAAGTGCATAAAATACTCCTAGGCATCTATTGCGTATGCATGAATTAGATGTTTAGACAATTTACTACTTTTCATAGGTACTTAATTGTACAGTTTATCATTTGACCAAATTGAATTTATTATTGTTGTTGTTGTTGTTGTTGTTGTTATTGTTGTTGTTGTCGTCGTCGTCGTCGTCGTTGTTATATCTAAAGAGATAGAAAACAACAGAGAAACATGTACGAAAAATAAATGTTTTCAAAATTATAATTTTGCATTTTTCTCTTTCTCTTGATAAAAGAAAAACAAACAAAAAATGTTCCAAAATAATTGTAATCTCGTCACGACTGTTGCCTTAAGAACATGCTTACTTTAAATCGTATTGTAATATAACACGTACATTTTAATTTCCCTTTGTAGTTTATCAATAGAATATTCTAAAATGTCCATGCATTTTCATAAAAAATTAAGAATGAAATATAAACATAAATGTATTATGTCTTCAGGCATAATAACATAAAGTTAGAAGCAGCTATGTGTCTCGCGTTTACAGCAAAATAGCAACAGAATTTTATGATTGCTACTGTAAAAAGGTCCTTTTTCTTATACAACTTTTAGAAAAGCTATCAACTTTTTATCTTATGTGGTGATCTATCAAAAGTTCTTACACAACCAAATGTTTTTATCAATGTTATTTATCACATTTGTGTGAAATAATTACATCACGAGTAAACTACAAGTGCTTTCTACATGTACGATCATAAACAATGTTTGCAAATATGATCACATTTATCATAATAGATTATCATCTTTAACCGAATTTCTACGATATGTTTGTCATCCATTATCTTCTCTTAGAATGTCTGGTTTTCATGTCAAACTATTTACATAACTCTAAGATGTTTTACAGTTTTGAAAATTTAATAGAAATTTAAAGTTTTCTAACTTAGTTTATTTAGTGTGAAAGAGAATACATGAATACCATCATAAATTTTCATGTTAGTTACATTGCTAATAACATTATACCCTTACTCTACGGGGTTTTATTTTTTTTTTTTTGGACACTCGTTTTATCACAGTTTCACCTTTCCTTTTGTTATGATACGAATGATATCATGTTTACACCTTAATTTCAACCATGCCGTGCGTATCGTTTCAAGTACAATGTATGTTTATATAAAAAGAACATAAAAATGCAAACTCCATCGTTAAAGAACTTTTTTATCAGAGAAAAGAGAACATCACTTGTGAGTTTAAATAGAGACACACAAAGTTATAGATTAACCAAAGAGTACAAGTACACGTCAGATATGACCACCCGGATGTAGGAGCTTAAAGTCTACACGTTGTCTTTCCTGTACATGATAAATTGAAGATTATGTAGTGTAGACAAAGATTTTTCTGAAAATATGATTTTGGTTTTCGTCATTATAAAAGACATACTTAATTATATGTTTCATTTGCATATCATTTACATAATTGTGCTTGATAGCTTTATAATAACATTAATATGAGATATTTTATAGTATTTTGTCCTCATGCTGAAAATAATCCCACTTATTTCAAAGACGAGAACATTTAGCCTTTTCCCTGGTCTGTGAAATAGCAGTATCATTGAACTTACGGGAGAAAATTACGATTATAATGATCAATTGCATCAAATCTTACATGAATAACAGAAGTATTCAATTTTAACATATGTGAATTACAATTCATGTAAAGTAATCTTCTTAATTTTTAAAGCAAATGTTTCGCAAATAATTTTATATCAAATAATCACTTTTCATGTCAAATCAAATAAGTAACAATAAGTTATACAGTATGTTAATGATTTTTGTTTTAATCATTGAATGCAAGCGCTTCAAATGACAATTATTCCTTTAAAAGAAGTGATTATTTTAGACAAATTGACACATCAACACCTCATCGAAAGTAAAGATTCTCGGTTATTTTTTTATTCCCAAGACCTTTACCGATATGTCTTATTATTTGCAATGAATTCCAATGCAATTTAAAGATGGTAAGCTATCACTCAATAAAGCTTTTGGCAATAATTCGTTTTGTGAAACCACTATGTAACTTTAAAAATAACTTGGCTTTAAAATACAATTGAAAGGAAATAAACAATTGTCACAAACAGGTGTTCGTTTCATTTCATATTACTTCACATGAGAATTTTTTGCTAAGTTGTTTTGCTGAATCTGTTGAAAATTAAAATGGATTTTGTTGAAAATTTAAATGGATTTGTCTTGCTTTGATTTTGGAGTAGTAAGGTCACATTTCAAGGGATTGCAGTACCAAAAAAACAAAACTTGCATAAGGTACTTCTGTTTAAATTCTTAAATTTCTGTTAAATATAGGGTATAGCACAAAAAAAATCTAGAAAATGGGTGATCCACCGGAAACAGTGAAACAACTGTATAGAATGAAAATTTCAGATACAGTTTAATTAAGATAATGTAAAAGTGCAACCTCTTTCACGCCTATAGGACATCTATCACTATTAAGTTTTTCTTTACAGATTACACCATAGTTAAGTCTCGTGTGGCTCTATACAAGTGGAATATGCATGCTTGTAAGAGTTTGTTTATAGGAAAAGACTTTCAGGTCAGAGTAAAGGGTTCAGTGACGGGTTTTTCTGTCATAGTTACCCACTTTTTCACTGTCAACACTATATTTGTATTCTTGACTATATTATTGTAATGAAGTGATTTTAAAAGTAAAACGAAAAGGTTAATTGAATCTATAAAATATATGTTACAGACATTCCTATCTACCGTTCTAATCTCTTTATTTTGATAAAGATAACAAAACACTTTTGTGTGCTCTAAAACGAATATCTCCAGCATTGCCAACGATTGCTTCTATCTGATATAATATCTTGTCCGTGTTATAGGCATATCAATCATTTTATAATAAAATAATACTTGAGATATTTTAATACGAAATAAATGATATGCATTTAATTTGGATTTCAATGGCTACAATAATTTTATTGCCGACATGGTATAAAGTTTGTAAATATAATTAGTTTTATTTCAGGTAGAGAATGTTAAACCAATTAAGCAAGAATAAATGTCGTTTTGTATGTATAGTAAATAGAAATTTTCATAATTGAATTTAGTCTGTTCACACAGGAAACTTCAAATTTATATTGTAATTATTAATTACAAATCTCCAATATTGAAAACCCCATTTGGGAAAATTTAAATTAAAAATAAAACATTCCCATTTTTATAGTTTAAAAATTTTCCCAAAAAATTTAATTAAGTTTTTTTAGAAAGGGTGTTAATATTTTTACGGAAACACAATATACGAACCCATTAAAAGAATGAAACATACAAATTATTCTGACAGTGAACAGGAACAACAACTTACTCATTGAAACCACATAATAATATGCTTCAGCCGTACACGTAAATTTCGCATAGATGAAACAAAAACATAAGGTATCCATATTCTATTTCCAGTTTAAAATGTGATAAATGTATAAAAAATTCATCTTATTTCATATTCTTGACCCTTCAAAAATGTTTTTCGTTGTAATAAACATTTTCAAATACGTAATTGTATCGTTCTTAACTCCTATCAAGTATAGCAAATAATAATAATAATTATAATAATATTATAATACAGTACATGTAATTGTATATTTTAATGTGTTTCATGCTTTACGATTCATCTTCATCACAGAACTTTGTCAGCAAGATTCAAATTGTTTGACTGTATTTCTATAATGTCTCTTTATAAACAATGCTCCTCCCACATTAACGGAATTGTTAAATCTGATTAATGCATTTATTAAATATCAATTTCTAGAAAGTAGTTACAATAACTCAATGATAGATGAAAATTACAGATTGCAGATTATCTTAAGTTGCCATTATCAACTTTTAAACCTTTATTTGTAGTGCGGTTCGTGATTGCCAATTATAGATATATTTTCATTGCAATTCTGGAAAACAAGGATGCCTTTTATACCGACAATTGTCTCAATAATTATATTAATGGTACAAAAAGGGTTTATCGATCAATTTAGTCAGTCCTAGAAAGAGTTCAATAAACAAATTAACGGTATACATGTATGTTGTTATTGTTGTTGTTATTTTTCGGGATGGTTTCGGGACTACAAGTTTCTGCCACCAAAGTATATAAAAAAATTAAAAAAGAAATAACAAACGTACCAGTCGCTCATTGGCTGATGGTTTGAATGACTGTTCACATTATCACTTGAAAAATGGAATATTTTTATTTTAACTATAACAAGAATTTGTAACAGAGTAACAAACGTCCCCCGCCTCAGGAAGTTTTATATGAAGCATATAATTGTGCTATTTCAAAAGATTGAGTATCGATCTCAGGACATTCAGTCCAAAATTATGATCAATACTAGATCTGCAAATGTAATAATAAATTTGTTAAAAAAAATAAAACGAAACACGGAATTTAAAAATCTATCATGTTAAGCTTTGACCACTAAGTGTGACCTTGGCCTTGGAGGTAGGGGAGCAGCTGTTGTGCACGACATAACGTCTATTTGTGCCAAGTATTTTCAAAATCCCTTGAACTATGAAGAAGTTCTAGATCCAACACAAAATATACCCTATAACAGACTATGTAAATCTTTGACCTCTAAGTGTGTTTTTGACCTTAGAGGTAGGGACACAGATGCTACACATGACATATCATCTAATCATTGTGACTATTTGTGCCAAGTATTTTCAAAATCCCTTAAACTATGAAGAAGTTCTAGATCCGACACAAAATATACCCTATAACAGACTATGTTAGTTTTTGACCTCTAAATGTGACCTTGACCTTGGAGGTAGGGATGCAGGTGTTGCGCATGACACATCCTCTTATTATAGTGACTATTTGTGTGAAGTATTTTCAAAATCCTTTGATCTATGAAAAAGTTATGGACCGGACACAAAATATACCCTGTAACAGACTATGTAAGCATTTGATCTCCAAGTGTGACCTTGACCTTGGAGGAAGGTGACCGATTTTTGCGCATGACACATCATCTGATTATTGTTAGCAATTATCGCAAGTATTTACAATATTTGTTATAGATAAGAAAAGTATGGAACGGACACAACATATGCCCTCAAATAGACAATGTTGACCTTGAATGAGCAAGTGCGACCTTGACCCTGAAGGTAGGGGTTTGGTTGTTGCGCATGACACATCGTCTTATTATAACAAACATTTGTGCCAAGTTATTTTAAATTCCTTTGATAAATGACAAAGTTATGGACCGGACACGAAATATACCCTGTTACAGACTATGTTAATATTTTACCACCAAGTGTGACCTTGACCTTGAAGGTAGGTGACCAGTTTTTGCGCATGACACATTGTCTGATTATTTTGAACACTTATGGCAAGTATTTACAAAATCCCTTCATAGATAAGAAAGTTATGGACCGGACACGATATATACCCTCAAATAGGCAATGTTAATCTTGAATGAGCAAGTACGACCTTGACCCTGAAGGTAGGGGTCTGGTTTTGCGCATGACACATCGTCTTATTATAATAAACATTTGTGCCAAGTTATTTCAAATTCCTTAAATAAATGACAAAGTTATGGACCGGACATGAAAGTGTGACGGACGGACAGACGGACGGACGGACGGAGCCTATTTCTATATCCCCTTTTTTCTTTGAAAAGGCGGAGGACAAAAAGATTTTGTTTTTGTTTGCATAGGTATGAAATTGAGAACAAATTGGATTAAAGTTTTGATTGAAATACATTTAAATGATTGAAGTATCCTTTCATAACCTGAAAATACTTGAGCTACATAAAAACAATATTCGATTTAATCTTTAGTCACCGTGCTCCTCCTCCGGCTGTATGACGGCATTGCATGGCAAGTCAAAAGGTATTGGTATATGTAGGGTATCATCCATCCCTTCGCATCAGCGTAAGCAGAACTCAATATATTATGTAAAAATGGTGATTAAATATATTTTTGAAAAGATTGCAAATGCATTTAGGGTTTTAGAAAATATTGAGAAAAATATTGATATTAAGACAGCAATCGGATTATGTTTTAATTTATAGTCATTGTTACACCAATGTTTTTTGTATCTTCATTCACAAAGTTGTTGACATTGCATATATCAAAGTTACACCATATTCCGTAAAAGTGTATTAGGTTATTAATGTACGGTAGCTTTGTGAAAAGTTTCTTTCATTTCTGTCATAGGACGTCGTCAATTATCTATAAATGACATGATGATATTGTCAATCATAACACTGCAGATGTAGCGAGGTAACCTCAATTAATCTTAGGGTGCTGATTTTGTGTCTATTGTCAGTAAGAAATATATTAACTCTTGCGCCCCAAAAATGTAATGTATAAATAATTATGTTTTCTTTCAGCATTATTTTTATTTAAATTATTCTAGTCAATAACAAAAACATATCTTTCCTTGCAATTTTTCTATTTGATATAGAAGAAATTCAAGACGAATTATATTGAGTTTTCATCCCTCTCTCTCTCTGTGAAATACATTGCAGTTTTCTTTATAATAACTTGTATCGAAATAGTTTCTTATAGTCCTAGAAAGACATTAAATATCATTAAGTTTGATTTTCTATATAATGTTTTCTTCTGACTAAGTCAGTAGGCGTTTTATTACCGGTAGCCTAAAAATAAATGGATTGATTATTTATGATGATTTCAAGTTAGTGGCAAAAGTTAATTGCAATTCTAAAGTTTAAATTCAAATGATTCACTTTTTAACTGATATGAAAAAAAATCTTAAGTAATTATTCAATATATGCGAAGGACATAAAACATGCACTTGTTGAAAAAAACAAGACTTATAGTTTAATACAAAATATTAAAACTTACACTTGGAATGGCATAAAGTCACTTTAACTAGGTGAAAAACAAAATAGTTGAACATTAAGATTCGACATGTTTCTATAACATCATTTAAAAATAGTCATATTCAAAATGTATTTGTTATTAATGCTACGGCATAATTGCGAAACATTGTTTTATTATGCGATGACCATAATTGAAGCTAGCATCAAGGTCTAAACTTCTTGTCTATTTGTTCAAGAGCAGATCGTTGTATTTTCCAATCACAAATGTCTCTGGTGAGTTTGTATCTTTGTGCTACGAATTACCATCAGAACAACAAAGCAATGGCAACAATATATAAGTCTAATACCTACAATAGTTTTAAACTATTTAGATCTCGAGCAATACCTTTCAACAAAAGCTAATATTTTTGTCTTCCAACGTGTGTTTCTCTGTTAATGCTGTGCTGTATAATCTTATAAAGAAGCATGATCTATATTTTCTCTTTCTGATATTTAGAGAGATTTTTAAATGCATTTTTTTTCTTTGAATTTGTAAAACATGATTGAATTATGGCCTCGTCGCCCATCTATCAGAATTTACATAAGATATGACTACCTTGTAGTGTAAGGTTATATAGCATGTCTGTCTGCACTATACAGTCTCAAAGTTTCTGAAACAGGATGGTATAAAAAGGCGAAATGTTAAATTTCTTCGAGAAACACACTTCTGGAAAAATGTCAGTACATTTCCTAATGGCAACGTTACTTGGTTTTTTTTGCATATTTGCTGCATTTTGTTTTTTAGAGTGCAACAAATAGTTGTGATTTTAAAAGAGTGATTTGTGTTTCTTAATTTCTGTATCAGATGAATCTTATACCTAGCACATGTCATTATGCTGAGGAAACATTTGCCCATGACTGCAATGCCACGAATCTTTTTTATTAACCGATATCAACTTCAAGCCTAATTTCAACTGAAATTCTTCAACTGTATTAATACAGAAAAGTAAAAATATTAAAGCATCAAGAAAATGATACATGCCTTATTCCTGGTATAATTCAATTTGCGATTCTAGGAATATATTGCAAATATAAGAAATTGATAATATATCTATCGATCATTTATTGATTTCATAGAACATAATAAAGGACAAAACCAGATTTTTCTGTATGCATACACAAAAGCAAATCTAGGAAATAGAACATCATTGTAAACTACTAAAATACTTTAATTTGTAATAAGTCTTCAGTTTTACTGTGTATTTAAAATTGCACACATAAAGGAAGGAGAGTAATTTTAGAACAATGAGGAGATTATTATTTTCAATTTTACAAACCTGACTATATAAAAATAAAATTTTTTTACTCTTCAACAAGTAGAACTGTTATTGATTAAAATATATGACAATATTGTCATTCTAAAAGTGTATCAATGTTTTGAACCAATTATGTAGTTAAGATTACATTTTGAATGATATAACTTACAGCAATAACATTAATTGCATTCAATAGTGATTTATGTCTCCTTTAATTACAATAAAACATTAAAATGGTAAAAAAAAATCTATAATTAGCACTTTTCTTGAATGAAAATGCAATACGTCAAACAATTTGACCAAAAAGTTAGACATTGGTATTAAACATAAATATTCATTCAATTTTTTTCTTTGATATATATGTCAATGTGCTCGTGATTGTAACAATCGTTCTTAAGCTAACGTAAAATATCAAGAAAACACATTCTACTACATTTGACTTTGATAGGTTTTCATCAGAAATGAGAAGCAATAAATATAAAATATGACGTAAAGTCCGTTTAAAAAACTCTCAAACTTAATAAATCTAATAATAGTTTTTTATTATGATCGTGCTTCATCTATAACAAACTTCTATGTTGTATTATATTTCACGGAAGCTAACTGTCTGGTCACGAATAAGACTTAAGAATATTTTCGCTTTCGTAATAACCAAGAACAAGTTTTTAGCTTAAAGGAATTGACGATAAAAACTTACTAATTTAAAGCTATTTCGAACCCATCATGGGGCAATTATTTAAAATGATGTGTAAATTATATATAACAGTTGTCCGTCTTACGAAATTACATCTACAATAGAATGGTTTGCAAAGATGTTGAGATTTAAGTACAAATTACCTTTACTTTATGTAAAAGAAATTGATATGTCATTCTTGTGTTTTATTTTGGCAGCGGTTTTAAAACCTAATAGGAATATTACATACACATTAAACAAATCTTTCGAAGCATCCATGTGCCACTGAAATTCATTTTTTGCCAATAAAGTGGCAATAAATATTTTTTTAATATTCATAGCTCAAAAGAAGCATGTTCAAATTATCATATGAGCTCTAGGTTGATCATTTAATCTCATACTATGTCACGTTTTAATTTTATTACAAATTGTCATTTCAAACGTTTTTCCTTGCATCGCTGTAGAGACTTGATAAACGAACTGCGTATTAATTGATTTGCATTTATACACAATAGTAAAATCGTATAACATTTGAGAAATTCTAAATGAATAAAGGAAAATAAGCATAATATGATTAAATTTGCGTTTTTAACAAATTACTACATGTTTATCATAACTTTTTTCTAAAGATTATGGCTATATATTGCTCAATATGTTATCAGTATCAGTTTCTAAAATATATTTTGATTTTACTTGTTTGGTTGTTTTCATTGCAAGATACAAGGAGATTACTCCTTAGATGTTAAGCCTGAATTAATATAAATGTTACTGTTATATGTTATCTCAGAGGTTCTGTGTGTCTAGGTGCTGACCTAGTACCTAAAAATTTATGTTGAAGTAAGTTCATCTCTTTTATTAATATATTAAGGTACAAAACGTAACTGTCAACCAACGCGACAAGCATTTCCATGACGTGATTTAGATTTTTTACAGGATTAAGAGGATTGCAATATCCATTGATTGTAGTATCAATTATGTCAACCTTGAGAACTCTTAAGAAACAAACTTTGCCAAATATATGTCGACAGATCTACTTTATCAAGCTTATGTCGATCAGATAATTGAAATGGAACCTTGATAATGATTATTTTCACCATGGGTAGGCCAATTATGTTGCTTTATCTATTACTTAACTAAACTTTGACACCCAGGCTATTCACAGACATAAGATTGGACTGTTTATATTTACACATAGTTCCTCCAAATTAATATCTAATAAGGTTCTGACATCTGAGCTTTGTCAAGATAATTAATAAGAAGAATATATTCTTATGTTCTCAATCAACAAAATGGCTTCGTTTCTCACTTACTGAATTTGGATTGATTTTATATGCTTAATGCATTACATAAAACTGAAATTATCCCGTGTCGCTGGAAGGGTTTCTTGATTAATGACACACAAAACTGACCTTAACATTTTAAAGATATTTTCTTTTATGCTGATATAGTTTAATTTGTTACAACGTTTTCGATTTTTATTTCTAATATAGTAAATCAGAAAATATTCTTATTTTATCTTCTTATTTCACATCCTCTTTAAAGTTTAAACAATTATCTTTCCACCATAAAAAGTTTTATTTAAACTTATATCTTTAAATAATGTTCAAAGAGTAGAAGGCTCAAAGGTATGGCATTTAGTAATATGTCATGGTGTAACAGGATGCATTATTTTAAATTTGATGGCTTCGTGAGATAATTATTCTGTAAATATGGCATACTAAACAAAGCTTATGACAAATAAGTAATCAAATTCAACCAGTAGTTGAATTCATTACAGTCAATAAAGTCATAATTCATTATTAAGTGACGTAAGCTCAAACGTGGGTCCTCAAAAAGGACAGATTTTAATCATTGTTTTTAATCTCTATAATTTTAAATAAAATAAATGTACTATTATATTAATTATCTATAATAAAAATTCCAGAAATGGACGATATGTTTTCCTACCACATTATTTAAAATTTTGTATTCGGGATTTCAAAAGGAAATTCAAAACGCAAAAAATGCTGCAAATCTATTTTGTCATCATGTTTATTGTCAACATTAATAAATTTTATCACCGAGCTTTTTGATGTTTATTTGCTGTGATAAAAATAATTATTTAATTATCAATTTTGTTTTTCTTTTGTTGCTAGAATCTGTTATTGTAATGTTATACATGTTTAGATAGCTGTCCATGTATAACATATAAAGATTTGTTTGACACGGTCTTACACTTTCAGTAGATTCTCGAGAATTCTAGGGGAAAATCAAATGTTACTCGTCAATTATTTTCATTAGGATCTTAATCAAAGGTGTCTTGAACAATAAATATAGATTGATCATTAAAAATATATTTGTATATATTTTTTCGTTAATTCAATTTTGTTTTCATATTTATTTTGTCTTGCCATATATATTGTATTTTACATCTTCACGGGTCATGCAGCCTCATGGAATAGGAAATAAACTTTCCAAACTGATCATATTCCAAGAATATAATTTTATAACAAATTGTCCTATAAAAATCAACTATTACCAGTAAATACTTTTTGAAAGAAATGTATCTTTAATGTCTTTAGTAACTTCTTTTTCATGTGGTTTTAAAAGATATATGTTACCTTTTCCCTAAAAATCAACTCACGATCTTGTGTGCCTGTCGGTGCCCATATAACATTTTCTCAAAGGCAAACAAATTAATCATCATATAAGCTATAAGTTCAAACGAAAGATTTTCAAATTCGTCTACTGAGCTAATTAGAAACACAGAATAATGTACTTCAAAGTGTTGATTCAAATACCAGAAAACGGACAAGTAAACACCAGAAACAAGACACGATATTTTTCTATATTTAAAGACATGCCTTACTTTCCTATTATTTAATTTCATATTTATCTTAATGAAACAAATAATGTTTGTATAATGCTACTATTTGTTTAGTAAGCGAAAACTCCAATTTTAGCAACCTTATGAAATACACTTACCGTGCGTTTTCTAAACTTATAAATTACAAGTATGTGTCTATGTATATGTCTAAAATTTATTGAGTAGTCTGCAATATGTATAGATTTCTTCAATTATGCAAACCGCAAAATTGGCAGATTCCGGGGGAAAAAAGGCTTCATACATAGCAAATACAGCACAAAATTCGGTCATGTAACATTTGAAGGTCTTACATGTAATAATGTCAAATCATATGAAAAAAACAGTGTTTCCTTGGGCTCTTAAATGAAATACTTTCCCGTTACAGACTTTCTGTTAATTTGTTTGCATGTAAGCTATTTTCAAACCCTTAACACAATTGTGTTGTCTCGCACAATACAAAAAAAACTTACATATTCAGATCACTACTTACTCTTCTGTCAAGATCGCTCAGCCAACATTAGCCAATGTGCACTTCTCACAATGGTAGCATTGCTCACTTAGCATTATCATGCAATTTATATGATGTTTTTGCATAAACTGTCATTTATATACTTTATTTCGTTCAGACACATATTTATGAAGGATTTGCGTGTAATCATTAATTACCTTACCTATTGTATTTCGATAACGATCAGCAAAATTATATAATGTCATTTTATCACGTGATTTTATACTGACATTTTGTTATTTGGCCTTGGACGTTGTTCCAGCAAAGAAAACTAGGGGACAACTAGGAACAAAGTTTATAGAATACTAGAAAAAAAGCTAGAAAACGGTAGTAGAAACTGTGAGACCTTGCGTTTTGTAGTGATCATTAGAAAACTATCATTGCTCATGTATTGTACAAATTGTATCAGTTTAAGTGACCCTAAGAGTACGTTTTACTTAATAACAATTTAATGTACTTATAATAAGCTATTTTCACTTTAGAGACTTATAAAATAAGAAAATAAGCAAGAGAAAATGTAAATGTTGGTTTATTAATTTTGAATATAAGCCTTATTTAAAACAAGATACAAGGTATATAACATTTGAAGTGTAAAAAATATAATAGTAAGAACGCTCAAACAAAGAATTATTATGTTTTATTTTCAAACAACATAGTGGTAAGCATTAATCGGTATTTATTCTGTCAACATTATATCTTAAAACATTTCAATTGTTGACAATTATTTCAATTTGAATTCAGTGGCAAAATATTTGCCCCTCATTTCTATGCATTTAATAGACTTGAACAAACCCTAGAAGTTACAATAACATATAGTAAGGACTTTGTATGATCGAAACAAGTCTAAGTCATTCATTTGACATGTTCTTTAACGTTTCCAGAGTTCACTGCACCTATTGTGAAATCTAACTTGACTCACGCGGGTCAATTTAGGAAACCACCATTTTATTCTTTATAAGGAGGAACGTTTTGTTCATGTGACTGCCTTGTGTCTATATTTTTGGGACATGTACAGAAAAAAGAATGATAAATTCAAAATTTTGCCTGTGTCTCCCTTTAACATTAACATTAATTTAATTAAATATATAACATTAACATTAAACAAACTATATTGTTAGCATACATGGTGTTAACACAAGTTTCCAAAATGAATCATGACAAAGGCCCCGAGTCACGCCCTCACGTATATGATTTCTATGAAAAAAAAAACACCTATATAATCGCTTGGAGTCTCCATTTCTATAAGGCACACAAAGCTGAGCGGAAAAACAAAATGACAAGATGTCCGAATTACATTGACACGAGCACATACACCGTTTTCGTCTGTTGGCATTTTTTATCTTCGTATTTTTGTTAAACAATCACATTATTCGTAGCTAAACACCCTTTTACGGCAGTATAACGCTTTTAATTCTGGTTAAACAAACAACAAGATTGTTTGATGCTCCATCACATAGGCATTACCCGCGGGGTTATTTCGTCTGATGGTACATATATACACATATTAGCTTTACGTATTTTAATTTAAACAACCAGGGGATATCTTCATCTTGAAAGTGGGTTTTCTCTTTCGGATGGACTCTTGCAATATGTTGGGGGCTCCTCTGAGCAAGATCATTGAGTGATAATGTGCAATTGAAAATGGTCAATTGTAGTTCATGTCATGCGCAGATAGAACTTAAAGATCGTAGCATTTTTTCCTTTTACCAAACTTGAAATAGCAGACTTCTTTTAATTATAAATTTTCCTTTCATCAAAAATCAGTACTTTATACGGTCTAATCTTGATCAGTCGTCCGTTTAGGTGATTTTAAAATGTAACGAAGTAGTTTTACTGCTTTGCTATATCAATGTTGCATGATAAATACTGATTTCAGAATAATCGTCTGCAATATGTGGATGTTGTCTGCTATAATCTACCAGTAATTTCTGCAAACATTGACGTTCCTACATACACAATAAGGTCACGGTTGCATGTGGTTGCCAATCTTCTATCTATATCTAAAATTCAAAGGTTAATTAATATAACTGGAAACTAGAGATGTTGTTTGAAATAAACAATTTGTCTAACAATAGGATATAGCAATTATCGATCAAAGAAAACACAAATGTCTTAAACAATTGTATAAATTTTCGCTTTTTTAAATAATACAAAATGGTTCGTAAAGTTAGGGGATGTGTCAGTGTAGGACACATTTTGCTTAAGAATTTATTTCATCATGTGGCGAGTTTCTTAAAACAATAAAAGTAATTGTATAAAACCATTAATATATTTTGTGCTATGTCCTCCTCCTAAATATATACCAAATATCTAATGGGGGATCATCTCTATGTTCATGATAATTATCATACGGTTCAGAAGTTCAAACATAAGCCTATTAAGTACATATTTTACAGGGTAAGGGATCCCTGTGCAATTATATTTATTTATAACCAATACTGACTACAAAAAATGCATAAAATAAATCAGTTTTTACTATTTGCAACCAGGAAAACATTATTAAAAACATATATAACAAATGAGCAAAGATTAGGTCTCCTCATTTGAGGTCAGATATTTCTTTCAGAGATACTCCGACAATACTGTAACTGAAACAGTTTGTATAACATAACAATTTATATAATTCACGGAGATAAAATGTACGTTTCCGAGATTGTGCTCATAATACCGAGATGTCTCTTTCAACATACAACATCCTATTAGAAATAGATGCTTAATATATGCATATGGAGTACATATACGTTTTTATATATAAGTTGATTATAAGTGATAAATTAGAAGTGTAATCATTAAACGCTTCTTCTTTAATCAAAATTACTTTGTCGTGAGCGGATGTAGACCTATTTATAATTAACATCCTTATTTAGAAAGATGTTTACGAAATTTACTTAATAAAAGTAAGTCTATTTCAATTGAAGATACAATTATGTCTAACAAATTTGTAGTAATCTGTAAAATTTTACAATGAAGAAAGATAAAGGAATGTAATTCGAGGGTTCAAAGGTAAAAGGTTATAACTGCCACTTTTGCCGAAATTGACTTTTTATGTTTTTTATAATGTACTTATTGTCCTTTATGTCTGACGAAAATATTATATAAATATTCAATCCTTATAAGGGCAAAAAATTAAAAAGTATTTTGTAATAACTTCTTTTCTACAAATTATTTAGGGGTAAAAGGTTCTAAGTGTACTTATTACCTGTTGTTTACTTGTTGTTCCACATGTTGTGAAGAATCTGTAGTGGAAAAAGGTTATAACTGATTTTATCACCTTTTTCCCCTGACAGAATGCTGCATTCATACAGTTCACAAGGCACTATCTGTTATCTCTTTTCCCACGAAATTCATCTTTTAGAATTAAATGCAGCGAGAATATAACCGAATATGAAAGACAGAAAATATTCAGTACATACTGGTCAATGGGTGATTACATAAGTCAGAGGTAATTCATTTGTTTCCATGTTGCCAATAAAGAACCAGAGAATGTATCTAAACAGAGAACAAAACAAAGACCTATTTCGAATTCGTTTTTCATACAGGTAGAAAAGAGGGCGTGAGGGATGTTGCACTTATTCATTATCTGTCATGTACAGACTCAATCAAACCGAGTCTGCAATTTTTATGTAATTTTGTTGTGATTAATACTTCCGAGGGATCACTTTGTTTCCAGTTTTTTTTACTAAAAACTATCAATGTCGGTTCCAAAACAGTTGCAAACGCAGTTAAGCACAAAGTGGCAGGGTTATATGTTGGAAATGACAAGAGAGGGAAAGCTGTGCCTGGAAATAAAACCACGGAATATCACAGATCATTTGTAAAGAAACACAACGAAAGCTTTCCGACTAATGAATCACTACACACGAAGACCCCAACAGGAAGTATCTAACGCAAGATTTAAATATAAAACGAATATACTCACTGTATGTAGAAAAATGCAAGGACAAAATAGAAAGTGTGTTTCAGAGGCTGTGTACAGAATTATTTTTAGTACAGAATATAACTTTTTTCTTCCGTCCTAAGAAAGATCAATGTCCACTCTGCAATCTGTATGACACTTTGAGAATAGAAGATAGACTAGATGAGGCAACAAAAGCAAAATATCAAGTTCACCAAGTGACCAAAAAGAAAAAAAAACAGTGCAAGAATGCAAAAATCAGCCGATAAAAAACGCACAAAGAAAGATCCAAAGTTTTCTGTGTCGGCATTTGATATCCAGGCTATTTTGAAAACACCACTCAGTTTAATTGGTGATCTTCGTTACAAAAGAAAACTGTGTTGTTGCAATTTGTCATTCTATGAACTGGGAAATGGTAACGGGACTTGTTATCTGTTGGATGAGACACATGGGGAAACCAGGCTCGTGCAAAGTAGGAACTTGTGTGTACTTGTATGTAACCTCTGTTGCAAGTAAGACATCTGGTATTAAAGAAGTGACATTATATAGTAATGCATGTGGAGGACAGAATTGCAATCAGTTTGTTGCAAGTTGCTTAGTTCACTGTGTCCAAGATATACCTCACATCAATGGTAAAACCACACATTTCTTGAAATTGGCCATTCATTAATGGAATGCAAAGTCCATACATGCATCTATCAAGCATGCAAAAAGCCTTACAATAGTTCATGTTCCATCGCAGTGGGAAACAGTTATATCATAAGCACGCCGGAAGCAACCATATATTGTCGTTCTAATAAAATACAATGACATACTAGATTACAAGTTGTACAAAGAACAAAACTTTGGCTCAATGAAAATCGATGTTGATGGTGAACGTGTTAATTGGCTGAGTATATATAAAATACATGGTTGATTTAGGGATGGATAAGGCTTATCGGTGAGCTAGAAAGTGTATCTTGGCGAGCTTTAGCAAGCCAAGATTCTCTTTCGCAGTGAACCGGATAAACCTTCTCCAGCCCGACATCAACCATGTATTTGTTTTATCCTGCTTTTAATAATGTTTTTAGAATAATTAAATGGTTTCATTCTTCTTTTTCCCCGATAAAATAACATCTATATGTAGTTTTGTTTTGCTGCTAAAGATGTGACGTTATCAAATGATGTAATGACTGGAGATAGATAAAGACAAAAATACAGTATTGTTGTGAGCTATGGTTTTGTGGTTAGTGAGTTCAATGCAGTTAGGTTAATGCAAAAGAAGAACAGAAGCAAAGAAAAGTCTCTTAAGGCTCCACAAAAGGCTTATACAGAGAAGCTTCCAATATCTGCTGCAAAAGCTGATTTGATGTCACTTGTTGCCTCTGGAACAATTCCGAAGGAGTGCGAATCATACTATGAGTCATTGCCATGCAGCAAATCTATAAAAGACAAACTTTAAGTGCCTTCTGTTAGTGAGAGTGAAGAAGATGAGTGGAGGTCATAGAATAATTAATGACAAACATTCACATTTTGTGACATGAAACAGTAGTCTTTATTTACTTAACTATGATATGGGTCACTAATATCCTTAATAAAATTATTGCTGATGTCTGGGGTCTGTTTGACTTCAGTTCGATTATATACCAGAGAACATTCAAAATAAATGAAATTTGTAAACTTAGATTTTAGTGCGTATTTTCGTAAACTTTTTAGTTATTAATTTATTTCTGTAGAATCAAAATATTGAGCAGGTACATATTTCATATTTCTATGAATGAAAAGTGTTAATTTTGTGTACGAGTATTAATGTGCATTGTGTTAATTACATTACGTAAGGTTCTTCAAAGTAAGGACATAATTGATAAATTTGCAACAGTAACAATTACTGCAACATCTAAATTTTTCAGAGGAACAAGGCTATAACTGCACTTATAACCTTTTACCACAGTTTATCTCTAACTTTTATTGCTAAACCTTCAGAAGTAAAAGGTCGTAAGTGCAGTTATTACCTTTTACCGCTCAAACTTGTAGTCTTGACAGGATCTAAGTACATTTATTACCTTTTACTTCTGTAAAATGATATTATTTTGATCTTAGAACTTTAAAACAAACTATAATTACAGTGTTTTATCAGCACCAAGCAATGTAAACTAAACAAAATATGATCTAATGTAGTCAACAAATATGGGAGAATCAAAATTGTTATAACAATATTACGGAAAATAAAGTTGTATTAAAAAATATGTTTTTTGCGTTTTTCTCGAAATCTTGAAAATGGCAGTTATTACCTTTTACCTTTGAACCCTCGAATTGTTAGTTTCGGAAAAGGCATAGCTTTATATCTATTATTAAGGAAATTGCAAATCGTGAATGTTTGGAATACCGACGGGCTTTGTTTAGATTTAATCATCACAAGTATAGTAATTAAATAAAACAAATCTTTAATTTTCTTAGAGCGTATTTGATAAAATACCTTTATTCAATCGTACGTTCTACAATTGTTTTATATGACCAGATTCTTTTGATTTCATCGACGGTGAATAGACAGGACGGACGTGATTTTATCGGTAATTGCGGCAAACGCATATTAAATTAAAAATCTGCAAAATTCAAACTTATTATTGACTAGCTTCAAAAATGTTTAAATAAACATACAACGTTTATGAGTTTATATATTTGATAAAGCCTTTTTGGTTCCTTTTCACATGTTTTTGGAATTAAGCGATATAAATATATATAATATTCATACAAACGATATATTATATAATCGACAACCGACCCTAAAAGATTATGTTCAAACTAAACTAATATAGTACATATATTTCTGTCAAAAATATTTTTTAAACTCCAGTTTGACACTTTTCCTGCATTATTTATTGTCATAGTAATTTGATATTTATAAATTTGCAATATAAAAGCGGTCTTTATTTGTAAAAGTTTTAATAACAAATAAGATACAGAATTAATAAAAATATATGTATAAGAATCTTAAATATAGTAAACTATTATTAAATATGCACAGATAAGATATGAAAAAATTGGCAAAACAGTGATGTCATTGATTGTCAATATCTCTTTATCACTCATATATCTTCACTCAGGGAAGTGCCCACGATAATGTTGTTAGAACTTTTGGCCCAACCCTTTTGTATGTACACTTGATTATGTCTGTAAAATTATTTAATCGTATATTGTGTGTATATTTATACAATAAAATATTATTAAACTAAATATATCTTCACTAGTCCATGTTTCTGCTAAGTATCAGCAACATGTGCATCTTATATAAATTTTTCATTAATTAATATTGTCAAGCAAGCTGTGTCATCAAAAAGAAAGTATGAGTTATCGAAAACATATCATTATTCCTAATTACATCATCATTCTAAAATTCCCCGACCACTTTAACGATGATCAGTAATATCTTTCGTTTTTATATACAGAAGATGTGTTAATATGGATGAGAAAGTCAAATTCTAGATTTTAAACTTTATAAAGTGTAAGTGTTATGTAATATGTTCCCTTGGTAATAACAGCATATCAAAAGCAATTTTGCTTTAAAATAAAGATATTTATAATCTCTTTGTGATAGATTGGCCTAAAAAACAAAGCAATATGTACCTCTCTAATTTAGTGTGTTATGTAAATTAAAATAGATTAACATAACAATACTTTCGTATTATTAGTAATTAAATTATTTTATTTGTAATAATGCTTTCGAGTTTTGTTCTAGACAGAACGTTTGAATTTCATATACATTAGTTTTATATATATAATTTGAGAATGCATGATTAAGGTTGCTATTATTTCTGCATAGTTAAGCTTACATTCTCTTCGAAACATGTTGTGTTTTTTTCAAAATCTGGCTCTAAATGAACAAAAGAATTTAGCCAAGATTTCATGTATATTATCAACATGTTATTAAATAAATATACAAATATGTTTTTATATCTTCATTCTATTATTAATTGTATTTACATTATAATTAAATTGTCTTTTAATAAAGAGATCATTATAATTATTTTATATATAAATTGAGCCGTGTCACGACAAAACCAACATAATGGGTTTGCGATCAGCATGGATCCAAACCAGTCTGCGCATCCGCGCAGTCTGATCAGGATCCACGCTGTTCTCTTTCAGTTTTTCTACTTGTTATAATGTTTGTAAGCGAACAGCATGGATCCTGATCAGACTGAGCGGATGCGCAGGCTGGTCTAAATCCCTACTGGTCGCAAACCTATTATGTTGGTTTTGTCGTGACACGGCTCATTTTTATATTTATATATTTATCAATATTTTAAAAATGCAACAATCAAAGATAATAATTACATGAATTCTATTTTATCCAAAACAACAAAAGCCTCACCAATATCATTAAGCCCGTCTAACGAGTTTAGACCTTATCGGTTTGATCATTCGAACTATATATCGTATCGTTGACACAAGTCCGGGTGTTTTGTGGTGCCGTAAAGTAGGAGACACAGATCTTTAACTGTGTTTACTTAAATTGTTTCCTTTAGTATTAAAATGACATTATGCCCATCCAAGGGTATATAGTGAGTAAACGGGTGAAAATCAAAATAAATTTTCATTTTGCCATAATTCCTTTAAATTTAATAATTAAGTTCGCATAAACAATGAATACTAACATATGCAAACGAAGTTTCTGTTAATATCCATTAGATTTTACATAAATAATGCTTAGTTTATTAAAATTGTGAGCAGTCTTTTTAAAAGTTTAGACAGATTTATGATTTTATTCTAAACATTTTCCATTATCAACTGTTGGTCAATCTTTTGAAATATAAAGTCAATTCAGCTCAACTTGACCATGAAAATATTAGCATAATGTCATTTTAATGCAAAATGTTGGCATGTTTCCCCATTTAAACGTTATAAAACATTAACAGCACTCCCAACATTTTAAGAAAAAATATTGTTGGTACGGAAAATAAAACCTAAATTATCGATCTGGATTATGTAAAATTCAAAATTTTCTTTGTTTTCATTCATGTCTGGCCTAAAGCTATTCTGTTTCTCCGAAGATCTGAATCATGTAATATCATCATCACGGATAACGTCAGGATAATTTCCGTATCACCCGATCACATGAAACACTAGAGAAATTAAAGGAAGTAAAGATTTCCTGATTAAGATTCAAAAATAAAACTGAAAACTCATCGAAATGTCTTAGAATTAATCTTTACAGATTTGTAGTACATAAATATTTGATTAACGGTAAACATGTTTGATGAAATATATCTTGTGTTTAAAGAATCACTAAGTCAACCAAGTTATATGTAATTTTCAGAAATTAGTTTAAATTCCCTACAAATATCAGCCAATACAACAGCAAATATTCTGGCGAGCTGATAAATAAAATATTTCAACATTTAGTAATTTCAACATCGAAATTTATGAAATATGTATATTAAATTATATATAAAAATACAGATATAGTCGTGAAAGGGCATATAATGCTTTTCTTAAATCATACTGTAAACAGATCTATAATTTGCAAATTGATTATATGCTTACTCATAAAACGGAAGGAATTATTACGTATACCAATTAAAACATTATTTTTCAATACTCTGTATTTAAGACTTGGCAAATGAATAGTCCGTATAATATAACATACACACTTTTTATTATAGATAAACAGATTGTTATGTATGCAACATATTACATGTATATAGATTATATCTGACCAGTTGGTATTTCAAATATTGTCATTGTTCTATTTTTAGAACATAAACTACATGTATGTACTAGAACGTTCTTAACTGTTGTGGAAAACTCATGCATTATATTTAGATAGAAATTTCTGGAATGATCTTTATTGTTGAAGTTGCTAGATTATGATTACTTGAGAACATAATAGACCTTTCTAGAAACTTCTTAGTTAATATATATAAGGAGACATTTTTCATTACTCTTATCTTTAAGTAATCAGTTACCTTTTAAGTCATCAGTTACCTTTTTTAGTCATCAGTGATCTTTTAAGTCATCAATATATTTGGAGTATTATTTAACTTGGAAATTAAGTGATTTATTGGAGCTTGGATTATTAATTATTCTTGTGGATTTTATTGTGGGAATTTATTCTAAAGTGTTCTTGGATTTAACTTGGATTTAACTGTGCTATTGAAAAAGGATCATTCCAGGATCAGACTAGACATTTGTAATTTTTATTTGGACTTCAGGTATTTGTAAAGATAATTTGTTATTTTATTTTTCTTTAATAATTTTTCTGTAATAAATTTGTTATTGTTACAAGTTTGTTGCTGGCTTTTCTTTCTCGTTACGCCTGGCTCGTAACAGAAATTGGGGGCTCGTCCGGGATTGAATATTTCTTTTTGGCTACATTATTGGAAATTATTACCATTTATTCTACATTTTATTATTACCGTATTTACTCATCTGAGTTGATATCATAGTTGTTCTATTAAGTGTACCTTTCATTTTGAAATTTTTGAAACACATCACTTTCTGAGTTTAAAACCAGCAGCAAGCAGTCATGTCTTTTAATTTAGAAAAGTTTGTAGCTGACCCTTCCCAGGAGGTATTAGATTTGGCTAAGAAAACTGATTTGCTCGATCTTGCAAAAAAGTATAATTTATTAGAAATTAAATCTTAAAAAGAGCTTGAATTACAATTTAAATTTGAACTAGAAAAAATGCAGTTTGAAAAAGAAAGGGAAGAAAGACAGTTAGAAAAAGAAAGGGAAGAAAAAGAAAGGGAAGAAAGACAGTTAGAAAAAGAAAGGGAAGAAAAAGAAAGGGAAAGGCAGTTTGAAAAAGAAAGAGAAGAGAGAAAATTAGAAAAAGATAGAGAAGAGAGAGAATTTCAGTTAAGAATGAGAGAATTAGAAATCAAAGAGAGAACAAATCAGTTTGAACATAGAATAAATTCAAAATTTGATGTCACTAAAAATATTAGGCTTGTTCCACCTTTCCAAGAAAAAGAAGTTGATAAGTATTTTCTTCATTTTGAAAAGGTTGCTGAAAATTTAAAATGGCCAATAGAGCACTGGACATTACTTTTACAGAGCGTCTTAATTGGTAAAGCTCGTGAAATCTATACACAACTTACTGTCGAACAAAGCTCTAATTATGATAATGTAAAAGAATTAATTCTGAAAGGTTATGAGTTAGTACCAGAGGCCTACAGGCAAAAATTCAGAAATTCTAAGAAAGAAATTGGTCAAAACCCATGTCGAATTTGCAAGAGAAAAAGAACAACTTTTTGATCGGTGGTGTCTATCTAAGAAAATTAAATAAAAATCATGAAAAGCTCAGACAGCTCATGTTAGTTGAAGAGTTTAAACGTTGCATTCACTCTGATGTTAAATCTTTCTTAGATGAAAAACAGGTAGACACTTTGGAAGAAGCTGCCCGTCTAGCTGATGATTATTCTTTAACCCACAAAGTCTCATTTTTAAATAAAGGGAAGTCCACACCCTCACATTTTTAATTCCAAGTTCAGTTCTGGTAATTTATCTGGCTCATCTAGTCAGTCAAAATACTCCCAAACCAAAGTCATCTGATGAACATAAAGGTCATAATCCCTTATCTCGTCCTACATGCAATTATTGCAAGAAAACTGGACATCTTATTTCTGATTGCTTTACCTTAAAAAGGAGGCAACAACAACGTGATGAGGCCAAACCCACAGGTCTTACCACTTCAAGGTCTGAACCTCAGTCTTGTATTGATAACAATGCAATTTTGAAGGTCAAAGAACCCAAGTCTGATTCTATAATGGAGATTTATGAACCATTCCTTTCGGAAGGTTCCGTGTCACTTATTGGTGACACTTGCCCACCTACTCCTATTACAATTTTAAGAGACACAGGAGCTTCTCAATCTCTTATTTTAGCAGATACACTGCCTTTTTCTGAGAAGACTTCTTCTGGATCTAGTGTCCTTATTCAGGGTGTAGAGTGTGGTTTTTCTAATGTCCCTCTCCATAATATTTATTTGTCCTCAGATTTGGTAACTGGGCCGGTGGCTGTAGGTATAAGATCTTTCTTACCCTTTAAAGGTGTTCATTTATTGCTAGGTAATGACTTAGCTGGAGATAAGGTAGTGGTTAATCCACTTGTAACTGACACTCCTTGTGTGGATCAGATACCTGATCCCATTGAGCAGGAAATTCCTGACCTTTACCCTTCATGTGCAGTTACTCGAGCTATGGCTAAGAAGGCCATTCAAGAAGACAATTTTTGTTCAGATATTGACTTAGCTGATACTTTTATAGGTCAGTCTTTTGATAATGAAATAAATTTTTCTCACACTCCTACTCTGCCTGAAACTCAGACAGATTTTTCAATATCTGATTTTTCTACACCAAGATCTAAAGATCAAGGTCATGATACGCTGTCAAGGTCACAGCTTATCCAGGAACAACAAAATGATCCTGAGATTTCAGTCCTTTTTCAAAAGGCTTTTAGTGAAGATGAAGCTTTACAAGTCCCTGTTTGTTATTATGAAAAGAATGGGATTTAAATGAGAAAATGGCGACTGCCCGATGTCCCTGCTGAAGAGGAGTGGACAGTTAATCACCAAATTGTGGTCCCTAAATCATATCGCCAGGAAATATTAAGCTTGGCTCATGAAACACCCATGGCAGGTCATTTAGGTGTTAATAAAACCTACTATAAAATTCTCAATCATTTTTATTGGCCTGGCCTTAAAGCAGATGTATCTAGGTACTGTAAATCTTGTCATACTTGTCAGGTGGTTGGAAAACCTAACCAGTCAATACCTAAAGCTCATTTACAGCCTATTCCTACATTTGATGAACCTTTTAGTAGAGTTATTATTGACTGTGTAGGTCCATTACCAAAAACTAAATCAGGTTCTCAGTACTTATTAACTATAATGTGTGCTTCTACGCGCTTCCCTGAAGCTATTCCTTTTTAAAAAATAAATTTAAAACCCAAAAAAATATTTCAAGGCTCTTGTGGGAAAATTTTTCACATTTGTTTGGTTTTTCCTAAATCAGAAAAGTCTGATCCAAAGGGGCAAAATTTTTTTGTTTTGGGTATTTTCCAGCAGGTCATGCAGAGTTAGGGGAATTTCTCCCAAAATAGGTCTTCACCTATTTACCCTGAAAAGTCAAGGTGGGATTTTTGAAAAGATTTTCACCAGACCTGGAAAAAAAGATTAAAGGGCTTTTTGTTTTTTACACTGAAAAAAACTGGGATGAAGGGATCCCCTTTTGTTATTTTTCCCGTAAGAGAAAACTGTTTCAGGAATTTTTCTTGGCTTCAGCCCTTTTGAAAAATTTGTATTTGGTCACACGTCCGAGGACCCCTTTAAAAATTCTAAAAGAGAAATTCCTTCTGAAAAAACATAAACTTTAAATTTTCTTC